>NC_064910.1:1822841-2125397 GCF_929443795.1 Astur gentilis | reverse complement strand
GGGCACGGGCGGGGGGGTACGACCGACCTCAATTAAACCTTACATCCCCAGCCCTGGGGCCGGGAGTGGGAGCGATCGTCCCTGGCCCGTCCTTCCAGAGCTGTCCCGGGCTGGCGAACCCCCGGGGGGACCCGCGGAGAGGGGGGGGTCCCGCCGCAGGGGTGCGAGGGTGCCCTCGGTCTCCCTTCCCCGGAGCCCCTCCGTTTCCCCGGGGGGGTCTGGGTGCGCTCCTCTGCCTGCGCGGAAACATTTTAGCCCCCCCCTTCTTTTTTTCTTTTTTTTTTTCCCTTCTCCTTCCCTCCCCTCTCTTTTAAGTGGATTTTTGCTCTCACTTCAATAACACGCCGGCTCTAATTAGCTGCAATATTAAGAAACGCTGCTAAATGACAGTTTTATCGGGTTTGTGCAGATAGGAGGAACGCGGGGACCCAGCGAAATACCCGTCCAATGCGTTTGGCGCTGGATCCCCGCCAGCAACCACCGCTCGCTCTTTTTATATGGAAAACCGGCAACATTTTGGAAAGCAGCTTTAAAACTTTGACTTATATTTTACATGCTAAATAACGGGGAGAATGGCGACAGCGTTACAGAAAGCTTCAAACCCTGCAAATATTTGAATGGGGCTTTTTTGTAAAGTAGAGCAGCTGTCAGTCAGCTGGCTTTGACAGCCTGCCACAATTTTGTCATTTAATAGTGGGTGTTAGGCTAAGTGCAAAACACTCTGGCAAACAGATGTCAAACCTACATCTCATATAAATGGGGGTTGTAAAATTGAGTTTTAACCCACATATAGGGTTTTAAAAAGCGGTGCCAGTGTGTAAACTGTATACAAAATAGAGATACTGACATTCTCCCGTGTGGGCTCGTTATTTAAAGGATGCTTATTTAGAAATCTGACCTCCAAATTATGCTAAATCTTCCTACATTTCAAACAGTGGAATATGAAGAACGGTGCTTGGGAAAGTCGAAATTAAGGACAAATATGATGGCTCATTGAAAGGGGCTGATTGCCGTATATACTGAAAAAACAGGGCTCTTCATTTCCTCAACTCGCCGTCGCTCTTCCAAATCTGAAGTGCTGGAAGGAAGGAAGGAAGGAAGGAAGGAAGGAAGGAGGGAAGGAAGGAAGGAAGGAAGGAGGGAAGGAAGGGCTTGGCAGGGTCCGGGGTTTCAGGGACTGTTTTCTACAGCGGGACCCGAGGGGTTTGATGCAGGAGAAGGCGGCAGGGGAAGCAAAGACCACAACCGCAGGGAGCAGGCAGCCTCGTAGGGTGGGCGAACCCGCGGCACAGGGTGGCAGGGACCCGCCTGGGACATGGCAAGCGAGGGGAGGAGCGGTAGCGGGCAAAAATAGCAGTCCCGGTTAATTTCTTCCGAAGTTACTGTTCGAAATACGAGCTGCTTGTCTTTTTGAACTCAAGTTTCCAAGGCTCGTGTCTTCACCGAGATGTGATTTCCCCCCTGTGCTTCGAGGGACCCCCCTGACAAATTTCCTTTGAACATTTAAAAAATGTCATAAATATTTATACCAAAAATTGTTCGTTGCCTCGGCTGGCTAGAACGAAGCAAGAAGAGAAAAGATGATAATTCATCGCACGAATAATGTTATATGGGTGACATCAAATTCCCTAGAATAAGTCTGCACCCACATTACCGCTTCGGAAGCTACACATGTAGCTTCCTAAACAAGTCGACATGAGGGGATTAAATGAAAACTTGAATCGAAGAGAATTGTTCACATTAATAATCAACCGTAGTTTAAACACACGCTCAGCTGATCGCCTTGCCGAGTACTCAGTCGCAGCATTTGCAGGGTCCTAGCCGATGTTCAGCGAGTAGAGGAATGCACACGGGATGATTATTGATCACACGCAGTCACTGCTGTCTGCTCTCCTTAAGTCCCATCTGACCCGAACTCTCCCCCCGCGCCCCCCCAAATCCCCCAAACCCTGCTCCTTGATTACAGCCTTTTCCTCTCCGCAGGTTTTTGTGCGTTTGTTGTTTTGCAGGGGCTTTCAGCGCTTACTTTCGCAGAACGACGGCCAAAGCACGCCCGGGACGGTAGCTACCCCTGCCCCAGGAGTTCAGAGAACACGGGGAGAAGGGAATGCCCGCCGCGGCTGGCAGCTCCGGGGGGCCGGGGGGGCCCCGGCAGCAGCCCCCGCCGCAGCTCCGGGGCTGCAGGGAGCGCCCCCGGGCTCTGGGAGAGGGGCTCCGAGCTGCCCCGGCCCCTGCCCGGGCTCTTGGGTCAGCACAGCAGACGCACTGCTTTCGGGACTGAGCTGAAAGTCGGACCTCAGAACCCCCAGATTTAAAATACATATATATATCTTAATATATATAAAGCCCAGCGGTGGCTGGAGGGGGACTCCCCGGGTCACAAGCGGCAGCCCCGAGGTAAGCTTTCTTCCATGCTTTGACAACGCCAACTACAGCCTCGCATCGGGTAAAATCGTCGACGAAGAAATCAGGTTTCATTCCAGAACAATTGCCTCCGAGTGGTTGTAAGTCAATGGGAGCTGCAGCTCGGGCGCGCAGCGGCTCGTTACAACCCCCGGCTGGCTCTGCGGCCGGTGGACGGTCTTTATTCAATTCCCTCACGCAGAAAAAATGCCTGTAGCTGTTATCCAGCCCATTTGCCTGCGCAGAAAGGCAATGGTAGAACCGTGACCCTTATTTTTAAACAAGAACCTGACCAACAAATCTGGAAAAAATATTTATTGATATCCTTGATATTAATAAACTCCTCCTGCCACCTAAAAATTGACATTGTTACCTCTAACGTGATTGCTTTTTTACCGGTGTACTTGTGCTTTCCGATGCAGACACAGCTGTCCCTTTTTCAGCAGTCTACCATGAAACAGTTCCGAACCTCAGAAGTCAAAATATAACTGACATCATAGGTGATATTTTTTCCCCTCAAATGTAGCAGTTTTGTTAAGTCTTGAAATTAAGTCCAGTGACAACCTGACTGTCCTAAAATTGCTCTGAAATACAGATCTGCACCCTCTCCAGCTGCAGTGTCATCAGAAATCCAGGCACTCAACTTGTATTTAATCCCATAATTCAAACGTTAATATTAGTATGTTTTCAGGGTGGAAAAACTACAGCACAAATACAAATGATAGAGCTGTAAAACAACTAAAATAACACGGGAAATGGAAATTAAGATGACTATGATTTTACTGTTTAAGGATTAAATGGGCTTTGTGCTGGAGATATGAAAAACAAAAATCGCTAAAATCGTGTCTTGCACAGGCTCGCTTCCTGTGACTGCTGTGGAATTCTGCCTGATTTACACTGGAGTGAAATCAGAGGGAAGCTACAAGACCTGTAACATTGAAGACTGCGAGCTATAAAAATCAACAGGTGAAACCTAATTGCATTGCTGACAGAACTGAGTATTTACACTGCGTTGATTCTCTCATGTCATTTTAGAGCAGCAGATAGTAATTGAATTGTTTTCTTGGTGTTTTTTTTTCTAGATCTCCCCTCTGAATAGGGTCTGAAGTCTGAACTGCACCGTTCAAGTGCAGAATATACATTCCAAGACCGAGGTGCAAATCAGTTTTTCAAGTGCCTTCTGAGTAGACAGTACGGGGTGGGGATCAGGTCATCCCACTGCAACGTGATCCAGTCATCTGAGGAAATCATTAACGTTGAAGGTAGTGCTGTAAAATGGAGCATGGCTTAGCATCAGGCCTTGCGGCTTGTCAAACAGATTGAGGCAAACCAACGCTCCTCCTTGATAAATGAAGCATTTAGGCATTCTGTCATCACTGCCATGAGCCCACTGGAACATGTTACAGCTTTAAGAAGTCAGTTTCTTTCTGAGCATCCAAACACACATACCAAAAGGTCTAACTTGTACTGTGATGGCAAAAATGTGTGCACATATTTTATATACGGTTCACATTATATATTTGTATTTCCTGGGACAGGTGATAGCACACTGTCCATTTGAAGCCCTAGCTGTATATGCAAAATAGAGGGTATATATTTTGTTCTATTAACTCTATAGAGGTTCCAGTGCCGGAGAAGTGCCTTCTCAGGCCACCAGGATGAGAAGACCATAATGAGGCATAGCTTGCTGAGACAGTGACTGCTATGAAACTATTCGAACCTTTCAGCTCCTCTTCCAGCGAAGATGATTCACTTTTGCTGGGCTCCTCAGTTGTATTACCAGGACTGCCAGTGGTTCACCCAGTGGGTTAAATTGCTTTTCTGTTACATTAGGTCCAGCTGTGCTGTCTATTTGTTGCATCAAGCTTCACCCAAGAGTCCTGATGCCCTGATTGTCCCCACTGCAGAAATCCTGGGCTTTTGGCTGGGACAGACATCTCATCTCCTTTGTGAGGAAACCTGGAGGAAGGAGACAGGACGGTTTGCCCCGGAGCCCTCTCCTCACAGGCAATATGGACATGAGCCACTCTGAACTGGGAGCCAGGACTCACTCCCCGCTGCAGACCACAAAAGCAGTTCACAGGCATTGAAACAGTGCAATTAACTGAATGTTAACAACGATTAAGAAACAGCCTGAGGTCCTTGGGTAAGTCCCTCAGACTTCAACATTTGTAGGGATCCAGGGTATTTAGACACAAAATTCTCCCTGAAATGAACAGAAGCTCTGCATCTAAATCCCTGGCTTTAAATCTCCTTGAGCTGAGGATGTGAGATATCTGACTTAATCTCTCCGAGCCTCCACTGAACCATAGATACACTGGCTACCATAACACACAGGAACATCACAGAGGAATTACGCCTATAAACTTGCTAATACTTTTAAAGAGAGATAAAGACGGTAACAAACGTGCTAAGGATTATTATTACTATTTACCACCATGACACTCACTGAGATGGGAAAGCGGGAAATAATGTTCAGAATATGTGAGGAATTGTTTGAAAATATCTCTGCTACTAATGCGATGACTGTCTAGTGGAGTTGTGGTTGCTGGGAATTCACACACTGATTTGATGGAGAGATAAAAGAGTGGAGTTTATATGGAATAAACCCCTTTTGAATAAAACAATCTGCATAAATGCTTTAAGAAAGCCTATAATTATGATAAAAATGTTGCTCAGAGTTAAAATTATGAAGCAATCAAAATTTATAAACAGTCTCTCATCGACTTTTAATCATACTTTCTTATATACAAACTGTAGAAAACATATAGTAGCAATATATAACAATACACATTTTATTTTCAGTAATTCAGAATCTCATGCCACGCTCTTTAATCAGACAAAGCTCAGCTTGTCAAGCGCTGCAGGACTACCCTTAAATGTCAAAAACCGCATAAAGGCCACTAGTTTTATATACACTTAGCTAAGGCTTTATCCTGCTAGCAGCTGAACACCTCTGGAGAGGTGCTGTGCACTCTCCAGGCTAGATCCGAAGCTTTCGGTGGTCATATTCACACCGAGAGTCTCTGGATCAGGGCCCCTACTCCTCTGGCAACGCTCACTCAGCGTAACACAGGATCCGACCCACACCTCCCCTGAAATCCCCTCGTAGACATTGCTCTCCATTTGTGATTCATTAAGGAGAACGCTTAAATTATAGGCATCATGTAGGACTTGGATGGCAAGAGATATTCAAAGGAAGGAATATTTGTAATGGGAACCTTGCCAATTTGAACAGTAGCCTACCACGTCTATAAGCTCCATTGTTTCCTTTGAGCTGAACTAGCTGAACGCATTCAGGACGCATTCTGATAGCAACATGCCTCCCTTGGCAAGCAGTAAAATTCACTGGTATTATTGTGTCATGAAAAATGTTATCACAGATAGGTCAAATTAATGAAATATTTGCTTCAAACAATATTGTTGGTTTTTTTTTTCAAATGCAGTATTACTAGATTCTTTTCTGAAACAGAATAGCATGCAGAGCCTTCCACCTGAATTCCTTATGAAAATGAGATCTTCTATTGAATTGACTGGTGCAGCTCTTATTGATAGGCTAACAGTTCGACTCCCCTTAATTATCAGAGTAAACAGCCTTTTCTGCTAAAACATTGATTCAACTGCTGCTTTCAGCTAGACATATTAATAAGGAATAACTGCACTGGGTTTCACAAGGTTTACACCTTTCTAATGGAGTGTGAAATAATGTCCATAAATACACTCTTCCGATGCTCTCAAGAGGAGAGCCCCTTGCACGACTTCCTATTGTTTCCAGCTATCTTCAGGTCCTTGGGAGCTCACCCAGCTTACCCACACCAAAAGCCTAAAACCGAAGTCCCCAGGAGTGTAGGTGGCAAGGAGGAGGACTGGAGAAGTCTCCTTCTGTCGTCTGTGGAGCAGACTCTAGGAGATGCTCATCCTGTTAGTTTGTGGAGCAGTGCGAGTACTTGGGGGTTCTTTCAAAGAAACAGTGCTGTATGTTACACAAATTCTGTATGCTTGAAGGGGAAACATATTTTGGGCTTGAGAAAGTAAAACCCCAGCCTGATCCACTGCTCGATGATTTGGATGGCAGTTTTTTAAAGGACAGAGAAGCACCACGCCTGCAGGGTCATGTGCGTTCTCCGACAGCATTGGACTATCAAGTAATGGCATTCCTGGATGTGCTTGTCATGCTTCTACCCATGCCCCAAACCCAAGCACGGTGGCACTTACCTTTCCAGCCCTCCCCCCCGCCAAAGACCATTGTGATTTTGGGACTTTGTGATTTTGAGAGAGGCAGGTAGTTTTTCTTCTTTTTACAGCCCAGTTTTCTCCCTCTTGGCCCTCTTAGGGGTTTGCCTACAGATGGGTGGGCAGAAGTTACTTTCTGTGATTAATATGACGCTCCATTGAAAGGACTTCTTTGCTATGAAATCTCTGTATTTAACAGTCTATAATCACTGAACGGAAACATCAAGCCTCACTTTGTATCTATATGTGGGCCTAAAAATGTGGTTCTGTTTCCCACCACAGCTGAGACAGATGACTGTCATGAGTGCTCTCTGTAGGATGGAGCGCAAAAATACTACAACAAAACCTAAACAGGCCTAAAGCACGAAACCAAACATTCTGTATAGTTACATTAAAATTATATTGAAAATTGGGAGCACGAACTACCCAACTAGGCTTCTTTCTGTTTTACAAACTGAACCATTTGTTTAAAAAAATCTAAAGCATAATTGCAAATTCAAATTTCCTCCCCATTCTTACATCGACATTTGTGTTTTTCTCTTAACATCTCCCACATGTTAATGCAGCAGCATCCTAGCCCTCTTGTTACATATCGCATTCAATGTAACAGTTTAGCAAATTCTCCAATTGTGTTGGTGTTTGCTTTCACAGACATGGAGAGCAATTTGACGTGTCCTTTTAATGAGTCATTTTCATGCAAGGAGGAAAACAGTGGTTGGGGAAGTTATTAAAGCTTTCTGCTCATTGATTTTAAGACTCTCTACTGAACCTATGTTGCTTAAAACCCATCTTGTTTTGTTAGAAGGGTTATTCAAACCATCTTTTCTTCTAACTTAGGAGTCTGAAGAACTCCAGCTTCCTTTTACTCTTTTGCAGGGGCTGGATTTGTCACTGAACTGACTCTGCCACAGAACTGTGCAGAGAAATCCAAGATTTCATTAAAAAAGCTTTTAATACTTAGGTTGCTAATGATAACCTTCCAAATGTGAAGAGGATGCAAAACCATCTATGGATGGTAGGGCAGATACAAGCCTGGCAGGAGCAGGTGTTCATCTGTAGCAGGCATTCCATTCAAAAGCAAAAATGTAGCTCAAATATGGGTTTTTTTAAACTAAAGAAGAGTCTTCTAAAAGCACGGATCACCCATAATTTAGTTGAAATGTAGGTGAAATTGGTAGCTTAAGCTACTGGTGAACATCATTTATAGACTGCAGGCCTAAGCATGTATTTTCCAAAATCCATAAATAAAATGCTAATTATTTATTAAAAATCCTAATTCAATAAAAATGTTTTCTTTTTGGGCAAAATGACATTGGCTGTACTTAAAGTCTGTATGTTAGGATGACACAGGTCACTGTGAAATTGTAAAAGTCTTACCAAATAGTGAGACCAGTGCAGTACATGCTGTACTACCTAAACCAGCCACAAATTGTCTAAACAAAATAATTTGATACTGGCTGTTTTCCACATTTTAATTAGCAAGAGCAGACGGCTGTTGCATAATCCTATTTAATGTCTGTGCTTGATACCTCCCGAATAGCTCAGCGATTAAGTTCATACCTTAGTGTGGCTAAATGCATTAGCTGAAAGAAAACCGCTAACACTAAGATTCACTTTCTGACATAGATTTAAGGCAAGCATGTCTCCTTCCACTGGCTTAACAGAGAAAAAGCTCTATTAACTCATAGCCTGTTGGTTGCAAAGATGCCCCGAGGTATTTTGTATAAATGCATATTGATGTCTCATGCGAATTTTTCCTCCCCAGCAGAGTTTCTTTGTAACAGAGATCACAGTGCCCCCATTAGATAATCACTGCTCTCAACAACATCCAGCCTAATCATGCAATTGATCACAGTAAATCAAAGATTTGGGAATTCTCCGAACAGCTGTCTGCAGCTAACCCTTTCCGTGCAATGGCCAGGTGTCCCCCAGAGGTCAATTTATGAGAGGGGAAGGAAGGGCAGATGTTGAGTCTGCAGCCCACCCACCTGCAGTGTCGGGTCCCCAGGTACTGCAAGGGCTGTGGTACCTCTGCTCCTCCCTGTCGCTGGCGCTGCTGCTTTGGACTGTTATTTGCCACAAAGCAACAAGCTCTCCGGTTGTGTTAATTATGGTGGCTAACAAGCTACTCACATACCTGTGTGCAACATGAAAAAAACACAAATTAAACTCTCATCAGTTAAGACTTTTAGAGTCACAGTGACAGTTCCACCCTGCACTCCTACTGGTAACCTTTTGTCCTGCGTTTTTTTTTCTCACTTTTTTTAGTTCCACACAGCCCTGCTTTTTCCACTGAGGTTATGAGATACAAGCTACAGAGCTGGCATGTCACTCCTGCTTCCTTATTTGAGTCTTAATGTTTAAAGAATATTTTGTCTGGTGCCTATGTAAAAAGGCAGTGCTTTAAGTGCTTTACCACATCAGGATATACATTTTAAGTTGCTTAACTGTTTCCTCACATGAGAAAAGCAACTTGCCAGTTGTTCAACACGGGCATGAGCAGTTATTGGCAGAGAACTTCTGTACATTTACTTGGACAAATAAAGATTTACATAAACACAACTTTTCCATGCTTCAAAATGTAGAAATGAACATAATGAAAAAAAATTATAACTGATTACAGAAGATTTTGAGAATTTTATGATCTCAGCTCAGTTGCTCTCTCTATAAAAACCCCCAAACCACCACAAAGAAAACTAATTATGTTATATTTTATCTCTCCTGGAATATATTTTATTACAAAACTCTAGAACATCTATGGTGTAGCTTTCTGTGCATTTTAATAATATATTTTTTAAAATTTTAAAGGGACAATACATATTTCTGTTTATTGAAGTATTTACTGGATGACAATGTATGGATCTCAGTGAGATGTGTACATGTTTTTAAAAGAAAACGGCAGCGGATAGCTGGTGGTAGGTTTGTCTTAAAACCGAAGGGGTTCTTTCTGTGACTGGCAAAGTTACAAGAGACTTGATTAACCTCTTTCCCCACCAGGCTCTGCAATTCCTGATTTCCCAGTGATACATACCAATTCATTTTGTGAATTGTGGATTCTCTGTAGAATGTACAGATTTCTGGCACCAACTCTTCAGCTGGGCTTTGCTGTATAAAAACTCAGTATGCTGACATTGAGGATCACCCTTGTTATTTGTATGATTCCTGTTCTTTTCAAATGCAGTACAGTCTCACAGGTGAGGTCTAAGCAGAAGCACCCTGATCTAGGGCCCACACCTGCTCTGTTCAGGAAGAATACATACATAATTTTGTGCTTGATTTCTATAAGGAAGTCAGTTTTGTCAATGTAGCCACTATGGTTTAGTAATAAAAGGAAGAATCAACATGGTTTTGTATCAACATTGACATTGTTTGCTGAACCAAGACCACAAAAAAACTCAGCAAAGTTTTATTGCTGTTGAACTGTAAACTAAGGAGAGTCTGTTTCTGCTACCTAGGTGATCAATGTAACTGGACTTCTAACAAGTCCAAGAGGTATCCTTCATGTCCTCAAGACATCACCTCTGCAGTAAATACCACCTCTGACTGTGCCTGTAAAAAGTTGCTGCTGCCGGTTTCTCTAAGTCTGGCTTTTGCCCAGGAGGCAGACAGAAACACGACTTAAGCCCAAACAAATGTTTGTGGACAGGACCTAAGACAGATGTCTCCCAAATCCTAAAATGGATTTTATGGTCCTGATTCACCAGTCCTTTCTTTCACAGAGCTCCTGCTGGATGCAAAACAGAGTTCAATGGGAAAAAACAACTGTATGATTGGATGATGTGCGGTATAGTAGAACACATCTAGAATTAAGTCAATATTCCCTTGAGGAGAAGGTGAAAACTAGTACTAGAGATAGTGTAATATACTATTGGTCCACAAGAAGATTCTTAGAATTTTTTTTTTTTTTTTGTCTTTATGCATTTCTGTTTGGATGCTTTATTTCAGGCAAACTCCATGCAGAAATTTATAAAGATCCCCCTTATTCCATCTATGTCCAACAAATACCAGAAAAAAATATGAATGTATGCAAGGATATTAGATTCTTTATGGGAAACACTGTGCTTGTTAATGAGTTTCATAATATTTATTTAAAGACACTGGAATAAATGACAAGGCTTTTGGCACTGTACTTCTCTGAAGTCCTGGTGATAACAAAAAGTTTGTGATTCCTCCGAGCAGCCAGAATTGGCTGATCTGGGATGCCTGCTATCCAGCACTGAGAAAGGAATCTTATTCAAAATATGGCCACTCTTAACCTCCATCTCTGCTTCTTCCATCTCCCTCTCCACTCCTAAAGATAGTTTACGTGTTAAGCTCTGCATCTCAAAGTGAAACCAGGTTATTTCTTAAAGACATGGGTCTACATGGAGAATCTTCAGGAACTCAAGAGTCCCTCACACTGAATGCCTTTTTTCTGTCGGCCTGGCTTGGAAATAAAAGCTGAAAAGTTATCTTATGAGAATCAATGGAGTATCTTAGAGAACACAGAAAGTAAAAACACAGTCCAGGTAATGAATGGAATAACTTTAATTATGTTTGGTTTGGGTGTATGGACTCAGTAAATCTCATACAAATGTGTTTTAAAGTTAATTATCTACTATAATTTCCATCTAAATATATTAAAGGGACGTTTTTCTCATTCTTAGTCTTCTGTGAAGTCATTCGAGCATCCAAATGATTGAGCTCTGGCATAAAACTGTTGACATTAAAATAAGGTGTAATAAAGAGAACAGGGTAATTGCTAGAAGGTCAACGAAGAGAAAAGGAAGCAGCTGGGCTTAATTTAACAGTAGCAATGCTGGGAAGTGAAATAGCTGCCAAAGAACAGCCACTTGGATGACCTGCATTGAAGAAACTGAAAAATGACTTAGCATTTTCTTATTTTCAGATAATCCAAATCGAGTTACAGATGGTTCTGTGGTTGAAAATACATACAGACAAACTGAGTGGGATGCACCTTGCCAAAAGTCTGTGTTCTCAAAGCCTGTGTTCTCAACGTCTGTATCTGAGCTGGTGATCTGAACCCTCTGTAAAGTCAGTGGAAAGAAAGAGGTTTTTCAAGGGCATGACTGATTTCTTCCTAAAGTACATGTCTAAAATGTAGTTCTCTAGAACTACACCTATTTTTCTTCACTGGATATGACGAGACCTGGAGGTAACAAGTTCAGATGTGGGCATCTAAAATTAGATGATGTAAGTGCCACTAGAGCAATCTCTGATGCTGGAAAACCATCAGCAGTATATAGGTGGAACAAGGGAAGACCAGGCAGTAAGAGCCCTGGACACCTGCCAGCCGCTGCCACACCAGGTCTTCAGCAGGGAACTTCAAGAGTGTCCCCCAACACTACATAAACCTAGCAATTGCACCAGTCCTTGGTTTTGTAGAATATATACAGGCTATATACTGTGGTCCCAAAGTCAGAAAGAGGACTCTTGTTTCATGATCTTGTTTCTAGAACAAACTCACTGTATGAACTGCTAAATTGGCAGTATACATCAAAGCAATCCTGAAAGGAGAAAGCCTCAGGGAGCAATATGGTCTTGCATTGCTTAGTGATGCATGAAGCAACCAGAGCGGGACCACAAATCTTTAGCCCTAAGAAGCCTTAGATTTGCTTTTATTGTTGACTTAAAAATACACACCGAGATGAAGCCGTTATCTGTAGCTAAGGGCAGGTGATAGGCTTCCTTGAAGAGAAGTCTACTTCACAGACTCCTGAACACCTTCAGTTGTTTTTAGGTTAGGTTTTGAGGGTGTTTATTTAGAGGTGTATATGTCCTGCTGGTTTTACTGCACTTCTCCTTTTGATCTGGGGAACGCACTGTAATGCTGTGTGCTCTGTAATCTGCATTATTACCAAAATATTTTTCCACTGTGATTTTCAGCTATTTGGACATTTGAAATGTTCATGTTTTGCACTCACACTTCAACTCTGGGCACCAGCCTGTTTTCCTGGGCTATGGCCATCAGCAAACAGGTAGTTGAAAGTGCAAGTGTTCAAATGTATATTCATGTATGTATTCTGCAGTCATAAATTTGAAAAGGCTCTTTCGCAAGTACAAAATAGAAGGTTAGGCCTCCCTTCAGCTGAACAACATATCTCATCCTCCTTCCTTCAGTACCTCTTTCTTTTCTACATACTTCTAGCGAATGTAAAACTCCAATATTCTGCGATGGCACAGGGATTACAGAAAGCACCCCATCAAAACACCAACATGCATGAAGCTTTGATCTCCAGCGTGTAGTAAAACCCAACTCTTACCTTTTTTGCTATCAGTTTATTCTTCAGAGCTATCTTGGGGCATGAATACTTCTTATGTTTTATTTTCTCTAGTGAACAAATGCCTATAAATGTAATACTTTTGTATGCTGACGGTCATGCCAGTTTATGTAAGTAAAGTTCCCCCTTCTCTGCTTCTACTTAAGTACACAGAATAGATTCAGTTTTGGCCTATGTCTCATCTGTATTATGGTATCTTAACTATATGTCATGGTAGAAGATATCTAGGAGACTTTTGGGAAGCTTAAAGCCCAGCTCTTGAACCATTTTTTGTGTACCTCATTTATTGTCTAACTCAGCTAATTTGTTACCTTTATCATACACTAATGCTGTTGTATGATCTAATGCCACGGAATGGTTATAATACTGTTGCAAATTTAACCAGGTTGGGAAAGTATTGAGCTCTTGATACAGGCATTGAAATTCTTCCAACCAAGGCTAAGAAATTTGAACTGATTTGACACTCTTGTGTGGGCCAAAGAAGCTTTAAAAAAGTCTTCCTTGTAAAAATGACTGGTTTGTATCTCTTCTTGACATGCCAAAATTACTGTTTAATCTACTGAATCTTCACACTCTAGTCATTTATTCCCACATGGTCTGGCAGCCTTGACTTTGTAAAAAGTCGCCGAAAGGCCAACAAGGGTGCTGCCTGATGCAGTGCTTGCAAAACGAGGGCTCTCAATTTGCTGATCCTAGAGATCCCCCTTTTTTTCATCATGAAAGAGGACAATAAACAAGCCCACTTCACTGGACAGGTAGAAGAATGTAAATGTGCCTTCTATCTCAAAGAGGACTTTCCAACAAAGTGTCCTGGTAAAGATGAGTTTTTGCAATAGTGATTTCAGTCACGTAGAAATATCAGTACTTCTGTGACTTATGCTATGCAGGCCATAGATCTCATTTAATGTCTAGATTTGTAGACAGAGCAGGTGTCTGTGCTCTTAGGTATAGATTGATACTAATGACGGAAAGGCAGAAATCTAGGAGTTACGTTCATATTGTCAAACACTGATGCTGCAGGCCTCCAGGTAGTTTTCTCTGAGAGATCTTTGTGCAGGACAATATAAACAGGATGGCAAGGACAGGAGATGTCAAGGTTCCCACTTTAGGGGGGAAAGTGGTAAAAAGAGAACATAACTGTATTTGTGAGGTATTTGGGCTTCTCTTTAAAAGAGAATATATGTACAACAAGGGTAGATTTTTGCCTAACTGAAATGAAATCAGATTACTGGCTTAGAAAACTAATTATTATGTGTGTTTACTTAAATCAGGAGTGGGAAGAAACAGGTGCTGAGAAGCACTGAGGTCGTCTTAAGACGTCTGTTGGAGATTCAAAGGTAACAGCACTTTATAGAATTGGTAACACCCAAGGATAAAAGCTGTAACAGTTACTGATAGACTGAGGAATACAAAAGTAACTCTCGAAAGCTCATACAACAACTAAAATGCATGTGATATGGATAAGATCATAGGGGGAAGGTTGTATAAAAAGAATAGTATCAAATAAAGGAGCTAAATAATCACTGGTATGGAGACAAAGATAAAATTCCTGTAAATGTCTATGCACCATTACAGGAGGCCTAAAAACAAAAACCACGTTGCCAGGCATTGGAGGAGAACCTATAATCTGCATTACTGAAGCACAGTGGAGTCACAAAACAATGGGACATTGTTTGTCATGCACATAGCCATACGGTGACAGAAGAGGTGTGGGAGTGACCTCATGCCTGAAAAACATCCATAGATGATAATAAGCCAAAATTTCCGAGTAGGAAGTATCACGTGGCAGATCCTGCCTGAGTACAGACCTCTGCCTTCAGAACCGCTGTGTGGAAGCCACCCTGGCTTTTACGTCAGGCGAAAGACTTTGGATTAAAACCCGACACCAACAAGCACATCAGCGGCTTTAGGATTTTACTGCCTTTACGGGGATCCTGAGGCTGCCGGCATAACTCTACCCGCTCTCTGATTTATGAACCTGCAAGCGCAGCCTTTGGCATGGCAGGGGCAAGCTCTCGGTGCTGTGCAGCATCCTCCCAGCCCGAGCGCAGGCGGCCAGGCACGGCCCCGCCGCCGTCCCCAGGCGGAGCAGCCGTAGGGATGGAAAGCTGGCAGGAGGTCCAATGCTGTGTGCTTACAGCTGTCCTGGGATGGCTTAGGGTAGCACAGGCAGAGACACTGAGATTGATGGGATCGAGAGAGCAAAGCTTATTCACAGAGGTGCAAGAGGTAATGACACCTAAGTACAGTAAAGGAAGCAGTAGAAAGCAACTGTAGTGATTAATAACAACAGTAACAGCAATAATAATAAAGATAAAACCACAGACTGAATTAGCACACGGATTATTAAATTATTGAGAACTTCAGTATACTTTTTTTGGAATAGCCACTTTTAGAGAGAGAAAGAGTCTCTTCCTGAATTGATCCTATCAGTTAAAGCATAATCTTTTCAGCTCTCCACACAGAAGGTGATGTGTTAATTACTACATAATGCTGGTGAAATAATCTGAAAATTTGTAATAGGAAACAAGAACTGCTAAATTAAACATTCCCGTAACATACTGGCACAACAAAACAATGGGAAGGGAAGCTGCCAAAATCCATAGGCAAAATCACCCCTAGCAGTACGGGAGATATCTCAAATGAGGGGAAAGCTGTGCCTTGGGGGGAAATTCCCCATTTAGAATAGTGTTCAGGTGGTACCTTTGCTGCTTCTCTACCTAAGCTTTCTGGCAAGGCTGGTAGATTCAACCTGAAGTTATTAATGTGAAAAATTGTTCAAACTCACATTTAAATTAGATAGTACAGCAGGGAACACATTGGCCCTAGTTTTTTACCGTTATAGTTTTGAAGGGTTTTAAAGGTTACATAAAAGAAGGAGGAAGTTTAAGGAAAATCAAAGGGAGGGTCTGTGTTTTCTTTATCCATAACAAGAAGTATCTGTGTAACAGACCAAATAAGTACATCCTTGCTTCTTCCCTAGTACTTCTTCTCCAATCAGTGCTACTTATTTTCAGAGTAAAGTCAACTGATCCAGTGAAATGAACAGGCACACACTGTTGCTGTGGCTCTTGAACAGATCAGCAAAAAGCATGGTTCACCTTCAAGCCCTGTGAATGGTTTTGGGAAGCTATACAGTCAATCACCTCACCTGAATATTATAAAGGTATGTATCATCCTAGGAAAATTTGTCAAAAGCACAACTCCTAAGTCCCAAAGGCACTAGAGATGAAAAAAGCCTCACATTTTGTGTTCAGACTTGTGTTCAGTCGTACATGGCAGACTCTCTGAGGGCAGACGGTAGCTGTGTCGTAACCAGCTCCTCCAGGAGCTTCCCCTGGGCCAGTTACGTTTTGTATTGTTTAATCTGGATGATAGGATCATTATCATCATGAAAGATGGTGATGAATACATGGAGACCATCAGAGAACTCAAGTTACATGACTTTTATTCGGTTCTCACTAAGAGGTTAATACACCTTTTGAATGAGAAAGCTGAAAAACACTGCACAGAGATATAAAGGCTGATGAGTCATTTCTGTGATATTACTGAAGCCTTTCCCAAACAAAAATGGCAAGCCTTCTCACTGTCTCCACTAGTTTGCTGAGGCTGGCTAACCACAATTTAATATGGTCTTCACCATCAAACACTATTTCCCCCACAACTGCTATTTGCTCTGTTATTTAGGAAAAAGAAAAATACCCCTACATAGCTAGAGTTTCCCTTAAGCTCCAGTGGGGGAAGGACAGGTCTGTTACTCCAGTGGTGAGGACTGAAGACTTCTGTATGATTTTGAAAAGTCTTTAGTCTGGGACAGTGTCTGGTTGTATATAGTCTGGATTACAGTTACAAAATGTTGTTTCTCCACTCAAAGCTCCTAAAAGGCACATCTCAGAAAAAAAGGAAAATAATCTATTGCAGCCTAATTTTTGGTTTTGCTGTCATTACTCTTACAATAATGACATGAGGCCCCAGCCAGAAACAAGGAAGCATATAGGAAGATGCAGTATCTGCTACAAAAAGATCTTATGGCCCCAGAATTATCCATAGGGCCCTGTCTATGTATTTGGCTAAATGGTGCTCTACCAGTTTATACTCTTACCTCAATGAGTTTCTTTCTCTTTTGTACTGGCAAACTTTCTTAAATAAGCACATTAATAATATGAAGTTTGTTTCTTCTAGGTCATATAACACTGAAAATAAGTAAGACAGAACCTCAAAGGGGATTTCTGGGATTCTGCACTACACACCACTCCACAAGCTACACCGGCAGTGTTGTGTACCTTGTCGTTACCTTTCTAGGACTTATCACTTTTTAGGAGAGCCACTGTTTGGAATAATGAAAATGTTCTCAGGTGAAAAAAAAAGAGCATGATGAATGCATTTTACACTTTGAAACTGCACAACGCTTTGATGGAGAAGACGCATTTAATGATATAAAACCAGGTAGGTTAGCTGACTGACATTACATTTCAGGACTGACTATGCAGCGTATCTTTCCAATGGGATCTGTTCTTGGTGTGCCAGTTTCATGAAAGAGTGAGGGCTTTCTGCACACAGATTCCCTGGGGCAAAGGGAAGGTTAAAAACCTCCCACACTTCACCCTGAAAGGCTGGTGCTAGGTAGCAATCTTGGCATTTAGGTTGTGTCTAGACAATTCCACTGCCTCCTTCTCTAGAGGTGCACACCACTCTGAGGTGGACACAAAGGAAACTAACAGCAATAAATTGCAAAACAACTGGAGAAAGAAATTATATTCCTATAATTTGGGCATGCTAAGTTCAACCGAGAGGCTTATTTGGGGAACACTGTCATCCTTGGCTCTCTTCGTAATCAACAGAGAAGAACAGGCACTTCCAGAATGGGATTCAGATGAAGAATGATCTCACTTTTCCTCCGGAGGTTTCCTTTCTTTCTCAATTATCTCTGCAGAAGGCCTTGAACAACTCTGCTCCCAATTAGGCAACCATGCTGCTACAGTCTCAGTTAGGTGCTTATCACTGGGTGTGAGAAGTTCAGGGCTTAGGGCAGTATCTGGTTCACACGTTTTTCGTGCTTAATACAAATTCAGGCAGAATTAAACACTACAATCTCTACAGTCTGTCAACCATGGCTGCTTGACTGTATGAGTGCCGGTATTAAAAATTTAACAGTAAAGTATACTTAAACAGCAGTGACAGCTGGGACCAAGCCTCACGACTCTCTCATACCTGCCCCCACCGATGGGCTGCAAAATCAAGCTCCCTCTTACCTATTCTCTCTCTGCTCTGTGGCCTCGCATAGTGAGCAGAATGAAGAACTTCTCTAGCTTGATGGGTACGATAAGCTCCGAGGAAAAGGGAATTGCGGTTCAAACCCCTTCAGTCTGAGAAAGGCTTAAAATCCATGTTTCCCACTTCTTGTAAGAGTGTTCAAACAATGAAGTTATTCTGAAGTGGCTGCTGCCTCTTCCTCCTCCATCATTAGCTGCTTGCTCTCAAGAGAGGACTCAGTGCTCTGGATTTCGAGTGGATGAAGGTGACTGAGGTTCAACACTTGTTCGGATCTAAACTGAGAGGTTTCCCAGGTGATTAGTAGGTGGGAGTTTCAGTGACCTGCTCAGGCAGTGGAGAGAGATAGGGTCCTAGCCACTTTGAATGATTTCAGAGGTGGCCACCTTTCCCCACCCATTGTATTTGGAATTGAGATGTCTACCTCGGATGCACTGAGTCATCCTGCTGGGCCAGGGGCTGCCTGGAAGCAAAGCAGCACCCAAGCTGAGCAGTTCCTGTTGGCAGTCCAAATATGCCTTCATTTTATTACACAGTTCTTAGCCATTTCCTTTCAGCAGGTACAAAGAAGTGAAGCTTCTGTGACAAATATCCCTCACCTTCCATGATCTATCACAGCAGCCTGGAACACAGGAAAAGCTGCTTGAAGCAAAAGACCCCCGAAACATATTCAAGGTGATTGAGATAATTTTTTTAATTTCTCAAGATTTGCCTTCCATAAAGAGTCAGTATATTTGCGATCATACTATACAGCCCACTGGGGAACATACTCAGCACATACATACAGGTATGTGCTGAATGTTTGTCAGCCTAGGCATGACATGCTCTAGTCCATCCTTTAGCATAGCAATGAGCATAACAGGTAGAGAAAGTGTGTTCACTTCACTATAAATAGCTAGTTGCATTAAGTATAACATTTACATTTGCTTGTAGTTGTCTGAATTCAGAACCAAATTCGATGCACTACACTCATGCCAGTAGATCCTCTATACCCCCCCCACTTAATTGCACTCTTTTTTGCTAGCTACTTTTTCTCTTTCATTCCTCAGCATGCAAATTATGCCCACTTTCACATATTTTCTGACCAATTTAGACCTAAAATTTATGCTGCCGTTCACGTCACTGCTGAAATTGGCTCAGAGCTTTCCAAGGGAGTTGCACTTGTTGACAGCAGGTATGAATATATTTCTTGGATTTGAATGCCTTCGCGTGAAAAAAAATTGCAGAGCACTGTCAAAGCTGTGGCTGATATACTGCATAAATGTATAAAATAAATAACCATACTTACTATGATGAATTCTAGTCTTAGACCCTAATAACCACCTTTTGCTGGTAATAAAGTTGCTGATCTTTTATGTGGAAAATATAAGCCTGGCACCCTAACACTTAAGTACAAAAAAGCAAAGGCTGGTTATCAATATGCTCACTTAAATCACAAAATTCAGTACATGGATAGGTGGTTAAAAGATTACCAATTACCTCAATATCATGATGGGCTCCTCCAGCAGGAACCCAAAGAAGGAAATCCCCCAGGACAGCTTGAATCTGAGAAGTAAGTTCTATTTTAGACACTTTTTTAGGCAGAAGGTGCTGAGCCTCCTTTCATAGGATATTGATTTGGAGCTTTGTATGATATATTGACTGGCCTGATATTGACCTTTGTCTGAACTGCAGCTGAACAGTTTTCAAAGCATCTGCTTACCAGAACAAAAGTAAACTGCAGAAGCATATTAGATACAAAGCACTGACCTCTCTAGACTGTTTTCTTTTCCCTTTGTTTGCTATTTAAACATGAATTTGTAGTCTGAAAGGCAGCTTACTCAGGTTAACAAATTCTCTGAATGAAATGTTAATGTTTTGGTCATAGCAGATAACTTTTTAGAGAAATTATGCTCTTTAAAAATTGTAGAGACTTTCTACTTTGCTAGCTAATTATATAAGAAATTATTTCTGCTATATGAGAAGCTGGCAAAGACCAAAATCTACCACTGCAACTTTTTGGAATGAAGTACTCAGTACTTTGAGAAGTAAATACTGGGGACAAGAAATCAGTATAAACACCAGCCATGCATGTGGCACTTTTGGACACCCTGGCAGAAGACAGGTGGAATGAGGAGATGCAGTTACTATCGTTATTCTTTGAATGCAGGTAGTTTACAGTAGACCTGAAAGCAGGTAATTTCATAGTGGGTTTTATTAAACATTTAGCTCTGATCCAGCCAAGTACTTAATAATGAACGTGGCTTGGAAAAAATATCTCATGGGTCTTCATGGCTGTGGCCACACTGCACATGAGGAAATTGTGCTGAGGAACAATCTGAGCATCGCTCTGGGAGCAAGGGCTGTCTGTCTGTCTGTGCTGCCCCACCGGGCAGCTTGCAGTTAGACTGGCTCAGAAGCTCAGCTCTGGGACAGTGGGTGTTGAGAGCATGAGTACAAGGAGGCAGAAATCTGACTGCAACACACACAAAGAGAACAAACTGACCCCAAGAGCAATGAAGATATAGTGATATGGTTTGCACCTTCAAGAACATAACTAAATATTTTTAAAGAACCAATTCTTCCCGCTGAAGCTGTTTAGTGGGGGCCTGATAGAACTTGCTATCATTTTAAAGAGAGAACTAGAAAGGAGTGTAGGAATGTTTGAAATGAAAAAAAGATTCCCTTAAAAGCATGGTGATGCTTTTCAAAGAAAAAAATAAATAGCATTTGAATTTAGAAAAACAAAATAAAAAAAGGAATTTCCAAATAGGAAACTCATTCCAAATAGGAAAAGGGAAAAATTTTAGAGATAATCTGAATTTCCCATCAAAGCTCTACTCTAGAGAACAGAGCTTTTCAGTGAAACACCAAATATAATTCCTTGTGAAAACACAACTGAAAAAAAACAGCAATGAACAGGTTTCACCCAGTCATTGTTTTCCAACCGGTTTTGACAGCCACCTAGCTGAATGAGCATCTGGAAGGCCCTGGACCCACTCTAGCAGACAGCAGTAACTATATTCACGGTAAATAGGTATGAGTAAGCACATACACATGGGCTAATACCACAGCCCTGATTATTATTCTTTGGTAGGTAGGAAAGAAAGGCAAAAAAAAAAAAATCTATTGAAGTGGCTGAAGGCATGGGGGCTGGTGCCAGAGCTGGCGTTCAAATGCTTGTAGCACTCTCTCTCCCTGTGCCTTGTGCTGAGCTCGTTTGATCCCTGATTGCTCTTTTCATATTTAGGTTTTCCACAGAGCAGTCAGAGAGCACAATGAATATCTTGAATGTTGAGGTCAGAAGCAGGCTTAGAAAATACCAAGAATCTTTGCACTCGCCACTGGGCAGAACAACCTCCCAGAGCCACCAACGATTGCCCCAGCTCCTAGGAAATAATGCAGAGACTTCCATCTGCAGGTTTAAGAGGCTCTAAGGCCAATGAATAACCTGTGGTCCTTAGGAAAAACAGCCCCCCACCCCTCAAGCAAATAACCCAGCTATTTGTTAGCCTAAGCAGCTGGTTTCCATTTTTATTGAGAAGAGTTGAAATCAGAAAAAAGGCTAGGGTGGGGGAAGAGGAGAGATGAAGTTAGAGGTAGTACTCAAGGTCCCTCGGTCTGGGAGGTACAGTGAGGCACAGAGGTCTCTATGCAGAGGGTGCTGCTGCTGAGGAGGAAGCAGAGCACCCACAAAGGCATACAGGTGGTAAACTGGTAAGGTCACTTGCGTCTGAAAGTGATGCCAATCCCAAGCACAGGTTCGTGGGTTACACCCTCTAGTGTTCGCTTTATGCAGAAGGAGGAGGACACAACATAGGAAGGGGGTATCCAAAGGTTCATGTGTCTTTGAGACCAGTTATGCAGAATTACACAGTGATGCCACATTTTGTGCCGCAGAAACCTAGCCTAACGGAGACCTTGTTAAACCTGAACAAATGTGTAAGCAGGCCATTCAGGTGCACATTGGTCCCATCACCTCAGCTGTGGGCATCAAGCCAAACACTGAGTAAATAACATTTGACAGCAAGACTCGACTCCCAGAGAACACTGCTGAGGTAGGCCAGTTTCCTTGCTCACTCTTTGCAGGTGAGGACCCAATGCACGACAAAGTAATGGACTGATCGTATGTGTCTAAACTAAACTGACATAAAATAATGAAAAAGGCAACAGTACAAGTGGGTGTGGGTCAGCAAAACTTAGCGGCAAGAAGCCAGCCATTTCTTCGTCCAAGTCTCTGACCTCTATGACACCAATGTATATACAAGAGGAAAAAAGAGACATGCCTTCGTGTTCAGTTCATCACTGTTAGGCTCTCATTAGTATGACTGTGAGTAAGAACTTGCTGTGGAGTCTCATTATAACAAGCCTTTGAAGGCATCTTAAAAAAAAATCCTCAGTACAGCACCACAGATAGTGACAGCTCACCTGCAGAGGTGTGATACCATGTCATATGACACAGAGCAGAAAATGACAAAATGAGCACCGATCCCTTAAACAGATTGTTCCTGACAGGGCATGACATTATGGCAGAGTTTTTTAAAAAGCAAATTCATGTAATCATGTCTAATTAATTGGTCTGAAACAAAAGCCTGACAAAACTTACAGTTGCAGCTAAGCAAGATCCTCAGTTATCCACACTATCAGAATCTATTGTTACTCGTTGGTCAGGTAAGACCAACAGCACCACTCCAGAGAGAGCAAATCAAGGATAATATCTGAGTAGTTAGTAGTTGGATCCAGTGTTTCAACTGATACAGATTCTGTGATCACAGGGACATGACAGCAAGGATCACCCATTTACAATGTACAGGAACAAGGAAGCATCACATCAGGGATCCACAGAGGCAGTTAAATCCTGGATGTGCCTACTTATAACTGTGGACAGTTCTTTCCTAAATTTAAGAATATCCTCTGTCAATCCACTTGCTCTCAGGGCCATGTTCAGGACATCTACTTCAAGAAGGTTAATTAAGCATCAAAATGCCAGATCCCAGGGAGGTGGTTCAGGGCACACAAAGCTATCAGCTGGGAGAGGTTGGCATCTTCAATGACCAAGCAGTGCCCTGGCCTACAGGGTGAGTCATGGCTCACCGATAGAAAAGACAAAGCGGTGGATTGCACCTGAGCCAACACACGGTCCTGAGCAGCAGCACGGTGGCCCGATTCGGAGCTGCACGTATACAGAGGGCATAAATTCTCCCAACAAATTTACGCCTGCCGTTTTCCTGCTGGTACAGGACACCTTCAGAAATGCCAAGGCACTAGGAAAAGATGCGGCAGGAATTCAGGCCATCTTGACCCAGATCCCTAATGTGGAGCCTTGTGTCAGGCACCTACACCTTGATTTTGATGCAATCCAGGGACAGAAACAAAGAAAAGCCACAAACTGCTGAGGCTGGCAAGGGGTTACTTTCATCTTGCCTGGTGGAAGTGAGATGAAAACTGCAGATGTAAGAGGAAGGTATTCAAGGAACTAGAGGAGCAATGCATTGGCAAAGCTGCTGCAGGAGGTGTCTGAGAGAGCGAAAGAGATGGCAACAATTAAGGGAGCCGTGGCGGCAGGAGTAG
Organism: Astur gentilis; assembly: GCF_929443795.1. Lineage (NCBI taxonomy): Eukaryota > Metazoa > Chordata > Aves > Accipitriformes > Accipitridae > Astur > Astur gentilis. Next base: position 2,101,659 of record NC_064910.1, on the reverse strand, counting down.
GCAGCGGATTTGTCTTGACGATTTAGGAGACAAAGGAGATGGGAAGATATTTATAGAGGCAAGCAGGGTTGGAGAAGGTATTTTCAAAATAGAGGTTGCAAGAACAAGGTTACTGTGCTTGTGTCTCTGCCACTGAGTCATTGCGACAATTTCCCCATCTGTAAAACTGAGATAATAATACTTACCTATCTTACAGAGGGAGGGGAGTGTGTTGTGAGGATTAATTAGCTAAGGTTTGTACAGCACTTTGAACATGTAGAGAGCGATATAAGTGCTCTGTACTAAGATTATTATTAATATGGAAGAAATAAGCCAGGGTGGGGGTGGAGAGCGAGTGAGCAAGCTTTTAAAAGATAAGAGGAAGGAAGTAACAAGAGGATGACAGAGAATAGGAGGGGACAGGATTAAGGGACAGTTTCTTAAATTAGAGGTAAACACGGGGAGCCTTTACTGGAAGCTTAAATGAAGGAAGAAAGCATTAGGAGCAGAGCGGTTAGAACTGGAGGCCTATGAGCTCTGATGTTATTCTCCTCTCACTTTCTCTTGTTTTGTCAGCTTTATACCACACTCTCAGATATTTTTGTCTTCACAGAAGTCTTTATCTGGAATATTGACTGCAAGTAAAATAAATGCAACCTGTCAAACTCGAGCTTTCGCTCTGGCACTACAACTCCCACTAAATCAATGAGCTGTGGGTCTGAAACCAGAACTTAAAAAATAAGTAGTTTCCGATTTGTGTTATTTATGCAACCTATCTCCACTCCCCCCCCCCCGAGTAAAACCACAAGGAAGAAATTCAACCTCCCTCCCAACACTACTGTTAAAGATAGAAACCCCCAGTATTTTTAGCAGGTCTACAAAACACAAAACTAAGTCCTTTTTTATCTCCTCCTTTCAATGAGGTGAAGCAGATGAGGGTATCCTATTGGCCAAGGGATTGTGACAGGTTGTCCAAGACTGGCAATTTTAAACAGAGTGGATGTTGATTAAACATGGAACAATTCCAGGATGTTCTGTGGTCTGCTTCTCCAAGGCAGTGAGCAACTGCAGTGGTCACTCTGACTTTGTTATCTATTTATAATGGAAAACTGTATTTCCCTCTGCCAAATTCCCAGCTTCTATTTTGTGACAGACAAATTACAAAATAACTGAAATTGTTCTGAATTTTACCCAGAATAATCAGACAAAACAGTTGGGGATACACCCTCTGCTTACCCAACAGAAGAGATATAGTGCAAAAACTTTTAATTAAGATAGGCAAAACAGACTTGAAAGTCAGTGCACCTTACAGAGCTTGTTTCAGCCCAATAAAAGCAACATTATTGAAACAAATTATATTTTTTACAGACCAGTGTGTCCTCAGGCCTTCTTTGGGTATCATGGGTTGAAGCTACTGTGCTCCTAGGTGTATCTTTTGATTCTCTTGGTAGTAACAGCACTGGAAGTGACCTTATAATTTATCATCATGTTTATTACTTTCTATAGGTCACTCCACACATATGATCCTATTCATAAACATAAGGAGACACAATTTCAAAGTAGCTCATTTTTCTGCTGTGCCCGGGTCCACAGAAATAACCAGTGGATCAGGATAGGGTACGTGGTCACTAATACAATGAATCTTCGCTTACCAAGGGGGCTGGCTGAAGGAGAGAGAGTCTTTTCTATAAATCTAAGTATTTCTGAAAAATAAGTCTAAAAGCCCAAATATGGCTTCCATTTGCAGTGACACCTGATGCTGGTAGCTGGTAAGTGAGGTGTCTGAAAGAGCCTAAGAATTCACCTTCTGACAGTGAGGACCCCTGAAGGCTCTCAAGCTGGTTGTCTCCAATGTAAAGGCTGTTCCCATTTGAAAATATGGTCCTAATGTAACAGCAGAACACATCAGAGCTTTAAGTTGGAGCAAATGCACATTTGTCCTTGGAATGTAACGAAATCCAGTAAAGCAGAAAAAAATGGAGGCACTTTGCTGCCTGTGAAGTCTTCTAAGAATAGTGTGAAAACACCTTGTACAGTGGTACTGACAGGTATGCAGGCATTGACCCTAGTTTATTTAGGACGTTGACTATAGAACTTCCTGGCTTTCCCTTTCAGGTCCAGGTTTTTAACCATTTTCTTCCACAGTAAATTACGTATTTCAAATTAAGTATGCTTTTAGCAAGGTCATGCTCTGTCTTTCTTATACTAATAGAACAAAACACTCACAATATTTAAATATTCAAGCAAACAAAATGTCTAGCAGCCACAAGGAGATGAGGGTGCCCCAGCTGCACAGCATAAATGAACACAGAGATTCATTAAAAAGTTTGCACAGACTCCTAGAAAGGTGTCTTCTTCCAGTAATTCCAGTCACAGCCTGTCACTACCAAGGTCAAACTTACTCATTTGGATAACTATATCAATATTGCCCGTCTATTAGCCAGTGGTTTGCATGAGAGACAGCTTACCCCTTCATGGGTGCAGTGTGTATTGCTGCCCTGTCTGGAACAGCAGTAGATCTCTGTGCAGATAAAAGAGTGGTAACTTGGTGCTCTCCTATTCCTTCCCTTCCCTCCCTTCCCTTTGGACTGAGGAAGGCATTAATGCAATGCTCCTTACACAGGTCATAATTTTTTTTTTTTTCGAGGAACTGCCAGTCTGGCTATCCAAGCATCATTTCAGTTTTCAGATCCCCATTCTTAACTTACACTTTCATTTTGCTGTTGCATACCCCTTACTCTGTTACTTTAATGGGCCTAATGCCTAAAGAGCAATTAGCAGCCATACTAATTTTTGCAAAGGGGACTTGCTGTTATTATTAATGCTGTCAGGTCCATCCATCTGTCTCAAGGGTTTATAACGTCTGCACAGCATTTCAATGACAAAATGTGATCCAAAGAGTGTTTTCTGGACATTATAAAATCTGCACAGTGCTTCAAAGACATTGTGATGTCTGGGAGAGACTTCACAGCTCTTCCAACAATTGAAGTTTTAAAAAGCAATAAATTTTTAAAAAAAGGCCAGGAATTCGTGAAGGTAATCCAGAATAAGAATTATTGGTGAGACCTTGCAAGTAAAAAATTGAGGGTTTGTCCATGTGAGGAAATTAACTGGCAGAACTATGGCAGTATAATTATAATGCTGCAGCAGCTACTGCTTGTGTAACTCTGTGTTCCTGCACAGACACTATTCTGGAATAAAAGTCTTTTTTTTTTGTCGGTAGACCTTACACTGCTTTGGAACTGACATAAACTCTTTCCGCCTCATAATCACTCGGCCCCCTACTACTGAAATCAGCCTTCCATTTTCTCTTTTGTGCAAATGCCCCTTCACCAAATTACACTTTCGCAGCACAACCAATGACTACAGAAAATGTCTGCAACTACTAATTATAGGCAAAAAAACCCCCCAAAACCCAACAAAGAACCTGACATGGTGAGGGAGTGTGTGCAAAAGAGTGACAGAAGGCCAGAGCCAAGGCTACCACGTGTAATGTACAGTAGCAAGGGGAATGGTTAAGGAAGGGGATCTCTGAGCAAGAAGAGACATTGTTGTGCTCCATCAGATGATCTGAGTTTCCTTTCCTTACTTCCCTGGGCTTTGCCAGTTCATTGTGCATAGCACTCGCAGACAAGCCCTAGCAAAGTTTGGTGCAGTGATTTAAAAGAAAAGCAACACATGGTTTAGAGAGAAAGCTGAGGCAGTTCAACACAGCACCTTCAGTGAGTGAATTTCAACTGGTTTTCAACTTAGTATTTCAGGAAACTTTAAGAGAAAATGGACTGCAGTATTTACAGTGCATATAAATCACATATAAAAACAGGAACACCTTTTCAGTTATCTACTTGATGAATAGTAAGAAGGAACAATATTAAGCTGGAAGCTTAAAAATTTAATATGGAATAATGCAGAAGCAGGTTTGGTTCAACTGAGGATCTGATATTGTAATAACCAAACAAAAATGGAACTTGAGTGGTTTATACATGTTATCAGAACTCTTCAGGTGAATGGAGGTCCTAGTAAGAGGATATACTTATTATGTAAACTGTATAGTCTTCTGATAAATGTTTAATATTAAACTTATCTAAAATTCTAATAAAACATACAAGGACATCTACATTTAGTAGTTCAAGTTGCTTTTACTGTGGCTCTAAGAAACAGTTTATATTGTGTTGGATATCACAGAATCCTGTTTAATAAAAAAATGGGAGTTGGAGTCACATAAATCAAAAAAAGGGAGTCAGTGTTACATAAATAAAAGATTCTGACTCACTAGATGAAGCTGGCCACAATACACTGTGCAGACTGGTCCATCAGTGCACACCTGCCTGGAAAGTATGCCAGGCCGTGGGCTCCGTTCTACAGACATTGCTTTAACAGAAAGCTTTTCTCATTTCAAAGTTTGTAGTCCCAAACTTTGTATGCTTGCCAGGAATGGGATAATAATGAAAACTAAACACCATATCTAAAGAAGATGCCCACAAATATTCATGATTTAAGTGAGCTTCTTTTTGATCCATTTTTAGGCTTTAGTTTAGGTTATATACTTTTTCTTCTAAAAATGCTCAAATAATTAGGTTTATTGGTAAGAATATTAACCAAACGGGGCTGTTTAAATATATATTGAAGAATATTCACTAGAAGTGAGTTCTTAGTAAGCAGAAGTTCACCTCTTCCTAAATCCTTCCCTTGTCCTATCAGGAGACAGAAATGTTGTGCGTGAACCATGTATCTGGACACAGGAATTTGAATTCTGAAGCAGAAAAGGGCCTGAGGCAAACTCCAAAGAATAAATGGCAACATCTAGTCACCCATTCTGTCTTAGGATCTCCCTCTTCTTGTCTGCAGAAAACAAGCAGGACTGAGGCTGGTGACTTGCCAGACCAGTAGAAAAACAAAGATCAAGAGTCCCAGATGCCCACTCAAGCACCATCTGCAGTGAGTTGCATTCCCTACCCACTCCTATAGACCTCAACTTAAGAGAAGATCTGTAACTGAATTCTCTTAGTTAACCAATGTCAAATAATTCCCAACCAGGAATGTATGACCAAAGTGATGATATGATCACTCTGAATGATGAAAAACATGAGAAAATTTGAACAGGGACAAAACAGTCAGTTGAGTACAACATTAAGAATTCACATCTTTGCACTGATTTTGCATGCTGCTGTTACAAATCCCACTAAGTCACCGTTCCTCTATCCTACTATTGCTAATGGAGTTTATTTGTCTAAATATGTTTGCAAGAAGGTGTGTCTTTCACAAAGATGCTGGATCACCAGTGTTCAAGCCAGCCTGTGCAACCAAATGATCCCCCATTGTTGGGAACTTCAGAAATGCTCCAGTATTTCAGCTTTTGTAACCACCTTACCACTAGGAATGTCATCGATTGCTATGTACCAGTTAGTCCGTATATCACTGTTACCACAAGATTGGCTACTGTAGAAACAAATACAATATTTTTTTCTTTTTTTTTTTTTACAAAATCCAAACTTGACCACACAGTTACAAAGGATAATGAAGACCCTTGGTGACAGAATAAAATCAGGTTTAATGTAGTTATCCCAAGGTTGAGTCTAAATGGTCTTTTTCTCTCCATCTCTTTATCTCTCTGACAAGCTGTTCACACTTAATTTGTACAGAGCAGGATTTAGTCTTGATGTACACTCCACCTTCCCAGATTAGCTTAGTCAAACAGCCACCTCATCACCTACACTCAAGCAACAGTTTCACAACAAGAGATACCCTATTGCCAGTCAGCAGAGAAATCCTTAGTGTATGGCAAAAAAGAGCTGCTGAAGCTGCTTCAAAAGGAATGGATTAGCAGATAGCATGTTGGAAAAGTGACCCAAAGCCACAAGCAGCGAAATGCATGGGAACATGAGAAGCTACTGGGTTGTACCAGTTGTCCATCTAGCCCAGTATTTTGTCTCAACGGCAAAAGGAGATGTCATTCAGGGACAACATGTAAGCCTAGTCATTTACTTGCAGTCCATTTCTTTTGTACTCCTCTACCACACAAATAGTTATATTACGGATTTCAGAGGGCACCTCCCTGCCTAGTCCTTTTATACATCTTTATGGACTTGCTGTCCATGAATTTTTCTGACTCTTGTTTTGAAGACCCTCTTAGGGTCTGCCTCCACAACCTCCTGTGGCAGCAAGTTCTGGAAGTTCACTATCCAGTGGGTAAAAGGGTTGACTCTTCTTTGCTTTAATCCAGACTCCTACTATTTTCACTGAGTAGCCTCTACTTCTCATACTGTGGGATTTTGGTGAACAACAGTTCTGCATTACCTATCACCTTTGTAGTGGAGCTTCACTCATCTGCCACCCTCCCCCTCTCCAAATCAAAGAGAGATCTGACTTCAGTTTATTGCACAACTCTCGATTAGTCACATGATCAACACCACCTGTGTTGCATGTATTTTATTTTAGCAGAACATTTTGAACCTCTTGTAATACAACGTTCTGAGCATCTTCAAGAAGCCTCAATCAAAAAAACCCCAACACATCAGTTGTAATGTTCATATTTATTTCCACTTATAAGCACAAGGGAGAACAGAATGCTAAAGCATTTAAATCTATTATTAAAGGTGTTCATAGAAACAATATTGTTTATATTGTGGGATTTGAGAATAGGTAAGTAATCATGAAATTAGGGACTGTACTTTAATATGTACGGAAGAGAAGGAAAAACTTAAATTGTAAAGTCATGTGGAGCACCTCTCAGGATCAGCGCCTCAGGATCAGGAAGGACAATGGGGATTAAGACACAACTGAGAATGAAAGGCCTGCCTGCCCTTGACCTTCAGTGAGATCTGGGAGCCTAGCTGTCTCCTTTCCTAGAAAAAAAATCCATCACCGCATAATTTCCAGACTTTAAGCATCAATTTAAGTACAATTTGAGCATCATCACAATGCTGTTGTAATGTAACTTCTTGGCGTGACTCTTCTTTCAAAACTTATTCTAAAATACGAAAATGTGAATACTTCATGAATATGTGCCTTCCTAGGCATCATTACACCATCTGCCAAAGGTATCTCCTTTCCTGTAACCTTAAAAACCTACTTGCATAATCCTCAAACCAACCAGAGCAAGGTATCTCACCCCATTTTCTCTTTTATACCTACTGTTGTAGTGTACTTCCATAGAAATACTTAGGATATAGTTACTAGTGACACAAATTCTGAATGCCATGTTCCCTTAAGTCTGGGAACCAAGGTCAGGACACTGCTCATTTCAACATCCATGTCTCCACATGTGCAGCTGAGCAAATCGGGCACATATGCACAGAGTGTTTTTTTCAGCTCTTTCCTTGCTTGTCTCAGAACAGTTGTTTAAAAATGTCTATTTGCAGGATGAAATGGTGTAAGTCTTATCTTTGACTGAGTACTAGAAAGCAGAGAGGACCCTTCAGCCCCAGCTCCAGATCAAGGGACCTGCCAGGCCCCTCTTTTTCAGCCTTTGCTGCCCCCTAAAGACCCGATAAACACAACCAGCTGAGCTTGGCTGGTCCTTTGCCCTGGGTGTCAAAGGAATAATCATACTCTAACTGCTTATTCTGCCTTTAGCTCCTCTTGTGTCTTGCTCCCCTTCCCATGCTCTGCTTTGCATTGTAATTCCCTGGCTTTCTGACCTTCCTCTTGTTTTGCCCTTCAGTTTGGTACAATTGTATCCATTTTCCTGTCCTTTGGCTTGGCTTCCAATCCCAGTTCTTGCCTAGATGCTTGCCTTGTATATCTTTACTTTTCTATTGTCTTTGACTTGCCTTGCTCTTGCTATTGATTGGGCTCTACACCCAACTCTAGCTAGATCCTGAGTATGCTATTGATTACTTGTTGAAGTCCCCAAAGAAGATAAATTTCCTTCTTACTCTCTTTCTTTCTTTTTGATACATTAGGAATATAACTCTCTGCTTTCAAACCGAGATAGGAATGATCCGTTCTTTGTGTCTGAGAGAAGAATATTTCTTTCTTTGCAGGATGAAGTCATATGTCTCATACTCAGCTCTCAAATCTGGAGTGACAAACATGTGCCCAGCCATTAACCTTTGACCCATGCTTCTGCCAGAAATTGTCTGGCCAACACAGCTCAGCATCAAGGACCGTGACAACAGAGAGGTGTTAGTTCAAGCGAAGACCTGCATTAATATGTCACCTTACAGGGACTAAGCCAGGAATGAATGCACTAATGACTTTTCACCCTGACAGAGAGCTGACTTAAACAGTATTCCCAAATTGTGGAAATGTTTTTTGATCACATGTTCTCAAATGCCTGTTCCAAAGCTCTGAGAAAACTGTTAGCATGTGAAGCAGGACCGACCATATAATACAACCGTAAATGTTTCTTGCTTTGAGGCATTAAGAAGAAACAAGTTCACTGGATCATATTCTACCTTTTTCTGCACCCCAGCAACACCACCAATTTCATAAAGTGGCAGTCAAGAGAAAATGTTATAAATACCATTTATGAACGTACAGTTATCCTTGTGTATAGTCTATATTCCATTCAGGAATACATTTAAGCAAGTGCTTGAGTGCTTGCCTGACAAGGGATAATTTCCAACCAGGGCCTCTGTGTACATCAGCTCTTTTGCTAGGACAAGAATGAAAGCTAAGATTATCTGAAAAGTTCACTTTAATTCTTAATTTTCACATTGTCAGTTTTCTGAGGAACCCAGTCCCCATTGAGCTACACATTTTCCATGCATTGCTTAGCAGTGACCTTTTTTTTTAAACAGCAAAACTCTGTCCTCTTTTTTTTTTTTTGCTTCGAAGAAGGAAAATGTATTTTTGTCTTTTGTTAAAAATGTTTTAAAACCTGGTTTTGTACAAGGTCAAGAAAAAGGGGAATTGAAGTGGCATGTCCAACTCCTTCAATTATAAGTTTAGCTACAGATTTAAGTCGGTGATTACTGGCACCCTGAAGTCCCCCCCAATCACATATACTCATCATGTATCTCACTGGTTGTAATTTTTTTTTGGCAGATTGACTGACACTTGTCAGACTCTGTAGGATCACTGTCATTTAAACAAATATCAAATATCAGGACCTGTTTCTGCTAATGCTATGCTCCTCTCAGAACACAGCTCTGGTGACACACTGCCTGTCTTGATTAACAAGCAAACCTTACAGCAAGGGAAGAACTTCTGTAATGAAAAGTGCTAGAAAGACCCACAAAACTGCAGGCTGACCATTCCCTCCTCTTCATCTCTGGACTTCATTTTTCCACTGCTAACCAATGTTTAACTCTTTTTTAATGTCTTTTGACATCACTCCTCAGTTCCCTTTCCCTTCTCTCCTGTTTCAATTCTCAAGTCCTTCTCTCTTGCCAGGTATTCATGTACAACGTCTGTGACTTGTATTGATGGAATATGTACATCCAGCAACATTATTTGGACAGATGTAAGAGATCTACCTTTCAGCAGCAAGAGTTAACAGTTTTTCACTCCATCTAGCTATGTTGTTTTTACAAAAACAACTAATGTCTTCCTTACCCAGGAATGCAGATGACCTCAGAACCCATATTCACAGGGAAGAACCTTCTCAGCTAGCATGCCCCCTACCCAGCTCCCAAATTGCTTACAAACTGGACAAAGAGAAAAAGCCTGTCATTCCCCTGCTCATCCCCCAACTGATCAGTCATCAGCCATAATTTAGTAGACCAGGTGGAAGACACAAACTGGAACAGAAAAAGTCATGAAGGAACTTCCCTGACTCAAGGGTGGCCCGTCTCAGCCGCTATCTCCAACAAATTCTTTCCAGTTGTGTGTCTCCAAAATTCAGGCCTCTCCTTAGCTGGAAAACCAGACTGTGAGAGACCAAAATTGTATCTGTGCTAATGCACTGAGCAGTACTTCCAGGCTCCTGGTCTGGCTGTGTACTCTGGCAATATCCAGTTTCATATTGGGGGATATCAGGGTGCACCATGCCCTGTCCCCTGCTGGCGTTTCCACTCAGCAGGGATATGCAATGGCTGTTGACAGTGGCCTGTAGATATGCTCAAATATTTTAGACCCTGGGACACAGTGTGGTATGTACCGAAAGATGTATCTGGATGTTCATCAAAGGAACTTGCCTTGCTTTGAAAAATGTCAGTGTAAGAACAGAAATGTCTTATTCTCAGGTAATGCCTACACACACAGGAGCTCTGAAGTAAATGATGGCATCAGATGAAAAACTGGACACGAGCTAGCAATATGCGCTTGCAGCCCAGAAAGTCAATCATATACTGGGCAGCATCAAAAAAAGCATGGCCAGCAGGTCAAGGGAGGTGATTCTCCCCCTCTACTCCACTCCTGTGAGACTCCATCTGAAGTACTGCATCCAGCTCTGGGGTCCTCAGTACAAGAAGGACACAGATCTGTTAGAGCAGGTCCACAGGAGGGCCACAAAAATGGTCAGAGGACTGGAACACCTCTCCTATGAAGAAAGATTGAGAGTCAGGGTTGTTCAGCCTGGAGAAGAGAAGGCTCCAGGGAGACCTTATCGCAGCCTTTCAATACATAAAAGGGGCTTATAAGAAAGACGGAGAGAGACTTTTTACCAAGGCCTGAAGGACAGGACAAGGGGCAACTGTTTTAAACCAAAAGAGGGTAGGTTTAGATTAGACAGAGGAAAAAAATGTTTATAATGAGGGTGGTGAGACACTGGAACAGGTTGCCCAGAGAAGTTATGGATACCCCATCATTGGAAGTCATTCAAGGCCAGGCTGGATGGAGCTTTGAGCAACCTGATCTAGTGAAAGATGTCCATGCCCATGGCAGTGAGGTTGGACTAGATGACCTTTAAACGTCCCTCCCAACCCAAAACCTATGATTCTGTGATTCTATGTGCCTTTGCAAGCAGGGGAGCATTCACACAGGGCTGAATGTGGGTCAATGTCCCCACACACCAAAGTGACAGATAGACCTTGCGATGCTTGCTTGAGTACGCAGTACAAATTCTCCTCACTTCAGCCACCCATAGAAATTGGAGGAAGGGTATAAGGTTGATCCACTAATCATCTCTAAAAATATGAAAAATAGAGTTCTCATCTCATGATGGGATATCGAATATGAAAAGATGAGCAGGAAAAAGAGCTTAGATTTTAACTTGCTTTGTTGCATATGTACCTTTTCTACTTCTACTTCATCTAGAAGAAATATTTTTAAAATGTAACCACTTAATTGGACAACAAACCTGGCTACTGTGCCTGCATATACATACAAATAGTGAGGGTTTGGCGAAGGCTGATGCAAAAGAACCACAAAACCAAACTCCAGCGCCTGGATCCCACTGTCTTTTAGAACTTGGAGGTTTCATGCTTAGAAAAAATACCCAATTTCTGAATAAAAAGAACCAGAAAGAGGGAATTACTTTATTTTGTTCCTCTTTGCTGAGATAATGAATATTTTACCAAATATGGGAAAGTGCAAAGCTGTTCTTTTCTATTTTTTGCACTTCATGAAAAGCAATTCTCATAACTCACCAAAGACAACTGGAGGATTATAGTGTCCTTCATCCATCCAACTCTGTTTTTCACTATATCCCCATTTTCTTCCATCTTTCTTTCTAATCTGAAAAGAAGGGGCTGGTGCTAAGCTTCCTCTCTTCTGCAGTCCTCAGTAGAACTTCATGATATGAACACCTAACAGCCAAAATGCAAAAGTCTGTCCTCTGTTCTCACTCAACCATAACTGTTGTTAACTTGTGACAAATTTGGCTCTTTTTTTGTAACATTTTATGTATTTTCTTTTAAAAAATTTAAAATAGCTTTCCTCCATGTAGGACATACAGGACATTCATATTTACCCACTTACACTGGTAAAGGGTAGCATGAAAGTGTAGTGCTGTTTGAGGTGGCATGATTATGTCACTGATGGCTTTGTCATGCATGAGTAAGGTAGCCAATCCAACCTAATTTTGATAATATCATTATAATAAACTATGATATATCCTTTTTATATATTCTGAGAATAAGTATTTTTTTAGCTACATGTGGTATACAGTCGAGCAAAAAACCCCACCCCTAAATGACATAATGACATTACTGAGGCTGGTTTCTGTGAAAATAGTACTTAAAAAGTATAACACAGTAGTCACTATATATTCATTCCCTTTCCCATCACTTAATTACATCACCCTTTAAGACAGACGCATAATGTAATTAGAGATTTGAACAGTGCACAGCCAGATCACTTAAAGTAACATTGTTAATGGGCTTTAGAAGTTCTCCCTTTAATATTGCCAGTGTTATAACTTCTAATTACCTTAATAATTAGGGATGTGTCATTCATGATAGAGGTAACAGTTGCTAACACTAATGGGTATTAGAGGTCTCTCACAAGGCATGTTTTGATGTTCTCATCCAGTTGCTTAGGGCAGGCAAGAGCTATTTGTCCTTAGAAACGTAGTGGTTGCTATGTGGTGGCCTGGGCAAAGGCATCCTTACTTACCACTTTAATACTGCCACCACCACTGCTGTTTTCACTGAGAAGTGACTATATAAAATGCATTCACCATGCACTACCCTTGAAATGCAAATGAGGCACCTATGGATGAAATCTGTTGAACTCTAATTGCTATTGTTGTTATTGCTACAAATAACAGCATAAACTTGAATGTCAAACCTGACTGAAAGTCAAAGAAATCCAGAGGTAAGCCTTCCCCATTCCCAACCCCACAAATTAGCAGTGGTTAAGATTTTCAAAGTTTAAGATGACACATTTTCTTAGATGTGCTTCATTGTGCATGGGTAATTCAGAAAAGTCACTACAACTAGGTGGAAGTCAAAAGGAAAGCAATCAGGATTTGCAGCTATTTAGTCTAGAAATAAGGCTAGTATCACCTTTTCAAGTACATCTTCTCTAAACATTTCTGGCATATACTAAACCCAAGTCTTTTATGAAGAATAAGAGTCAAAGGTTCCTCTGTATTTGGCTGAAACTAGAAGTTCAGAGATACCAGCCTGCTTGTTGGCCATACCATACTTTGAAGCTTAAGTGTGTGGTCACAGGAAAGTGAAGAATTCAGAGTTTACTGTACTGTCTTTCATACCCTAAATTAATCAAGATTTGTATAACTGGAGACCAAAATGAGATTTGGAGAGCTATCAAACACAGGTAGATAGAAAAAAAAGGCAACTTCATTGGACAGACATTCACCAAACAGGTTTTAAGAATCTAGTTGAGTCCACAAGAGCTGAGGACAGAAAGAATTCTCTTTTTAACTTTGCTTTTTGGAGCTTTATTACACTGTATAATACCACTGTGCAGAAAATCTTAAACCCCCAGGGATGGAGAGAACATTTATTTCTTAGATTTGTTTGTTTTCCAGACATAGATTCAACTGATTTCCTGACTCAGGTTAAATTACACTGAACAGGTAAAAGGGCAACTCTGTGATGCAGAGAAGAATGCCCTTGGGATAAAAAAAGATTGATTCATCTTGGTCCCATTAAAAAAACCAGGAACTTAACATTTATTAGACTGGACATGAAGGACATACTCATATAGATAAGATACACATGGTAAATTAGCCCTTTAAAGTACAGCATTGAAATCAATACACTACACAGACACCACAAAGACACTCCCATTCCTCTTCATCTAAATTAAAATCTAGGTAAAAAACAGAAAAAAAGAAAGAAAACAAATCCCAAACTCATGTATCTACTTGAGCAACAAGTGTGAAAATTTCCCTCCTTCATCAGGTAAATATATAATGTGCTCATGGTTGAATCAGATTTAATTTCTACAGACTTCCAATATAAGTTTGGCAAGTATCCTTGCTCCTTTTGTGTCCCTTTTCAGTGAAAACAAAATAAAGTAATTATAACAGTACTACCTTTGTCTGCCTTGACATGAAAAAAGCATTACATATACTACTTCACATACGAATACGATCTCATCAAGGAAAGAATTCCTATTAGGAGTGATCATATTTCCTATTCACTACAAGTTATAATTCCAGAATTCAAAAAATCCCTATATTCAAGTCATCCTGAAGATTTTTAGATCAGCAAGTCACTATATGCATGAATATTCATATACATAGATATATGTGTTCATATACAGTGTATGTGCTTATATATGTATGTATACACACACAAACACACACGCATTATAGTGACACCAGTGTCAAACATTTTGATCACACATGCCTAAAAGTTTTCAGAAAATCTTTACTAGCCATTTGGATACAAATCTATTTCATTACATTTCAGAACTGTCATGATAGAAATTCTACAGTTATGCCCCTAACTAAAAGACAAAAGCTATTAGATCTTAGCTCACATGAAACTATGCCAAGATCATTTAAGGAGCATAAAGCTACTTGTAATGCAACAGAAACAAACACAAACAGCAAGTAATTCAAACTACTCTATGCAATATTTATAAAGATGTCAATCTTAGATAAACAAGCTGAACAAAGAATACCTGTATACATACTGTCATAGAGGAACTCTGCACCAGACTTCCAGGTACACTAACAACATCAGGTATTTATGGGCCTTTCACTGTGAATTACTATTACATTAAATGCCTAAGCAATGTTTTACATGCATAATCCTATGTCATAACTATATGTATATTAAAAAGGGTATGCATACAACAATACTTCACATTAACTCTTTATGCTTGCATTTAGAAGAACATTTAATGCAAGTACTTCTGCTAGACTCAGACAAATGAAAGATGAAAGAAAGTAACCTGGTGACTCCAACTTGGCAAAACACAGGCCCACACTGTACGGAAGAAAAAAATCTTTTAGCTCTTGTATTAGGAAAACTTTTACCTTCTTTGTGCACTAGAAGAGGACAATCCCAGCCATTCCATGCAGTAGAGGACAGCATACTCGGGCTACCATTCCTCTAACTTCTAGGCGCATCCTCTTTTCTGTCATGACTCTTCCACTGAGAACTACTACCATCTGGGAAAAAGTTCTAGTGCACCAGTCCTGTGCCCTGTGCAGTTGGGCGGGCATCATGTGCATGAAATTGAACTTACAGTGCATATGCTACACAATAAACACATCTTTTTGTTGCCTGGAAAATGTCTCCCTCAAAAGGAACAGCAGCTAGACATAAATAATTACCCTGTTACCATGGTATAGAACATTGCAGTAGCAAAGAAAAAGCAGGTTACCCATTTTCAACTTTAAAAAAATTACTCCATGTTTTGGGTAAAAGCTCATGGTTAATCTGGACTAGTTAATTCAATTTTTGATATTGCATTGTATGGCTGGAAAGTAATGCAGTGTATTACACATATTCTTAAAATCACCTCTGAGGGAAGGAAAAGGAATATGATGAAAGAGAGCCAAATTCAGGCCATCTCTATGCTGCCTAAACCTTAGTTTAAGTGATCAACAGGGGCAGGCTTTATACACCTAAATCAGATGCCTCCATCTGAATTATCATCTAGGTTTCCTTTATATTCACCAGAGGGGAACAGGTACTTATAAGGGCACAATTTAGCTCATCCTTGGTGGATAGCTTGGAGAGGTTGTGGAGTCTCCATCCTTGGAGATATTAAAAACCTGACTGGATGTTTAAACCTGTTTAGATAGCTCATGCGCTACACGTGTGCCTATCTCTGCCCACTGGCAGTAGAGGGAACCTGTGCCTGCCAGCTCTGCCCTGTAGACTTCTCACAGTGAGAAGAGCTCCTGATGCTGCCCCTTTGTCTGCGGGCCCTCAAACACCACCTGGTGATGACACTGCAAAGTCAAGCACTCCTTCTATTTCAGACCACAAAGCTCCCTAGATGTACTGAGAAGTTTCCGGGTCTGAAATAGTTCATGTGGCTCTTAACGGTCCTCGAATCATTTGGGAGCAGGAAGGGATATGTCAAAAACCCACCTAAGACTGAAGAAGGTATTTTCACAGTAGACAATGCACAACAGAACTGCTGAAGCCAGTGCAAAGCACAAGTCTTGATCATTTTAATTTCAAAAGGACAAGAATGGTGACCACTTTTCACACTGCTTACTCTACAAAGACCAATATTTTGCCCTAGCTAGTGTGTACCTCAGAAACAGTCTTAGTAGCCTGAATCCCAAGCAGATGGCAGTATGTAATGAGTGAGATGCCTTTGTCTAGTATATCCTATGGTCATGCTTTAAACTGCTGCTTTTCAAGGTGTGTGAGACTGCCTCACCCTGTGGAGACTCCACACAAAAAAAGAGCAGTGTCTCACCTGAGCACTCAAAGACTTTGTCTAGCTGTCGGGATGTGTGTTCCACACCATATCATACAGTTCCAGTGCCCTCAAGTCATCCAGGTGGAGGTCTGGCCACACCATGCAGCAATTTCCAGCCAGCTGTATGTGTGTCCTTCCTTCCAGTGAAAACCAGGATGTGACAGGGATGAGCTACTGATATGATCTAAGACAAATCTCTCTAAATACCTGTTTAAAAAACCCCCAACAGTAACACTAGTGTCAATATCACACTCTTCCATCCAAGATCAACAGGAGAAATACGTGACCTCACATCAAATGTGACATCTTCTCACCTACCCCAAGGAGTGAGATGCAGCCAGAAGGTGCATCCAGATGCAGAACTAGAGAAACGCTTCCAGGTCTCAAAGTACAGGCTGGGCGAAACTGCTTTTCCTGACTACCTACCTCTCAATCAACAAGCTTTCTCTGCATCCACATCTTAACCCTGACATACTCATTTCCTCTGGCAACCCAGGTACAGAAATAAAGAAAACAAACCCAAGATTATTTCCCTTGTAATTCAAAAGGATATAAAATTTGTGCTTTCTATCTGAGGTAGCCAAAAGTTCACTGAATTAGAACAATTTTCAACCACCAAAATGTTTTACATACAAAACCCACTGAAAACCTTTTACATACATGGAGGATAAACGCTTACAAAATTTTATCAGTGTTTTCCTGGAAGAAGCAATGCTGGTTAAGAGCTTCCCACTAGGAAAAATGAGGATATCTGAAGTGCCAATTCTGTTGATCAGAGTTGAGCTAAGAAAAACATCTTCATTATGTATCTTTCTAAAAAAGCCCAGCAACATTCTTGTCAAGGCTACACTGTCACCAGAGTAAAAGGAGAAAAAAGCAACCTCACTCTAAGCTCTACTGTGATGTTTTCCCAACTTCTAAAAAGACACAAGCAATAATATGCCCTTCTGATATTAATATAACCAGACTACCAGTTTTAATAGTGTTTAAGGTGAAACTGCTTCACTCCATTGTCCTCATGCATCAAAAAATCATCACTGGAGTTACTAGAAGGCTGAACATCTGCATGTTTATGAAGAAAGGAGTGATGATTAAGATAAAACCACCCCCTTACCGATCTCAGGGCGCTCTTTCAGATTAAAAGAATAAAATTAAATAATATCATAACATTAAAAAACTCAGAGCTTGCTGAGGGTGAGTGAGTTCATGACAGGCACAAACACCGATAGCTACATCCATCCAACACATTCTTCACTGACAAATCACTATACTCAGGTGCACACATATAGATTACCTTAAACGTACCGCTATTTGCTATGTGATTTCTATTTTTCTATTTATATTGTTCTCTTTTGAACACAAATATATTACTCCATCCATAATTTCAACATCCTTGAAGAACACTGGAGAAGTGACTACTGCATACACATGCTCATGTGCTATGTGAAAATGTTGTAGGATTCAACTGCAATTCCACAGGTCTCTTTCCCTACATAGAGTTTCAGCAGTTTGTTGCTAAATAAAGCCCTGTTTCTGTGCCTCTCTATCATATGCTTTAGCAAGTGCACTTTTGAAAAAATGAGTAATTGCATTTGAGTCAACCTGCATGCACTGAAGTTAAGCACCGCTTAAGTGTTTGCAGGATTAGGTCTTAAGCTTCCAATTATCCCTATTGCAGCTGTGTGACATATACCCCATTTCTCATCAGTTTTAATTCACGTTTTCTCTTTTGGGGGACTGAAAATGGCAAACATGAGCAGAGGCTGAGTGGTGTTGTTTCTGTTAGGCCTACACACCTAATAAACCATAATATTTACTCTCATTATTATCATCAATAATTGAGTTACAGATTCACTCTATGACCCAGTGATCATGCTATACGTACCACCTCACTTTAGGAAACAGTTAGCCTGGAGTTTTAAATTCAAAATTGGGTAACTTCGTAAGAGAGAGATATATATAAAAAAATATTTATATGCGTGTAGCAGGTTCAACAGTATGTCACTGGAAGGAAACGAGCAATTACCAGTGAGGTTTTGTGGCTGGTATTATTCAGAAGGTCACAGTACACAGTCCCAGGAGTCTCTGCTTACCTTAGAAAATACTGTTAAGAATTTAAGGCTGCATGGGAATTGTTATGTGGGCATTTTATTTCATTGTTAATTGCACAGCATTATTTCTGATCCAGTATCCCATGGAATGTGAATGCATATTATCTTTTAAAAAAGTAGCAATGGATAGATCTGATTAGCATTGGATGCCTCCAACATTGTTATTGAATAAGAAGCCAAAGAATATGTATAATTTTGGTAATTATTCACTAGCAAAAGTGAAATTGTTCTTTAAATGGAAAAGTCATCTTAGTGATTCAATACCACGTTTTTTTCCAACATATTCATTTTATCCATTATTTTAGTCCTACTTTTGTACAGGAAATAAGAGTTCCACATGCTTATTTAGGCTTTACCAGCATTTGAAGTTTTGTTGCAAAAAACTTTATTATGCTAAATAACTTAGAGTTCAGGATTGCTTTCAGTGTACATTCACCTGGAACACTATCTCCATGCTTTGTGGATATAAGAGAAACCTTTTATCCTCAACCTCCAGCCAACATACACAGCACTATTACTGGTTCCCTTCAAGAACTTGCATGCTCAACACATAAAGGAAAGGAGGATGAAGAGGATCTTGACATATACCATATTGACACTCCTAACCTAAAGCTGCCAGTATGACATATATGCTGATTGAATTAAAAGAATGTGTCTTGTTTTTTCCCACCAAGTAAGTCCCACCAAAAATACTTAAAAAATGCCAATACTACATCTTCTTTACCACTAGACCCTGCTATGACCTTATGTACAAATCATATCTGAAGCACGGAAAAACAGGTATCCTACTGTAATTTTTGTCACAAGATCATGAGATAAATTAATTAAACCAGGATCTTGTCCATGTCAACTTGAAAAATGCACACACTCTTGCTGCTATATTACTAGTTGAAATTTAGATCCATGTAAGAAGCCAAATTTATTGTCTGATGGCAGTGAAACCAGCAATATATCCTGAGACATCATACAACTATTAGAAATCACCAACACACAGCATTCTTTCCTCAGAAAAGCAACTTGTAAGGCTGTAAGGATCTGACTTTTTTTCTTTGCTTAAGGCTGTATTTTACATACCTATTGACATAAGCCCTGGAGTTACAGCCCCCTACCAACTAGATAAGGCCATGGTCATCCAATTGAATGGAAACCTGGATGCAGAGGGTAAAGATAAAGTTTGGTGCATGCCTGGTTGTCCTCCAGGATGGAGTCAGAACATGGCCAGCATGCAGATGAAACCCAAGAACCTGAGAACACTTCAGAGTCTGATAATGAAGACATGGCCTAATTAATTGTGAGGTTTAATGGCCTTTCCTTGTCCCATCTTCCTCTAAGCAGAATTCAGGTCTGTCTCAATGGGAAGTCACAGAAGAACTCCCCAGACTCTTTTGGTTTCTTTTTCACATAGCTACTGAAGCAAATGTCAGTGAGGACTCTTTTTCAGTTCCCTGCATTACAGGTATGTCAAAAGACCCCAAGGGGTGCTAAGTCCAACACTTTCCCTTCCTAGACAACTAGCAGATGCTCCAGAGATCAAGTTTCCTGGTGTTGTTGACTTACATGAGGATGACCGAGTTATGATGATATAATAGAATATAACATGGTTGAGAATCAAGCTATGAAATTTGGATTCCCATTTCTTTCCTCATTTGCCATGCACTAGGCATAGTGTTTTCTGATCTTTACCCTTTTTCTATCCCTTCAGCTCCCAACCATACCTCTACTCCCCAACTGTTTTTCAAAACACCCTTTTTGTCTTCCCTGTGTCCTTTCCCACCTCTGTGTACTTTTCTTCTTCTCACTGACTTTATTCCAACAAACCTCTACATTTCTGCTGTTTGTGCTTCTCTGTTCTACACTGCCCTACACACAGGTATCTCTATACATCATGTTCATCATTTATCTCACCATTTGACTTCCTGCAGCTTCCAACCTTTTATCTCTAATCTAATCTTCAAGTATTTAAAAAATTGGCCACAATATAGGTAAACAATATGGTCTACCTTAAAAAATAATAATTATTATAAAAAATGTTAAAAATATGCCACAGAAATTTCTAAGTATTACCTCGATATTTTGAAAAATGCCAGCATGTTCCATTTTTTCAATTATAAAAATGCTCTGATTAGTAGGTGTGCCAAAACCACTGTATTTGTCATTACAAGTTTTAAAAGGTTTGTAATAAAAATGGAATTTTAATTGAAAACTTTTGAAAATTGTAAATTTGGGGAAATTTTGACCAATGCTAATGTAGAGAGTCTTAAAGACCTGCATGCTACATTAAAAACAATTCATTTAGTCTCAGAACAGGCTGATGAAACAGATGTTGTTTTAGTGGTGGGAATCTGAGATATTTGACACTTTCCAAAGTGAGATCTACAGGTTCACAGGTGCTTGCACTGGGTCATTGGATAGAGACTACCCATTTTCCAAAGACGGATGCTACCATACATTTTATAGTACATGGTAGACACTAAATTTTTTTTTCTGGAATAAGACTTTGTTTCTATGCATAGACACATTTATACCAACAAACCCATCTTTTCTTTAATAAAGTAGATTTTGTTTGGGGAATTGGTTTATGAACACTGGCTAACACAAGCAGCAGCTACACTTGGACAGCTTGGCAACAGAACTCACCAGAACACCCATCCCAGCAGACTCATTCAAGTGTTGGTAAGATTTCTAAACAAACCAACAGTCACATTTCAGAACTTAAACGGAAAATAAAAGTTAGAGATCGGAATGAAATCTAACTCTCCTGGCTTTTAGTGGCATTTCTTAATCAAGGTGTCATGTTATTGCAGCTCTCCATGCTAAGAAATAAACACTCATCATGTACCCTGTTAATAGTCTCAGCAACAGAATCCAGGACTTAGCTGCTGGATAGTGAGAAATGCGGTCTTAACCCTCCTGTTTGTTTTCCATATAGCACACAGGAAGGCAGCAGGGAAGAGAAGGGTTTATCATAACTCCCCATACTGTTCTGTGAGTATAAAAAAAATCAAGGCAGGCAACAGAAAAAAACATTTTAATACTGAGGTGGAGAGAGGGAGCAGAGAAAATGCATATAACACAACTAAGGACCTTGAACAACGTAGTTTTTCAGGTTGCCAGTGCATAGGATGTGTTGGACATGAAAAAAGTCTATCTGCAGGGGTACAAATATGCTAAGCCATAAACTGCAGAGGGCTTCTAGGAATATTAATGGTATAGTCCATCTCAACAAAACCACTGTGAAGCTAATAATTAGACAAGGATCTTGAAAGAAAAAAACACAAGCGTTCATGCATTCTTCAATTTGAGTGTAAGCTGGTGCATAACGGCAACCAAAGTGAAGCAAGTGTTAACAGTAATTTTACAAAATTTCAGCCTTTTTAAAGCACATTCTTATGTCAAAAGTGCATGCATGTCAAAAATTCCTGAAGGCAAAGGCATTTTATATTATGGATCTGACCAAATAACTCCTTTACCATTAGAAATGGATCTAATAGATAACTCTGTAAACCTCTGTGATACGGTATATCAATTCAGTGACATGATACAGCATAGAAGGCCATGTCTGGCTTTCTTATAAGGCTGCTGAGGCCTTTCTTCTGAAATTATTTTATATAAATTTGTAAAGTAATGGACTACTGGGTTAGGAAATGCACACTCTAAAGCTGTATGATGAAGATCCTGATTCTACTGCAAGATGGTGATGCGGGGATTCAGTTCTGCTGCATTGCAACTTCTCACACATTTTCATAAAGCCATTGGTAATTTTAAATGTGGAAAAGGAGCACACTTTTTGGAAGGAGGGGTGGGAGAAACAAGGTCTAGATGGAAAACTTCTATCGCCATCAGCAGAGCTAGTTCTACCTGGCTCTGCTGTAGCTTGAAAGAGGAAGGACATTGCTAGGAGAATGGCAGAGTACAGCAGAGAGAGCAAGGCTTATCTAACTCAGCTGGACTCTAATTAGCTATGCTTCTGGAAATGTGGACGAGCAATGAAATGCTGAGTCCTAACACATGAGCGCAATGCTTGTGCAATCATTTGGTCAAAAGGTTTCACCAGTGAGCAACCCCTTGTTTTCTGTCTTCTAGCGGACATTACGCTATCTGAATAGTCACTGGTTCAGGAATGAGCCCACATTATTTCTCATTTAACAATGTGCACTTAAATGGTCATAAATAAGAATGGATATCGCATTTGGTGCAAAAAAAATTTCATGTCCAAGGGGGTAAATTATGAACTACAATGAATACACAGATACGACTTTAACTGTAGAGGTGTAATTATCCTAATTGTAATGCTACCACCTATAACCCATGTTCACTCCTTTTTTTGTGATTGTATCAACTCTTTTCTCTCCATTTAGTTGTTTGGTCAGCTCCATAGTGCACTGATTGTTTGTACCTTAGAAAGGCAGACCATCATCAGACCACTATAGCTGGCTCCCTATTAAGGTCTTATGCTTCTACCGTTGTACAAGTAAATTAGGTTAATTAGGTATTACTATCACCACTACTGCACTTTCACAGTAGTAGAAAAGGGCAATACAAATTCATTGTCATTGCTATTTTTAATTCCAGTGTGCTATGTATCTATTTAAACAATGGCACTAACAATATTCCAGTATTTGAGTGGTATGGTCTAAGGAATCTGGCTGAGATAACTTTGATCCTATTTGTGTTTGTTTTTATTAAATACACATACTCAGTGCATACTGTTTGAGTGTTACGGCAGGATCAAAACACAAGGGGAAAAATGGTACTTACTAATTTAGCAAGCAACATCATTTTCTGTCTGATCAACACAGTTTTGCATTTTAGGAGTTCAAGAGAAACACCTGGCTTCACCGAGACAAGAATCTGGATTTAAATCCAAGCATTAAATCCATCCAGGAGGAGACCACACCAGTCCAACTGCCCTGTAAAGATGGTGTGTGTCATCTGCCAGCAACAAATATTGGAAGACATCCTGCCACTCTGTGTCCTGCACGATTAGTAACATGTAAGAACTGAGTCCATGAAGCCTTTTTTTCTGGTTTGGTTTTTTTTTCCCCAAAATGCTCTGACACAAATTCATCTTTAGTCCACAGTCTGAAACAGCCCTTTGAGAACCTCTCCACAGTAAACGCTCCCCAACATTTCTCTTACAGATTTTCTTTGCATTTTATAAAGACTAGTCTTAAAAAGAAGAAAATAATATGTGAAACAGCTAGATTTTTCTTCATTGTCAGTAAAAGGGCACAAGTACTGCCTCAATTTTTCAGTTATTCTATAAATAATGTCTCACTGCATTTTCTTTAGGAGTATGTAGAAATGCCTAGCTTTAGTATCTTAATGTACAGAGTACATTATGCTAAGGGATCAAGGCAAGTTCATCCTAATGCCCCTACTTTCAAATCCTCAAATGCCTTAGGTAAATGACTGTTACAAATATTTGGGGGTTAGAAGTGCACACAGAAATTACCAGTAACATTTCCCCTTTGATTGCCATCATTATGAAGAACAAACACTGTCACAGTAGAAAGACAGCAAGATGACATGATACCATATAAAATGACACTACCAAAAACATACCTGTAATGAAAGCTTTGAGAAACCGCTATCTTTTTAATACGAAATATAGCTCACTTCAATGAATATGCAATATTCTCTGAGGGTTTGAATTAAATACAGACCTTAATAATTACACTAATTACTTCTGTTGTGATTCTACCTTTGAGTCTACATGAAACAAACACCTAACAATTAGTTACACTTTCATTTAATCAACTGTTTTTGAATAAACGGCTGTTAGTATTTCTTTTAACAAACTTGTTCTTTTAGAAAGACCAAAGATAAAATTGTTTGTTTCAGTTTAGTATTCAACATGTCATTAGTTTGGACCAACATATTTATTTGTTTTTTTGCCCAGCAACTGAAGTCCTCTATCTGGCCACAAAAGAAATGCAACAAAAGCTACAGCAGAAGGTGGGACACATTATTTGGTAACACATCTCAAACACAGCCTGGACAAACCACCTCTGAGGGTAAAAACATACATCACGTTTCAGCTTCCAAGCCCAATTTAGTCTTCAGTCTCTCAACTGAGCCTGTCAATTAGGGTGTCAATTAGGCCTTGATCCAGCAGAGCACCGAAGCATGTGTGTAATCTAAGCATGTGAATAACCCTGTTGCTCACTGCAAATCAGGATGATGGTGATGGGGGACAAATGAACAGGGCCACCAGTTCATTCTCACATACAGCAATTACACCACACTTTAAAATATTTTCTTGATGAAACAACATACTGGAAAATTGTGGCATTTGTCATCTCTGCTGCTTTTGGAGCCAGTATAAAACAGGGTTGCTGTTCATCTTTTTTTGGTTGGCAGAAAGAAGCTAGATATTCTTTCCTCTAAAACTATCTGAAAAATCACCTCCTTTTCAAAATACACCTGATTTAAAGTGGCATCTCTTTTTATAAAGCTATGCAATAATAAAATAGTTTCTTATGTATAGTGCAAACACCAGATTTTCAGTATTTGACTTTTTAGTAGACTCAGCACTAGTGAGGCTACTGCTCCTAGATATGTAACTAGAACCAATTCCCTGTTTTATGCCTGACCTTACCTGTACCTAAAATGGAAAGAGTGATCCCTCTCTTTTTCCAAAGCACGGAGGTCTCCCGATTACAGAAGTATTCCTCCAGAAAAACTTTTTGCTGTTGTTGCTTATGCATACATACTGTGGCTCCTGAAGGAAGTCAGCAGCCATTGCAAACTGCATATTCCTCTCCAGAAAAGTAAAAAGCATAGCCATAGCATGAGATTCCCCAGTTGGAGAATCACACAGAACTGCACTACAACGTGCCTGCAGAAGTACTAGTGGAGGCAGGGTTGGGAACCCTGAAGCTCAGTCCATTTTGGCAAAGGAGTCCACTGGGCTGTGGCTATAGTCTTAGTCTCTGGATGCTCCCTTAGTAACTAGATGAGAAATACAGAAATGTCATCTTTAAGGACTTTCACCTGACCTCTTCAGAGCTTATTCCCATACCAGTTTTAAAATACCACGTGTTTGAGATAAAGTATGCAACATGAAGCTTGCTAATGACAGAGACAAGCCAGCCCTTGCAGACATGCTTTCAATACTAGGCAAATGCAAAACAAAATACCATGATAGTGCCAATGCACATTGTCCTCCCCGAGTCTGATCCTTAGCCTCAGATACCGACACCCTGACAAATTCTTCTATCTTAACTGCAGAGCAAGTGACGCAACAAGGAATACAAAACTAGGTTCAAGGTTTCGCCACACTCAGTTATGAAATGCTTCCATGCTGGGTAATACCGCTCACAAAAGACAAGGATGCAGTCAGAGCCTAATCTCACTCCCACTGGAGTTTGTAGCAAAACTTATGTGGAAACAGAATGAAACCTAAATTTGACACCAATGTTAAAACTGATGGACTCCTTTCTATAACCTGTCAAGTCAGTGAGAGGTTGTTTGTACCTTTGATTGTTACAGGGAAATTACCAGATCAGAATTCTGAATCCCTATAATAAATGAACTTTTAAAAACGTAACTTGCTTCTCAAACACTATGCTGCGTGTTTTGTCAGGATAGTATAATACAAAAGGTTGTGATGTATACATTAAGATTTAAATGCACTCTCTCTGAAATGACATGAAATGTGCAGCCTTTCCAACAGTTTTTACGCAAGAAAATTAACTCATTATTTCTATCTCAAGATTCAACTTCAGAATTATCTGAACAGCAATGTTTTTTACCTTCTGAAAACTGCTGATCCTGAAACGTTTCTGCAGGTTTCTACTGAGGGGAAAAAAAGAGTTTCAATAAAAAGACTGGTATTGGCAAAAACTCTTCCATCCAATGTTTACTCATCCACACATGGCCACAGTTCACCCAAACATCTTCCCCGAATTTCTGGGTTTAAGAAGAAGAAAACACATGGTGGAAGGTGCATGCAATCTATCACTGGAGAAAGCCACTGAGCCAGATAACAATTCTAAAATGTGTACAGGGCTACAACAGTTAAATCTCAAAGCTGCTGAGAAATTGCTTGGATGCTATGAGCAAAAAGTGTGGTTCCAGAGTATAATCCTAGTGATACACTATGTTCTTTGCAAAAGGTTGTGAGGCCTTGGCCTAATAAGCATAATCTCATTACACTGCAAATAAAAGTTTCCTATTTATCTCCAGATTTCAAATGAATCTAATAAGGCTTATGATACAGTCACCCAATACCCTAATCATATTTCTGCCTATCTAAAAGCAATCAGTAATTGTGTTATAGCAGAACGTGCTGACAATACCTCTGACACAGAAAGGAGAATGAGAGCCCAGCTGTACTAATTAAATTAAATGCTAGGCTGATGGAATACATTTGCTGAAGCTTGGAGAGTATGGGTGCAGAATTAATAAGCATTACAGCTTAGAGCAGGAGATGATATCATAATGGATGCAAGGTTTTGATGTGGAGAGCCTCATTCAGATTCAATGTACCATAATGTACGGATGTGACAGCTGCTTAGAGAGGTGCAGAACCTTGAACAAAGTGCACAGGAACTTTCTCTCCCCCCTCCTTCTTTTTCTTCCTCCCCTCTCCATCCCTCCTCCCCCCATCTTTTTTGTTACTCACTTAGTAACTGTATTTTAATATCATCCATCGGCTCAAAACACGCTCTGCTGGGGCCACAATTTACTATTTACTATGATCCTACTGGTTTGCACTGTGGTTTCTTTTCTTCCCACCTTCTCCTCCTGTCCGCCGTTTTTAACTCGCCAGCCCTTGAAATCAGAGAAACGCCCTTTGAAAATCAATCTGTAACACAACATCTACACGGCTAATCATGATTTTGCCTCTCTTCCCTCTTGCGCATTAATGCCAAGCAATCCCAGGTGCAGGGGGAACTCCTGCAAGTGCAAGGGGGGGAGAGGAAAAACCGAACGCGGACCAGACCACCTCTGTCACTGCGGCCAAGCTAATGCAGGAGGGGTTGGGAGGGTTTGGGAATGAGCAAAAACCGCTTAAAACGACCCAGACCCGAGCGCTTCCCCCCGCAGAGCCCCGCCACCGGGCCGGGTCGGCCCATGCCAGCGCAGCACAATCTCTTGCTCATAAATCGCTGGCAGGGAGCGGCGGGGCCGGGGCTGCTGCGCCAGCGAGGCCGGCCAGGCCTCATTACCATGAGAATTTTGACAGGATATTAAATTTACTAATCCTGAACTTTCCGGACTGACCCCTCACTCGCCACCAGACAATACCGGTGTCTGCCGGCGAGGCCCCTCGGCCTGCCCTCAGCACGTTTTACATCCCGCTTACCCGCCTCCCGCCCATCCTCACAGCACTCCCCACACAGGGACACCCCCCGCCCCGGGGGATCCTGTGGCGGTTGGTCTCCGGGCCGCCACCGCTCCTCCCCGCCCGCCTTGCCCGCCCGTCGCCTCACAGCCGCCCTTCCCGCCCGTCCCCTCACAGCCGCCTTTCCCGCCCGTCCCCTCAGCCGCCCTCCCGCGCTCCTCGCCGCCCCCGTCCGGGCAGCCGGGCCTCGCCGGCCTTTTCCTTTCCCCCGGCCGGTTTCTCACCCTCCCCGGGCTCCAGACGCGGGGCTGCCCGGCTGCCATTAGAAAGTTGAGCCCCCGGTGGAAGCGAAGCGGGCGCTGCCCGTCCGCTCGCTGACCGGAGCCCGGCTTGAGGGGCTGCCCGAGGCCCCCAGACCCCCCTCCCCTCCCCAGGGCAGCTCTTCCCGCCTTTACCCCCCCCCCCCCCCAAAAAAAAAAAAGGCCCCTCCTGAAAACACAGTGCCTATTAAGTTGCTGAAAACAGCAGATTTCCACTGATACTATACAGATAATGCTGACCATTAAATCGCAATTTAACATCCCCAGGCAGCAGTGGCTGCTGACAACCTCTAAAGCTTGTAATCCCATTTAACCCCCTCCTGTCATGAGCAGGCCCACCCTTTTAGAATAATGCAGACCAAATTAAACCTGACACGGCAACAAGAGAAATAAAACCCCCTTTAGCTTAAAAGTCATGCCACAGTGGGTAACCCTGACCTTCAGCTTCCCCACTCCCTTCTCCAAGGAGCCCCCCCAGATGTTGGCGTTTGACAGAGACGAGCGGGGAATCACAAGGTGGCCAGCTGTCCCTGGGGACAAATTAAAGGGAATTTTGCTAGACAATACAAGGAAATTTCACCTGAGTTTTGGTTTGGTTTTTTTTTTCCCTCCCCCTCCTTTTTTTAAAGTCTTCCTTTAGTAATAAAGGCCGGCCAAGGGGTGTCCCTGCCGGAGGGACCCCAGCCTTTGCCGCAGGAGAGGAGGCTCAGCTCTTCCAAGGCATTTAGCGGCGATTTCAGGAGGAAGCTGACCACCTCTAAGGTAGCCTAAAACAAACACAAACCTGCCAAAAAAAAAAAAAAAAAAAAAAAATTCCCTCCCCAGCTCAGGGTCCTGCCCGTAGTCCATCTGCTTTGTCAGGAGAGGAGGGGAAAGGCACGGCGGGGTGAGACTCGTCCTGCATTATTCACACACTGCTAGTCCAGGAGTACAGGAGCAGCTTTCAGACCTAATCCGGGCAATGTCGCGTTCATTACTCCGATCTCGTTTGGGAAAATAACACCGTTCATTTGACAGTATTTTCGAGAATACTGGACTATACGGACAAGCCTTTATAAACGGCGTACATCCCCACCACCGCACCAGCACTTGCAAATGCGGAGGATGGCCTTTCACACCTAATCTACACACAAGCAGACCACCACAAATTGCTCCCCAGTCCTCCTCTCTGTTTACTGCCTGCTGAAGAATAGAACCAAAAGTCAGAAAGCACCTTGACGCAGGTAAAGGTCAGATTGCCACTCTCTCCTCAGTTTCTTATTTCTCTCTTTGCAACTGATGCAATGGGAACGTGAGTCTATAGCCAGAATACAAATCCACATATTTTTCTACCTATCCATCTACCTATAAATATACACCTGTAAGCAGCCAGACCTGCCCTCGCCATCCAGCACACTTTCCTCAGCACTCCCCCACCTGCCCTGATTTCTGTACGCCCAACAGCACGCGAACAAGACGCCTTGCAAAACAGAGCTATGCCTGCAGCAGGAGAGGTAAACTCCCAGATCGAGTTGAAAGTTTGCTGCCGAAGTTTGCAAGCTGCTTGCAGCAAGCCTCTGCCACGGACCCTGTCTGCACCGCACCACTCTGCCCGTAACTCACCAAGTCACTCTCCCAGAGGCCCCACAGCAGGAATGAACTTGCAGCGCTACTAAATAGTGGAGCACTAAAAAAGCAGGCTCATTACCTGGACACATGGCTTCTCATTACTCCATTGCTTCAGATGCCAGATCCCTTGGTGCTGCAGATCGGCTCAAAAATTTGAAGTACTCCTTTCTTTTTTTCCCCCTTTCCCTCTTTCTTTCGTTTGTTCTTAAAAAAAAAAAAAAAAAAAGAAGATGCTTGACTAAAGTTAGCTTAAATTTGTTAAGAATAAAACCGGCATAAATGTTTATTTCAACTTCCTAGTGCAGCAGTGTACCGAAGCCCAGCCCGCCCAAGCCTCTTTAGCAATGGAGTGGTTTATTTAATTTGTCAGTATAATAGAAGCAGCTGAGTGAGAGACAGAGAATGCAGTGTGGTATAAAAGAAACAAAGGCTAAAAGTACCACTATTTTGATTCCCTTTTTAAAATTACTTCCAAAGTGTGGTATCTATTGTGAAGAATAATGCTGAACAAAGCACAGTGTCTTGGCAATATTCACAGAGCTCATTCACAGAGCCAGTTCTGTCTGTACATTCAGAGGTAGAATACACTTATAAATGATGCATTGGAAGGACTATAGTTCCTATTGTATTCCCAGTGTAAACAAAAAGACAGACAGAAGCTGAATGGCATATGGGCAGCGGGGCCACACTTTATTCAACCGTTCCAGCACCATTGTGAAGGTAAAATGCAACGGGAGTTCTCTCCCCCTCTAACTTCAAATCCAGTGAACACATTTTGGGTTAGGCTAACAATTTTATTTTTATATATATTTTTATATACATAAAAACCACAGATCTGGCGGTAATTTTGTACACTTCTGTGGAAAAGTGATCTTTAAAGCAATCTGCAACAGGGGAAGGCTGTTGAGTTTTGGAGGTCATTCCCAATGGGAGTAAGGAGCCTCTGGAGAAGACTGGCTGAAAGAGGGTCTGTGTGGTGGCTGTGCAGGCGAGTGCTTGATGCCTAGAGCTAAAATGATCTAAAAGAGCAGTTGCAAAAGCTGGGAAAAAGGCTGAGGTGCTCAGGATCTGACCTACCTGGACAAAGATGTGCTATGGGAAGGGGCAGTCTTTGTATGGACTGGACTGTCCCCCTCTTTTCCCACCGTTGCCCCCTGTTTGTTAGCCAGCACAAGACTGTCTGAGCCTGCAAATGGAGATTGGCAACTTTGCCAGATGAGCATAAATCGCCTTTGCTAAGTCAGGCGGGGTCCCCGCTGAACAGTTTAGGGTGAGAGAAAGCATCTTCACTGTATTTGAGGAAAAGGAAAAACCACTCACGTGGAGGAAAGGTTAAAATTAGATGTGTCCTTTCTGTCCTTGCTGTGTCAGCTGATGCCAGGAAGTTTTATGATCACTAGCTCCTCTCCCTCCCTTTATATTTTCTGCTCTCACATAAAGGCTCACGTGCTGAAACTCTGCTCACTGGATTCAGTCTTTCCGATTCACGCAGGCATGCCTGTGTCTGTGCGATACAGCGTATCTGCTGCACATCACACTCCTCGGTCGCATTTGGAGGGATTTGTGCGAGTAGTGCTAAGGGACAAGTCTGCTTTTTCCTTTTTTTTTTTTTCTTTTTTCTGTTGGTCCTGTTGCATTTGCTCCTTGCTCACCATGGGTGATCACTGACTGAGTTCCAGCAACCAGATTAGGAATTGCCTGTTTGGTTTTGTCTGATGGCTGTTTTGTGCTCACTACAGCTGGGGCCAGGCAGGATTTCACACCTGTTTGAAGTCACTGGAGAATGCTGTCCTTTGGGAGCTGAGGGGGGGTTCCAGTTGGTATTGGAGCCGTCTGGAGATGAGCCTGCCTGACCCGTTCTGGTATTAAAAAGCCTGGCAGAATGTGCTTTGTTCTGATGTGATGGAGGTTTTGCAAGTTTCTGCCTCAGATAAGTCACTGTCTTATCAAGATCTAACATGATCATATAAATACAAGAAAGCTCCAGATGAGGATTACTCAGCTTGATCCCTAAAGCTGAGTGCCAGCCTCTCTTTATGAGTATTTATAGCCTTTAATTAAAATCGAATCTGGAAACTCTGTGTCCCTGAGTACTTTCCTAAATTCTTTGATTCTATTCACAAGAAAATAGTATTTGGATTAAAGTATGCTTGATGTTTCCAGGAAAAAAAAAAAAAATGCTGTGTTTTCACTGTGAGCTGCTGCCTCCCAGAACCGATGCCAAGAAACCCAAAATATTTTAGTGACTGTGCTTAGATGTCAGCACTGATTACAGATGTTTGTGTCTTCCCACCAGGGTTTTTCTCCATGGGGATCGAGTTAGCGGAAGAGGCAGTCGGAAGAGGATCTGCAGCTGCTGTAGTAATATGGTCAGAGCTTGATCCAAAGTCCATTGATGGACTTCATGAACTCTCTGGCACACCACTGAGCGCTGGGCAGAGCCCTAAGTGGAGTAGCTAGTGTCATCACATATGGCTAAAGGATGAGGGAAAAAAGCAAAGACTGTGCCAGCAAAAAGAACAGTCAACTGACCAAGAGAAAAGAGCTTGGAACTTGGAATAAGTCTCAGACAGACTCACTGTTAGTCAGAAGGTCCGAAGTTGTTTTTCTTTTTTCAACTTGATAGAGATTACGTCATTTTGTGTTGTGAATTTGAGATGCAGATGGACACATTTTGCCTATTAGAAACCTATTTTAAATGTCATTCAAAAACACAGCTGTGACATGAATGTGGGAATTCATAATTTTTTGGATGTTCTTTATTCTGTGTCTCAGGTAGGCACACATTTTCATTCCTGAGAAATTATTAAACTTGTACAGATGCCAGCTGGACACTGCTAACTGAGGGCCAAAAAATTGTTGCTGAAGACATAGCAATAGGTGTGTCTCTAGAGGTTCATAGAGTTTGGACAGATAATACAGACTTGCCAGGCACTTATCACAATCAGCGATGAAAAATTGAGTTTCAAAATGAGCCAGCCTTTGCCAGTATTTTCCAAATCAGTAAGACCCTTTCACCCCTAGATATTTCAGAAGAGGCTGCTGGATCTTCACATGGAAGGGACCTCTGCACACCTCTGCACACTGGAAGGACTTGCGTGAGCTACGTATCTATACAAATATGTTTATTTCATTTGGTATGTCAGTATAGATTGGTTCTGTGACTATGCCATGAAAATTAAAAATAATCTTTTTTTCAGTCACTCATATTATGACTGCAGGATTCCAGTGCAGGTATGGTCATCACTATTGTAACTCAAACTATTAGAAGTAAAGATAAAGTCAAGTCACAATATCTAAAAAGTGTCAGTGGGGTACAAGATATTATTTGATGTGCTGGAAAGAAGAATGAAAATTTGTGGGTTTTTTTCTTTACATATAGGGACAACCAAAGATTCCCATTAAGGTCATTGGGAGTTATTTATAGCCTGATACAGGAAAAAGAAAAAAGCCTGGTCAGCTACTACACCACTACCATTCGATGTGTTCTGAACGAAAAGATTCTTTTTATGACTTTCCAGCACTTAAATTCTTCAAGATGTGAGCGAACACCCATTGCAGAGGTTGTTCTTTTAGGAAGAAAAATTTGTGCCAAGAACAGGCAGTAGACCCTAGGTGTTGAATTTCAGTGACTGTCCTAGCACACTGCACATCGTATTATGGTACTGATGGAAATAGAATGTTTAAAAAAAATTATTAGCAGAAGAGATTTCATGGTTAAAAGTTTAATGCTGTATAGGTAACAAAATTCTTAGAAATGTGTTTGTGAGGGAACATAAACAGAAACTCTTACTCTGTCCTATTAAAAACTAATTGAATTAAAATTTCAGCTACTTTCTATCCACAAAAAGACCAAGAAAAATTTAGAGAAATAATTTTTTGGAGAAATTGCATGGGGAGTGCTTTTGAATTACAAATACATTCAAGAAAATTATAAGATGATTGAAGATAATTCATTAATAGATAAAGACTGAAATAATTTAATACATTATTCATGATATATTATTCTCTCAGCTCCCTTGTTGATGACCTTCTGGTTACGTTTTTTTAAAGTGCTAGTGGAAGCTATTCTTTACAAATGAAGATCCAGAATTCCTGACATAGCTAAAATAATAAAATGTGGACATCATTGTTCAGCATAAGCATGTTTTATCTTTTACCAACTTCACGGATCAGGTCAGCCTGGTGTTACTTCTGATTTATACCAGTGTAAATAAGATTAGAAAAATGTCTTTTTACCTCAAAGGCGATACAGCTTCCACTTGTTTTCCTTTACAAATTTGTACTTTATGAACAATTCCCTCAAACACTGTTTGCCTTTAAGCATTTAATAGTCTAACAGCATTTCTTTCTATATAGTTTTTATCAGCACACTAGTGAAGTCACTAAGTGTACTGAGGAAACACATAGTTTCACGAGGAGTGGGTGGGTGAAAGCCTGGCTTCCCATGGATTCACATCCTACATTCCTGCAACACCATGCCAAAAGGACTCCGCTTCTCGTCCCTATGTCTTGTGACTTCCCCTCCACAATAGCCTTAGCCCTTCCCCAGGCCCTCAAGAGATCTCCTTCCCCATGTCCCCATGCTGCTGTTCTTCTCCACTAACTAACTCTTACTATATTTTGACCTCCCACTAGCATTTCTTACAATGCTTCACAACTTCCCAGATTTTTTAAGGTCCCTGACGAGCCTTCGACAGAGCACTGGTTTCCTCGGTTCTCTCTTCTATTTCCAACTACCAGAGGCAGCATGTCTTGTGGGTGATTCTGTGCTGCATCTGTGTTTATTAATTGCGCAGTGTTTATTTACTAGTTGCAGAAGAGAGAACGTGTGTGTGCTGCAGTCTTCTGTCACTGGTGAGTAGGGATTGATTTGGATTTCTTGCCTCTTCATAACGGCTGCTTTCCTCAAAACGAGAAACATTTAATATCTCCAAGACACTCTTGTTTGGACTTGGCAAAAGCTAGTAAGAATGAGAGAGAGCTGGATAGTTGAAGAGCAAAAATGCATAAGTCTACTCTTTTTAAGAATCCAGGCTAAAATATGCTTAATGGATAGATAGCATTGTGAGGCTACTAAGCATATTGACTTCTATCCATTTGTTTCTCACGTAATTTGAACTCTGTCTTTACCATTTCTTGTCATCCAGTAAAACAGAAGAATAGGAAATGCAAACTGTATTTTATTTGTTGTCCAGTCCTCCATCCTTCAGTGGACTGCTTAGTGAGTGGACATACGGTGTCCATTTTTTTTGTTTTCAGTTTTCATCTTTTCTCTCTCCTCTAATTCCCTTCTGTCTGCCACTAGTTTAGGCTTTACAGTTTTTTACAGTCTTCTTTCCTAATTACATTATATTAAAGCTTTTCTGTTCTAATCCTTTCTCTTGCTGCCTCAATTCATCACTTCTTTATTACAGAACTTGGATTCTTGCCCTTTTATTCACTAACTAGCTGTTACCTTACTTTCATTTTGTATCCTTGCAAAACATTTTTCTCCTTTAACCATCTCTTTTTCTCCCCCTGCTCCTGTTTTTCTCCATTTGTTATTCCTTTACTTTATCCTTTAGTTTTCTGTATTCTCTCCTCATCTTCAAAGCCCCATTTCCTGTAGTAAAAGTCTGACAGGTAAAACATTATTGCTACCTTGTATGCTCTATTTGCTAAATTCTTGTTGGAAAGATCATCAGGTTTGTTTCCAAAATGTCTGAATATTACCAGCTGCTGAATTAACATGAGCAAGTTTTCAAAGTTCTTTCTTCCACAAGATGGTTTATTGCTTACTTCCTACAATCCAAAAGTAAAACAAATTAATACCTGTAAATTAAACTGAGGATGATAACAACATTTTGCACTAACAAGATACTTTTACCCATATGTAGATGGGTAAAGGTAAGTGCTACAAGTATTACCTTTCTTGACATGAAAACTTAGGTTGTAGAAGAGCCTAACAGGAGGGCATTTTCCTTCCTAAATTCCTGTTCTAACTGTATTTGACCCCACACAGATCTTAAAAAAAGCCAAATCTTCCACAGGTAGCAGCTCCTTAGACTGATACACTTCTGTGTCATTCTGCTGGTATTACATGCAGCTACAGGTCAGTTGAAGATTTGGTCTTACGGGACATGTCAGTAGGCCTAGGCAGGCAGGTCTTCAGGAGCAGATACCTAATATTTGGACTTGCAATGATTTCTAGACAGATTGGACTTGCTGTACAGATTATTCTTCAGTGCCTGATGGCAGTGGGTAGCACGTTTATATCTACATGTTTCACAGAAGCTTGGAATGATACACTTTTTTAATGAATGCTGTTGCTGTTTTTCCCATAAGTTCCTTTGCTTTTTTATGTTAGCTATCTTTTCTAGAATATGGACATTCTCTCTCACAGAACATCTACTCTAGTGCTATAATAACAGAAAATCCAAGGAAAAAATGCTAACAGATGGTTTCATGGGAAAGCAGACCAATCATATAATTCTCCATCTCCTTAAACTGTATTTACTTTGGGAAGAATAATCACTTAGCAGCATTAGAAGTATTAAATTGTTAAATATAATCCCAAAGGAATCTGCTGGGGTAAAGCCCATCAGTCTTGCACTGGACAAATGTGATGGCAGGTTGCACTTCCCTGAGGCTGTAATAGATGGTAATAGTCAAAGAAAGAAAGGCAGCAGAGGCATTCTTCCTTGATATAGAAGCCGGTTTAATCCTAATGGGCCTAAGGATTTGACTGCAATTAATCAGTGTACACACTGAAGAAGCAATGTAACGCTGATGGTTTTAGCAAGGCCATCACCCATTATGCTGAGACTGTGTGTACATTTTAAGGTCTGCTGTGGTTCATTTAGAGTGGAGTCTTGCAGAGAAAATGCACAGTTTTCTTCCTGACCGTGGTCTGATTTGTCTTTGCTTTGTCTCATCTTGGCACAGATAAGAAAGGGTGTACAAACATGCCTTTCAAAGCAAGGATACGTTTTCAGGACATACATTGTTTTTCCCCTTATGTGCATGGAAGATAGTCATTACCTTCAAGCAGTGGAGGGGACTTCAACCTCTGCAACATAGGCTACTTGGAATTCCCTCTGTAAGACTGTGGGATGTGCTAGAGATGTACATTCTCACTTTTAAAATTTGCAGATTTCCCTGAGTCATTGCTATTCTTTCTGGCACACCCCTTGGCAGCTGCCTTTCGTGGTTATTTGCCAAGAACAGTGGAGGCCAAGGGTTCCTGTAAAGGTGGACTGCAGAAGAGTGGTTTTGCTGAGCAAGAACCAGTGGACAAATCACCCAGAACATTAATAGGGGCTTTGTGCCATTGACGCACCATGGGCTTGCTGCACTTCTCTCCCTTTGTGCTGCCATGTTGGCAGTGGCTGGAGATTGTTTAATGCAGATTATCCAGGAGAGGCACAAGCACCATTATTTCCATTGTATTATCTTAAAGCTGGACTTTGAAAAGAAAAACCTGCATTAACACCATTTACTATGCAACAGTGCTTCAGTACACAAGTGGCTGTGTTTGGTAGAGAAGTGAACTTCAAAAACCAAGGGCAAGTGATGGCAATAAAAGACTTCTAAAGAAAGAAGTTATGTAGTTGCTTTTTTCTTCTAGAATAGGTTTTGTAAAGTTTTCCTTTGCTTCAATTAATTTATCACTGATTAGAAGCGTCATACCTTGTAAAGCCAGAAAGAGCTGTTACAGTCAGCTGTTATGATTACTGGTGTAACACAGGCTGTAGTCTTTGTAGAGTAAGTTTTATTTGGTAGTAGGGATAGTATTTCATAAAATGTCGACTCTCAAAAATACCCAGCAATGGAGAATCAACCATAGCTACAGATTGTTTGAGGGGGCTAATTACATTTGCTGTTAAGGACTAATATGTTCTTCCTATACTCTGTCACCTTTTAACTTTGTACCCTGGCTCTTTCACATGTTTGTATTCTAG
Source organism: Astur gentilis (assembly GCF_929443795.1). NCBI lineage: Eukaryota > Metazoa > Chordata > Aves > Accipitriformes > Accipitridae > Astur > Astur gentilis. The sequence goes on along the minus strand of NC_064910.1, from coordinate 2,064,218 downwards.
TCAGAAGAGCCCTCCATTAACGTATTTTTGCTCCTTGTGTTTATACTTTCAAATTGCCATCAAGTCACCTCTTAACCTTCTCTTTTCTTCAGTTAAACAAAGTTGAATTTCTCTTGCTCTAAATCATGTTTCCAACTTTTTAAACATTCTTGTGGTTCTTTAAATTTCCTCTAGTTTATTATCCTTGTTCTTGAACTGAGGACACGACAACCAGGCAGAGGATTTGAAAAGCAGTCCCAGCTCTCCAACTTTCTACTCCTGTTTCTTTATGAGTTGAAGAGCTGTACTAGTACTTTACCACAGTAGTAGACTGAGAGTTCATGTTCAATTGGCTACCCATCATGACCCTCAGTCTTTTCCAGAATAGTTTTTCCAAGTATGGAGGATTCTAGCCTTCAAATGATCTTCCAGCTCAATCTTTTGGAAGAAATGTTATTTGCTACTAATCCATTTGCTCCTCCAAAGCAGACTTCTTGCAATTTTAACACATCCAGTAATTTTCTGCTGCCATGAATTGTCCTGGCCAGAATCCTGCTACTTGAAAGCCTTTGGAAAGTGTCATTCATGTTTGATGCACCGTCCTAAGCTTGAGGAAGGACATGTGCTCACTGACAAACACATTAAGAAAGCCTTTGACTGAGAGTTGAGTATCTTTAATCAATCAGAGATTGGCCAATAGTTTATTTGTGGCTTCTGCGACATGTAGTCATCCTTTTCAATGACTCATTGTCCATACATAAAAGCTGTCCCTTTTCTGACAGTTTCTAGCACTTCTGCCCATATGTAAAAGCTCAAGACCTTCCAAATCACTTTTCCTCTCAGTGCTTCCAAGTCCATAGAATAATTTCCCCAAACATCTGCTTCATAACTAACCCCTTCTTCACACATTGTTTTTGGTCCTAGCTGTTCCCCATTCTTTTTGCCTTCTGTCTTGGGTACCAGTCCCACCAAGAGCTTCCTCTGCTTCCTGCCCTCGCTTCCCTCTTAGTCTGACAGCACCATGGTCTGGAGGAGGACTGAGTGAAGAGAAGGTGTATAGTCAAGGTACGGAAGAAGGAGAGCATGGACAGCTGCCCTTTCTGGAGCCAGCTGAAGCGGTTGAGCACATCAGCACTCCCCACAGCTTGTCACTGCCAGCTGAAATGCAGCTCAGGAGAAGAGTTCAGTGGATGTTCCCTGCCCTGCTTCAGGCAAAGACAACTGAGTTAGCTCAAGTCACGCCTAGCACTGGCTAAAATAATCTGTCTCAGTTTGCTGGGATTGGGGTGCACGTAAATATATACTTTATTCCACTATGTAACCTCCAGTGCTGCTGTGGGAACAAATGGTTGGGGATGGCAATTTCTGAAACGAGTGTGGCTGCTAGCAAAGTGCAGCTGGATGAATCTGATCAATCTGAGCTGGTTTACACACTATACCTTTACAACACAGCCCATATGTCTTTGTGTGCAAATGTTTCCTTACTGGCTTAAATGCATGTGTACTTTCTGTTTAGCTTGGAGTTAAATGTATAAATTCAGCTAATAAAAGTCAGATTAAGCTCTGGTGTGTTCTCACATTAAATTGCTGCATTTGATTTAGACTGCTGCAATATTGTAAATAAATGAAGAAAGAAAAAGTAACAAGAAGATTAAATTAATGGAAATATGAATGTGAGGGGATGAAATGCAACAACTTTTCCACTTTAACAAAACAATTGACTTAAAATTCACGTGGTAGAATTTGTGCCATTCTTGTACCAATAACCTGTACCAATTTAATTAATGGGGTTGTTCACAAATTCTCTTTAAAGGAAGGACTTAAGCCTGTGCGTGTGTGCTTGCTTACCTTCAAGCTTGCAAGCATTTCCATTGCTTGCATGCTTATGTTAAGCATATTCTTACATGCTGGATTACAGCTGAAGCTTGCACCAATGGGCCTAAAGTTACAGCCCGATGCTGCTAGAACTTTATGTTGTCCCCTTCTTATTACAATGTGATAAAATAGTAGAGAGGTTATTAGTCTGAATAACACAGCCCGAAGCATTTTAATAAAATAAAATTGCTATCTCTTCAAACCAAATGAAGTTAAATTGATTGTTTAAAGAACATCTGACTGGATTTTTGTATTTGATAAAAATAACTGATATTATAAAATATTTCACATTCTTTGTATTTTTAAGGACAAAAGGAATTCTTACCCCATAGATGAAGCATCAGATGATTTAGCCAGAATGCAAACCAACCAAAATCACCACAGAAGACAGGAACCCAAATAATCAAATTGTCAAATAAACAAAAGTAAAGAGCTAAAAGCATGAGGTTACTATAAGCTATTTTCTATAATAACCCTCCCACTCCACGAAGGAAGAGAGAAAAATCACTAGTCTTTTTATGGAGTACATCAAATCTCATTTTGTTCTAATGTGTTAAAGTGCACACTGAAAAAGGCAGAGTTGACTCCTGGGGAAATAACGTTAAATCAGTTCAGAAAAATGAAGTTTGGAAAAATACTTTCATTTTCCTTTTAGTATTGCAACAAATGTATTCATCTGCCTAGATAATCTGGCATTTTAAATAACTTCACGCTTAAGCTCTGTCAATTTGATCTCCCAAGGTTAATTGATTATTTCTACAACAGTCTTGCCAGAAAAGATCAGAGCGCTTACATCTTTCCATTAATCCTTGCTGTTCAGGGAGAGGGTGCAAAATGAGAGTACTACGATTGGCTTAAATCTTTGCAGGTCTCTTATTTCCCCCCCTCTAAAGTTGTCTCATGTCTGATTAGTTTCACGTCACGGCACTCCATTTCATTAGTTTCACTGACATGGCATTTCAAGTATGGTCTAATGATGGGAACATCAAATCTACTTTTGAGCATCCGTCGCCAGTTACCACCCAAGAGCTCTAACCCTCTTATTAAAAAGGATGGTTGAGTCGAGGGTAGTAAAGAAACGGTGAGAAATTGAACTGGTTTACCGGGAGAAAAGGCAAAAAGTTTCAAAACATCGCCGTTCCTAAAATTGACATTCAGCAGTTTGCTGCGGTAAACAACGATCAGCATGCGACACAGCCTCTCGGGGCTTTTCGAGAAGAGACAAGCTTTATCAGCAACTGCGTATTTGTCGTTGCCGTCCTTCTTTGCGGTGGCATAGGCGACACAATGGGGGATTAACCCTCACACAAGGCAGTGTGACAACTCATCAGTTGAAAAACAGAACCTGGTCAAATGGCAGGTTTTTAACCAGCATTAAAACCGCTGGCATAGAGGATCCCTTAAAAACAACTAGACAAAAGCCCTGCTGTGGTTTGTGGGGAACCTTCATTTATTTGAAATGATGGCAACTTGTGTTTTCCTGTCTGGAAACAAAAACATTTGCAGCCCGTCAAAAGGCTGGAAATAAGCCTTGCTGTTATCAGCCCCTTCTCCTGCATTCCACCTCTTCTCTCCCCTTGGGTTCAGCTGGCAGTTACACCTATTAGTGGTTTCCCCTTCCTTTTGTTTTGAATGTAAATGAAGATCTGACTAGTTTAAAGAGATGTTGGGTTAGGACATGCTTAGCAGTGGGGGTAAAAGTCTCTGCCAGTGGCACTCCTGTGAAGTAAGACTGCAATGGGTAGAATTCCCAGCCTGTAGGTGGGTGCAGAATTTGGCCCTTTGAGAATGTGGGAAGGCTGGCAAGGTGTGCCAGGCTCTCCCCTCCTCTTCACTTCCAGGTAAAATCACTGCTGTCTTGAAATCTGAAAGAAAGTGCCCCAGCTTCACTTAAGTAACCCTGGAGGTATCACCATCAGCAGTATTTTATCAGGTTTGGAGTATTAAATGATACAATGAAATACTGGTGACCATCTTCTTTGCAGTGGTTTACACTTAGATCAGCAACAGCAAAGTCATTTAGAAAGATCCAGGGCACCAAAATTAAAACATGTGTAAATTAAACACATGTGAAGTGCACAATATGTGGCAAATTAGTACAGAAAATACTGAGAAATGTGCATCTTCAGGGTTTTCCTGCACACCATGATGTGACAGGTATTATTGCCCTTTGTACAATTATTTAAACCCTGTAGGAATTCCCAGTGTCAGAGTATGTCAGCATACTGTTATTAGACAAGTTTAATTAGGATCTACCCTGCTGCTCCTAACAAGTATTTAATTAACTTCTAGGCAGGGTAATTAGCTTTAGATTGTGGCTGATTTTCTGCCTCACCTTCTGTTGACACTTGGCCTACAGTAAGGCAGCTTGCTTTGCTGACAGTGTAATGGATAGTAGCTTTGGGAAGACTAATATCAAGGCTGACTAGTCGAATCAAAAAAAAAAGAAGGAAAAATAAAGAGGAAAGAAGATGAAGATAAAAGACAAAATAATGACTACCCGGTCAGGGTCCAAAGGGGTAAAAAAAAAAGCCACCCACCAGACAGGCAGACACAAAAGCCTGGTAATGGGAAAGAAACAATCTGATTTTAAGCATTTCAGAAGAATAGAGAAAAAGGTGTGACATTGAAAAATAAAGAAAAGCAACAAGATTTGAAAAGTATTTATTTAATGTATTTCCTTAAACTGGATAAATGATGAAACTTAATTACTGTTTACATAGTACTATTGAGGTGTGCCTGTACTTTTCTGAAAAAGTCTTTCCAGTATAAATGTATCCTTGAATCCCTGCTCCAAAGAAATATGCCTCACTTCCCATCAGCACAGTAAAGAATATGCCACAAAGTGAGCATTTAAAACAATTAGCATAGACCAAATGAACCCTAGCAAATTGGTCAGGTCACCGTTTAACCCGTTGGTGGCTTCTTGAAGAGCTCTGTGATTTCCAAGGGTGTAGCTTTTGATATATGGTATGCTATTCTTCTACCCGGTCCTGATATATCATTAAAAATAATGGGACTGCATTCAGTGCCGCAGCTACAAAAATTTTGGGGCTAGAGGGAGGGAACACTCAGGAATTTAAAACCCTTTCCCTATCATTAGGACAAAAGGGTTATAATTCTCTTTCATTTTGAAAGAAGAATAATTTTTTTAAGAAGTCTTTTAATTTTTCCAGAGTGCCCCAGGTATCAAAGCGCTGGTTCTTCCAAACCTGCCTAACAGAAATATGCCAGCATTGCTCCAAAGCATTCCCTCTTGCAGAAATACTACTGCTGGGATTTGCACCGTTGTTACAGAGCAGGCGAATGTTCTTCCAGTCAGGCTCAGCCTGGTCTGGGCTACTTAGATTAGCCCAGGGAGATCTGAACTATCACCAAAAAATTGTTTGAAGGGGAACCTACATGTTTCACATACCTTTTCATTATAACATTTCAGGTGACTTATAAAGGCTCACGTTTGTTTCGCGTTTCAGCAGCAGCTCTGTTCTGCGAAGAGGCAGCACCACCCTTGATCCGAGTGGGGAGAAAAAACCAGACCTGGGGCTGCAGTACTGCTCCGTAGTGTCCGCCGAAGAGCAACAGAGGACAGCGTGCTTGAAATCCCTCCATGAAGTTTAAAAACATCCGTCCCATAAGCTGACCATCCCCTTTAGAAGGCGGCCAAGGACTGGGTCGCAGTTATAGTGAGATATTTAAAATAATATACCTGCATCCCATTTGTTCACAGCCATGAAACACACTCTGGGACCATCAAAAGCAACCACCAGATCAATGTGCTTTTAGCAGTCACTTAAAGTAACAGCTGTCATTCTGGATAATCTTAACAATAAATAAGTTCCTATTTGGTGAATAATGACATTAAAATAAACTCTGAAAACCTAAATAGATATTTTGGTTGTGGGTTTGGTTTTTTGGTTGTTGTTGGTGGGTTTTTTTGGTTGGGTTTTTTTTTTTTTTTTTTGATAGCAAGGATAATACCCCTATCACCAACAGAGAAATCAGATCTCTTGCCTCTAAAATAGGGTTAACTGGGTGACGCCTCAGCTGACTGCAGCCTTCTTTTGACCCAGAACGCTGATTTTATGCTGTTGTATGCTGTTCTGTAAAACAAGAGTGAAACTGGAGTTAGGTCCAGGACCCTGGGAGAAACCTATGTGGCATTTTGTATGTGTTAAAGGAATCTCTGTGGAGTAAATAATTATCCATTCTTCTCCTCTCTTGCACAGCCAGGTCTATTAAGAAAAAGGGAAGAACAGGAAAAACTAGTGAAAGTGTTCAAGAAATACTAAGAGCATGCAGATCACGCTTTCCCTTTCCCAGGCTGGATGAGTAGTGTTCAAGTGCACTAACTAAAAAGACTTCAGGGGTGCCAGATCAGACTTTGACAACTGAAATTGCCATGACAGCCGAGGGAATTTTAATATCTATTTCCCCATCCTGAGGATGCTTGCAGCACCGCAGCCTGAGGAGTTGGAAACGCAGACTGTCTGCCTGGAGGTACCTATGTCATTCCACAGTGGTAGCAAACCTCAGAGACACTCCTGAAAGTTTGGCAGGATTTGCACTCTGACAAAGCTGCCCCATGCATACCTCCACATCTTAACTGCCCAGGAGGCACTTTGAACTACTTGACTGTCAGGTCCAGCATGGGAGAACTGAGCAACGCACACTAGCAGAAACTAGATTTGTCATAGAAGAATGCAGTGGGTCATTTTACACATGCACTGGTCACAGATACCTTTTGGTCTTTCCAATCTTACTTAAAAGTCCTCATTGTAAATCTGAATACACTGCCCTTCCCCTCAGAAACAAGTGTGACACCTGTACCGTGGCTGATACTGGTATTCATAGCTTCAGATTCCTGTGTTAAGTTTGCGTGGCAAGGTTTTGGTAGTGGGGGGGGGGCTGCAGGGGTGGCTTCTGTGAGGAGACATCGGGAGCTGCCCCTATGTCGAATGGAGCCAGTTGCAGACAGCTGCAGGATGGCTTTTCTTTATTAAATTGCCTTTATGTCAACCCATGAGATTTTTTTTTTTTCATCTTACTTTCTCCCCCCCCTGTCCTGCTGGGGAGGATTTATAAAGCAGCTTGGTGGGCACCTGGCAGCCAACCAAGGTCAACCCACCACAACTCTCCAGGGCAATGACTACTCATGGAGGTGCAGAAGAGGATCTCAAGGGTGGGCCATCATTATTTCAGTCAAGACTTCAGAAGAAGGAGAAAGAAGCAGCAAAAGGAATCAATCACACAACATTGACATAGGCTCTTTCATATGTCAGTGCCAGCGATAAAGGAATATTGGTTTAGTCTTCAGAACAGTCATAAAAATTGTTGTCTAAAAATATTTCACTTTAAAAATAAATCACTGTTCTTCAGTGAACCTTTTAGAACTCAAGAGGACAAAGTACACTACAGACAACACTGGAGGATGGAAATGAACAATATGACCTAATAGATGAGATCATTAATCCTGTCATTTCTGTCCTCCGTGATCCAATTGTATGTCTGCCAAATACCCATTATATGTTGTCTAGTGAAAGCATCATACTACCCATTATATGTTTTCTAGCAACATGTATGAGAGATGAATGACCTTCCATAGCATTCATAGATATTAGATAAGCCTTTAATGAAACTGATTAGCAGGGTTACCCATAACAGCTAAGAAAAAGGCAGTCTCTTTGCTACTGGGATCCAGTTAGTTTGTATAGATATGCACGTAAGGATTGCATGCCTGGAGGAGCTCTTGGACAGCAAGGTGATGGATGCCTTCCTATAAGGCTTGTAGACAGGCAGGCAGCTATATGCTATACCTTCTATGTGTAGTATAATTCTGGATCCAAATGACTACACCTATTGTCTGTCAAACATTTTAAAGTAGACAAATGTATATGGATCAGTGTTCATTATCATACATATCTATAATCAAGATGAATTACAGAACTCGAATGAGGCTGGTTAAACATTTAACTTTAATTTAATTCTTTTTCTAGAACATGAAATGCACAATTTATCTCATAACCTCCTTGGCTGTAGCTATCAGGAGCACTAATCACACCACTGTGGGATTAGAGAGAATTGGCTGTTTCTCCTTGCCTTGTAAGACCCCAGAGGTGTGATTATCTCATGGTTACCACACCCCTGTTGTGTCTCACTGCTTCAATGAAATAAATGAACTGTTAAATTGACAGTTATAAATGAAGTTCCTGCTGGCCAGCTGACTGGATGGCATTTTGAAAAAAAAAAAAAAAAAAAAAGGAAGGAAAAAAAAAAAAGAGAGATAGTATGGCACAGTCATTTTTAAAAATTATTTTCTAATTCTTTCTTAGCTTGCTTCCTCCTGAACTTGTGGTGTGGAACTAGCATGACAGATAACGGTCCTCCTGCCCAGTGCTCCTCGCCAAGCAACCTGATATCTAGGAACTCGGAAAGCTCAGCATGAACAAGCAGAAAAACTAAGCAAAAAAATATGACTGCTAGCTGTCAGGAAAAAAGGCATTTATATAGAGTGTATTAGCAGTTCAAATGCGTCAGTCACAGGAGACTGTTTGTCAGGTTACATCTCACCCAGAGCAATGTATTTGGCTTTTATCCTCGTGACAAATGATTTCTCAACTTCTGTGCCGCTGGCACCCGGCCAAGAGACTGAAGCCAGCGCTCCAACCCGCCGCTCCCTCCCACCGCCGTCTCTCCCGGCAGCCGCCTTCGCAGCCGCGAAGCCCCCTCTGCCCCTCAGGCGCGCACCCCTCCGTGCCCCGGCCACCCAAATTCCTCTGCCTGGCCCTGGGGACGGAGCGGCGGCTCCCACGGGAACCCTCCAACGGTGCTGTGAACTAAAAAAAAAATGTACGCGCTGAGGGTAAGAGCGAACGTGTTTTCTCTCTCAGTGACCTGCGCTGCTCTCCATCGGTTTTGTACCTTTTTCCCTAGGTGCTGTAGAAAACCGCAGGACTTGTTGGTCCCCCCACACAGCACCTGTGCCTGCAGCTCGGTCACTGCTGCTTTTGCAGTCACCGGGAGTTGCACCTTGTTCAGGAAGGCACGTTAAGGGCCCCTTTGGATGGAGATTGTGTTTTGCACCTTTTGAGTGGTTCTTCTGGGAACCGCTCCTTGAGCCGTGAGCGGCAGGATTGGGCACGACGTTCCAGGGGAGGCAAACTAGTGCCAGGTTCAGTAATAACCTGCTCTGTGCACTCCCACCCGCTTTTCCAAGGATGGCACTGGGTGGTTTCGGTGACATGCTGGAAACTCCTTTTGCTCTCATTACCCATCCTGCCCTACAGCTCTTTTCCACTTTTTTTTCCCCCCTTTTTTTTTTTTTCTCCTGGTGACTCATTCCAGGTTATCATCTCCCACACCATCTCCGGTATGGCCTTGTAATTGTTGTTTAGACAGCAGACTGCTTTCTGCCCAGGAACCATCACTGAAACGGCGTTTGACAGAGTTAGGTCAGTTCCTCCTTCAGTTCATAACAGAATTGCCTCCTTGTCCCGACAAATCCAGATACTTCCCTCCTTTAATAGACAGATGCTCATTTATTCGTGGCATCTGCCTGCCACTTGCAGAGTAAAGTAATCTTCAATTGCGAGGAAATGATAGCCACGTCATGAGTATTTTATGCTGACAAAGCGGGGTAAAAAGGTTTTGTTGTAAATCGTAAGATAGTGTCGAGTCTGCTCTGCGATGTGCGCCTTGCAGCAGGGCTGAGAAGAGAGCGCGGTGGGCAGAAAGGCGTAGCGGTCTGTATCGGTCTGTGGAGCTGTGGTCCCCAAAAACGTGCCTGCCAACGTGGTACCTAGGCAGCCCCTGGGTTTCACGACGGAAAACAGAGCTCGGGAGGTCCTGTGGTGGAAATAGGCATCGCATAAAAACTTGCAGTTCTTAGCTTCCATTCGAAGGTTGTGTCCTACTGTTAATTTTTCCCTTTCTCCTGCAAAGCTAGTTGCTTTCGCTTGGGTTTGCATTTGGACTTTGTCCCCACAGTAAAAATGTAAAATTTAAAGCTGTTTGGGTTTTTTTTTGAGAAGGGTAAAGGAAGGAACAGAGCAGGGAGGAAAGGACAGCAACCAACTTAGCAATTTACTTCGAGCTGAAATGTATTTACCTTTTTTTGTAGTAAAAACTGTATTATGTGTCATTTAGGTAGCACACGGGAAGTACTGCCACGTGTGTTTATGAACTCTTTCTACACGTGCATTTTTTGGAGCAGTGACAAATGTATCTAGCACCAGTTACAGCATTGTGCTGAGTGCTAAAATATTTAAGTGCAGCTTCTGCTTGTTGACATGTCTCTAAATTATGAAAAAGATTGCACTGTTGAAGCAGAAAATGCCAATATTATTTATTTTTAAGCTGAAAAAGAAAGATATGTCTGTAAGAATCACAGTTTGCTACTACCATAAGTTTTAAAATAAGTTATTCATTTTAAATACTTGTTAGTGATCAAAATCTGATTGAAATACAATAGAAAAAAACCCATTTTGCTGTTTGTTGTGAGAGATAAACACTGGGCATGAAGTGCTTTTTTTTCCCCCTTTCCTTTCCCCCAGGTTTGCCTGTTTTGTATACCAGACATCTGAAAAAAACCAGGGAAAATTATAACAGTTTCCTACTGGAAACAGAACAGCTGTTTCCCGTATCTGCACATCTTTATCCCATCCCAGTAAGGCAAAGTCTGGTATACTCCTCCTAGTACGGCCAACCTCGTGGAAGTATCTGGCTGACAGATGGTTACCAAAATGTGCTGCTGATCCAAATTTATTGCAACTAAGCTTAGGCTGTGATCTCTGGAAGTCTCTAAAGCGATCCGAAGGAGAATGGCTTTACCAGGCTAAAATTGTCCTCTTTGAATGTGTTACTTTTTCTTTCTTATATTTCTACTTGTTTTTCTCTCTCATTATAAGGTAAAATGAGATTCTCAGATAATCATATGGCCCCAAGAACTAGAATACAAGAAGACTCCTCGGTATCGGAAGGCACGTGATACCACCCTAAACGCTGTTGGTACCGAGTCAGTTTAGAAACCGCGGACGGGAATGGAAGTGGGTTGGCAGAGGAAAACCCTACACGAGGCAGCTTCTTCTCTTTCCTGCCCAGATCCTGACTAACTCTTAACCACCAGGATGATCCTACGTCTGCATGAAAGAACACCCCTGGACTTGGGGAAGACTGAATTAATATTGTTTTGATGCCGTGATTCCTGTTCTGGATAATGGCCCTCCTCTGCTAACATTTAATTTCTGCTCCTGAAATGATACATAGTCAAAGGGGTCTTGTGCCTGAACTGGCCTATTAAAAAAAAGTCACAATGACGTGAAAAGCAACATTTTTGTTAGAAGTGTTCTCATGTCTCTGTGTGAAGACATACGTGAGTGTGTATGTGAATGCACGCACTATATGTAATGTATTTTAAGCTTACCAGTATTAAATCTTTGCATGAAAAATTGCAACAGTTTACTGGACCAGAAGGCTCACTGCCAGCTGCTTTTTGGAAGTTAAGAAAGAGAATTCTCTGCCAAATGCTGGCTTTTGTAGGTTTTCCCTGTGGATGCAATAATCTCAGATCTCGCCAGGGATTGTGGCTGCCAAAAGCTCACGGGACTGACAGGTAGGAACGTCCCTAACTCCCACATTGCTCGTCCTTGAGCAGCTCATCTGGAGTTTGGAACTGGGACCGTTACAGGAGGCCTTGCTTGAAGCTGCAGCAGAAAACTGGCAGTAAAATTGTCAAGGCTGCCACTCTCTTCGGGGCTTACCAAGTGGTGGAGAGAAGCAATTTGTAGAGATGGTGAAAAACACAAAGAGGCCTTCCTCAGCTTACCAAAAGGACAAGGAGAAGAAAAATGAAAAGAACTTTTTTCGATGAAGGTAGCACCCACTGAATGAGAAGAAAAATACATTTGGATCAGTGGTACGTTTTGGTAACCTTTTGTCATCAAGATATTGTCACAAGATTGGATTTTAAATACGTGTGTATGTATGTGGTCTGCTGAACAGCGAAATTGTTATCACTGTGGTTATTGGTTGCAACAATACAGTTTTCTCTCTCTGCTCCTCTGACTTTGCCAGCGTTATCGCAGGGAGCGCACTTTACATCCACTCTGTGCAGGTAGGAATGACTGCAATATTAAGTACAAGCTGGACAATAAATCTGCAGCTACGTGTGGCGGAGGGTTCGCAGTAATGCCATCAGTAACAGCCTTTTAGCTTATTTCCGAGAGGGTTCGGCACAACCTCCCACGGTGTTACACCGAAGAAATGCCACTGTCTTGGGGTAATTTCTTTCAGAGGTAATGCGTGGATAAAGCATCCACTGAGCAGGGGAGCTGGCAGAGACGGGAACGCTGGAGCAAGTGGTGTTTGAGAAGACCTCTGGGCTGATCGCATGGATCCTGTTTATGCTGTGCCCAGTTGTTCTAGAGACGGGGTTTGGTGTAAAGGGGCCCCACTGATGCTGCTTACACCTCTGGTAAGCACTGCAGCTCTGTTTTAACCACAGGAATTAATCAGCAGAAACCACATCCTTTCTTGGAGTATAATTGTCTTGACAGGTGAGAAAGACCAGAGGGCTGCGCAATTACCTTCTTTTTTCTTTAAAAAAATTAATAAATAATTAGAACGAGCAAGTTATTAAATCCTACATGAAGCCCTGACTCCATGGAAGATGGCAGTAGCCTTGCCATTGACATCACCGTGATAGGATGTTACCGCTAATATCTAGTCGTTATTTTATAATTCTACTTTGATATAACTTGTGGAAGTGACTTTTACGGTTATTCGGCTAGAGATTACAACTCTTCCGATTACAGCAGCATTTTACGACATGTAGCTATCTCGGTCTACTTAACCACTATGTTTTCTGAGGGTAATTATGCCTTGAGGAGTTAATTAGAAGTTTACCCCTATGTATTCACATGTACATATATGCAGCTAAGCTGGTTTTCTGTACATCCATGGCATTTTGGCGAGCAATGCACAAGTAGAAAGGCATTCTTTTTAAAAGATGGTCATTTTATCAAAGAAAGCTTCAAAAATTTTAATTGGTGTTTAATTGATGTTGCCTGATAAGTACTGAAGAATAAAGGATCGCATGACAATTTGAAGCAATTTTAGATCTTTGAGTGATCTCACTGATACAATAATTCGTATATAAGACTTCTGTGAAACCACTCTGTAGGGTCTTGGAGAAGCTACAAGCTGGATGTTTCACTGTTATTGACATTTTCATTTTAGCAAGCCTGCTTTTTCACAGATCTCATAGGACAGCTACTACAAAAGAAGCATGATGAACTGGTATCTCATTTTTGCGTACTTTACTAAATTTACAGGGAGACAGAGAACTCAAGTCAGGGCAAAATATGTAAAAAATGCTTATGACAAAATTGCTTAGTATCTTCTCCCCACCCCCGCAGCTAGAGACAATGCTCTAAAAATAAAGTTCATGATAAGATTTCTCACTGGGTAATATAAACTACATCTTCCATATCTTCCATGTAAGAAACTCTCCAGGTGACTTTTCTGAAATGAATCAACCTGTATGCCATGTTCACAGCTCTCCTGATTTAGGTATTGCAGCCCATGGAAAATTAAACTTCGATCAAATGTATACGTTTCTGTAACCAGCCATTTCAAATTCCGTGAATTGGTGCATTCTACATAAATAAAAGGACCTGATTTTGTGCTTTGAAATCAGTCCTTTGCCTTCTGTTTGCTGCACAATGCCATCTGACTTCTTAAAAATTGGCTGATCCTTTTTCCTCATCTGCACCTGCTCTGCTTCAGAAATATCACTTAGGGAAAGCTTGGACTAGTTCTGTCTGCTCTGACGTTAGCTTTGCCATCAAGAGCAAGGAAGACGTGAGGTGAGAAAAAAAAAGAATGTGTAATCCAAAACAAGGAGAGGGAAATGATTCATCTAAACAATCAGTGCATTTCAATTTCATTTGAAAAAAGAATGAAAAGGCTCCTAGACCAGCATGTGGGCAAATTTCTCGCAAATAGACACATTAGCTGATTTCAGCCTACACAGGCTGTAGACTTGCACTACCAAACCACTAAAGTGTGCGCTTTACTTTAGGTATTTTGTTGTTTTGCCTACTTTGTTGAGACAATTCAGATGTATAAGTTTAAAGCTCTGCATAATTGCTTTGGACTGGAGCCCTCTAAAGAGATTTTATTTCCTGCAATATAATGAGACTCAGCCTACATCATCCTCAACAAGCTTCCCTCATCTTCAGCTGGAGTGAGATTTGAAAACAGCTATGCCAAGGAAGAGCTAGTGACTATAAAATCACGGAGAGTAATGGATGGATAGGCACAAAGGTAGAGGGAAAGGTGCCATTGGGTGAGAATTAAGATCTGGCCATGTCTTAGGCTCTCTCCAGCTCTCCATGTAGACAGCCTGAGTCACCTCCTCTTCTAACTTTGAAAGACAGTTAACTCATGGCAAATGCCCAGGTGACTCACTTAGCGAAGAAGTTTCTCTAACTGAAGGGAACTTATTATTTGAAGTTTAAAATAAATTTGCCACACAGTTTCCCACTTTTTAATATTGTTGCAAGGTGTTAGCTTCAAAGGTAAACCGTTTTGCCATGATTTTTCCTACAATGCTTTTCTAGAAATCGTCTCACTGTAACAAAGGGTTTGCTCTGTGTCTGTGTTTACTCTCTGCTTCCTTGAATTGCTCAGATAAAGGGGGGAAGCCTGCTGTGTGCAGAAGTGAGAGACACATCTGCGTTGCCTCAAACTCCTGGGTTCCACCTGGGAGGGAGAGAGGGACTCTGGTCTTTCACTGAGACTGACATCTCCAAAGTGTTTAGACTTGACCAGCCGTGCTCATCATGGCTGAGATTGTTTAACTGTCTCCCAGGAGAGTCCAGGACTAAGGACTTCGCACTCCAGACCTTTCCTTGAAAGGCAGATCTCAAGAGGCTAGGGAAGCGCATCGGGAAGCCAAATGAAGAGACAGAACTGCCTTAGTGCAGTGCACGAGTAGTGAAGAACTGCTTTCCCAAAGGATCTTGCAGGAGTAGGAAAGAGAGAAGGTGGACAAGGATGATAGGAGCATGGCTCTGCACAAGGAGAGGTTCAACAGACTAGAGCTCTTTGGCTTGAGAAAGAGATGATTGAAGAGGTTTCTAGGTCCTGAGTGGAATACAGAGGCTGGACAGAAAATGATTATTCTCCATTTCTCTTTATATAAGAACTAGGAGGAATCAATTAAGAGGTCAGGGAATAAGTTCAAAGTAAGCAAGAAGGAAATTCATTTTCATGCAGTAGAGAGAAAGAGTGGGATGCGCTGCCAGAAAATGTGGTTATGCAAAAGATCCTTGGCTTCAAGGATTAGACAAGATCATGAGAGAATAGTTTTGTCAAGGGGAATCACATGTGAGGATGCCTCTTCTGGCTTAGGGTATCCCCATGTCTCTGATTTCGGAGAGATACGGGGGCGTGGGCCCTGCCTATGTTCCCCTGGTCTTAGGCAGAAAGAAGGAAAACGAGGAGGAAACAGCGGGAATGACAGAGGGGAAAAGGGAAGAGGAAGGTCACAGCATCAAAACTGCGCAACTGGGGAACTCGAGGGGGTGCTGAGCACCCTGGCAGTTCCCACCGCTCCCTGGACACGTCCAAGGTGCCAAGGGATGTTGCCCTGCCCAGAGGCACGGTAGGAAAAGGGAACAGAAACCGGTCCCTCCCAAACGTCCTCCTGCTGATGGTGTGAAAGGCCAGCCTGGTCGGGGCCAGGAGGAGGTGACGAGATGGTCCTGGGGACTTGGTGGGTCTCAGAGGGAGAAGGGTCCGAGCTTCGGGAAGATGGTCGCTGTTGGAGGCAGGGTCCTGGACGTGAGGGTCCCTCGGGCTGATGCAGTACAGATGTTCTCAACCTCTGCACCACTGCACCTGCACGGGCACTGGTCTGACTGGGCACCTTGGAGGTAGCTGTGGGGGACCTCCAGGAAAGCAGAAAAGCAGTCAGGAATGTTTGTCAGACAGGACAAAGAATCAAGGGAATTTAGGACTATAGCTGAAAGTTGGTATTATTCCTTTAAAGGTAGGTTTACATTCTCTAAATAATACATTCATAAGTAGAATTTGTCTTTTCCCTAGATGATGTCAATGTAGGCTTAGCCTTGTGTTAAAATGACCTATCTGCACCGCTCTGATTTCTCTTTTTTTTCTTGTTTCACAGGATCGTTTACTTCTGCTCTCCCTGAGTCAGTTGTCAAGGCTGCCATCCTTCTGGCCAAAGATAAGTAGATAAAATCTTTTTTTTCTCATCTGTGGAAACAGGCATTCCTATTGCTGTCCTGAGGAAGGACCACTCACTCAGAACTTCTCCATCCTCCTGTTGTCAGGGATCAAGCCAGGGGCACACAGAAAGATGGAGCTGTACTGCCGTGCATGTTAAAAATGATTTTACTTGATAAGTGTGAAATTACATCTAATTACAAAGTTAATGTAAGTGAATGTAATCAGATAATTACAAAGGGTAATGACATGATATTTACAACTTATAATGATCTTGTTATTATACTGTATATAATGACATTATCAAAATCCTTTCTGAAGTTTTCTCCCTCTTTAATTGGCCTTTTCATATAAAACAAATTATTTTAATGTTTTATAATGTTCTGTCTGAATCCTTTACATCCTAACATATAGGTTTAAAGCCTTCTTAAGTGGTTTGGTAATGTTACGGCTATTTACTTATTTTTTTTTTACAAAAATAAAAAAAAGCAGCAGCTCTTTTTAAGGTGTGGTGCAAGAAAGCCTTTGAAAAAGTCTCATTTCCATTCTTTTTATTGCACACCACTTGAAGAAATGAGCAGAATTGTTAATAGGAGGCAGCATGTGGGCGAAGCCCTACCTTAGGTAGCAAGTGACCTTGGGGCTATTCTCCTGGGCAAGTCATTTCACTTTTTTATGCCTTGGTTTCCCTATCTGTAAATGGGGAATGGTGATATTTCATCTCGTTGGTGAAGTACGTTGTAATATACAGATGAAAACGGACAAATATCACAAGGAAAGGAAATTAAGAATTCACAGAAGGAATGAAGACAGACTTTAATTGGAACGAAGGCCCTCCACTTTAGTAAACACCAGGCTTGCCTAATTTATGAATATTGGTGCATGTCCCCTACCCCCTTCACACAAAGCTCCGATAATTGGTCTTTGTTCGGGGAACTGCCTATGGGTTGGAATAACAGCAGGAGCTCCCTTTGTGAGTGCTTTGGGCCCAGCTCCAAAGGTCCTCTCAATACTGGTGTATTCAAGGCTGCTGCAAACACGAGGCCTGATTCATGTCACCCGTGTTACACCACTTTCGTGCCGGTGTAATTCCATTTGGAGTTGCTCATGCAACATAATACTGAAGTAATTCACCCGATTTTAGTGAAATTACTCTGGCATAGAACTGAAGTTAAACAAGGACTGATTGGAGTCTGTAGGGCTTGAATCTTAATTGTTTTCTGAAGTCTCCTGGGTATAAAAAGCTGGTATTCTCACCTGGGAGCATTTGACACCTTCTCTGCATGGAAGCAAATGATCCCAGCGAGAAGGCCAGGGCTTTAATCCTTCTCACCGCTGCCTCATCATCCCTTTTTACGTTAGGATCAAAAGGGCCAAAAAGTGGTCGCTAAGCTTGCCGACAGCACAAGAG
This sequence comes from Astur gentilis, assembly GCF_929443795.1. Taxonomy (NCBI): domain Eukaryota; kingdom Metazoa; phylum Chordata; class Aves; order Accipitriformes; family Accipitridae; genus Astur; species Astur gentilis. Next base: position 2,046,706 of record NC_064910.1, on the reverse strand, counting down.
AGTCCTCCAACAGGCCAAGTCTCCTTTTTCATTGCTCTGGCTAGGTGAGTCCAGGGCAGTTAGAACACGGCTGAGGCTCCGTCAGAAAGACGCTGACCAAGCCAAAGACCACGCTGCAGCTCCAGAGCAGGCAGCACGAGCAAACAGCTGCCCTTCGGACCCAGAGGTGGAGTTTCTTCGAAGTCCATGGTAAGCGTGGCTGACCCTCAGAGCCTTCCCATCGCTAATGACAAGGATAAGACACGCAGAAGCTTTGGCTTTGCAGCTTCCATTAATCATTTTACATCTTTACTGTAGTGTATTAATGAAGCCTGTTATGTCATATGGCCTGTGCTGGAGATCCCAGGAGCTCAGGTAGATAACTAGGAAGCAACATAGAGAAAGAGGCTGGAGAAAGCACAGCGGTGCTTGACATAGCCTGCGCTGGATGTCCAAAGCAGAGGCGGTTACCATGAATAGATGAGGAGATACCACCGACTGGGTATGGCTGACTGACACTAGCTGGAATACGGTTGACATTGCCCCTGTAAAGCATGAGTGGGCACAGCATTAAAAGGAAGGAGGTGAAGGAGGTCTAGGTGTGGCCATCACCGTTCTGGGGTTGCTGCTTGGGTGACCATTAGGTTGCCTCATCCATTAGGGCTTTTTCAGCAAAGGAGAAAGCATGCTTGAGAGCATGGAAGGACTTAAACCACTGGAAATTAGAGACTTAAATCCTTGCAGAAGCTAGGAATCAGGGATCATTTCTGCATATGGAACTGGATATTGAAGGATGAGATGGAGAAAAAGAGGGTATAGGTGTGTTATCATCACAAAAGGAAGGAAGGTAAAAAGTGAGACAGTCATGCTCAGCAGGAAGAGCATCTGAAACACTGGGACTGCTTGTTTGCTTGGGGTTTTCTTAGGATAAATTAAGAGCAGCAGCCAAAGAAAAAGATAGCTAATTAGATTCTGAAGACAGAATGCTTTAGAAGAAGGTTGCAAATTTGCAGATATTCTCTTATGTCAAACGCCAGTTTGAATCCAGGTAAATTGTGGAGTCTCCTGCAGTATAATCCCAGAAATATCAGACTAGAAAAATGTGATCTCTTGTTGCTGATGCACAAGGAAACAGGTTTAATTCTAATGAACAACGGAAGAGTGCTTGTATGCAACCCAGGGAACACAAGACCTCCTGCAAGTCATAATTCCCCCCCCCCCCCCCCCCCCCAAGTTATAAACTGTGGTTTCTATAGTTTTGCACTCACAGCAGGTTATTAAAGCAGCAGGCTCCATGGATTTGATCACAATGTACCTTCTTCTACAGAAGGCAGGAAAGCAAGCAATGCTGTCCATGCTCAGCAGTCCAACATAAATACCTGAGAAAAGGATATACCAAGAACACAAGGCATGTTTGATATAGACTCCCCACGTGTAGCCTTTGAGACTGCTGGCACGCAGACCTGGTCACTGAAAACAAGACAGCACCTTCTTTGATGGCTGAGGATATATCATATGGTTTATCCATTGTGCAAGTATCCACTGGTATAATGTCCAAAACAGTTTCCGTCATAGGAAGGTACACTAGCTTGTTCATATCTCAGAGTGGATGTAGAGGGTTTCCATTTGGGCACTGAGATGGGAGTCGTTAAGAAACGTGCAGAAGACAGGATGAGAAAGAATATAGTAATTTGCAGAAATGGTCGTTCCAGAGTTTCTGCACATCTGTGGGAAGCCTGAGCACCTTTGAAACATTTAACACACCAAGATGCAGTGTACTCAGCTGGACCAGAGAAGAGACATTAAAAAAAAAAAGATTAAAACAAACCTGAAGGAGGGCCCTACCCTTCCTAAAGGTCTATTATCCTAGATAATGAAGCACGTTAGAAAGGGGCTAAAGCCAGCACTATTTCAAAATCAGAAGTTCACAGCACTTGTCAAAATCCAACAGGTCTGCCAAGGCATACGCAGGGAATACACTCAGCTGGAAAGCAGTTCAGTCCCGGAACACAAATGGTCCCACTGGTTCATTTGTGGACACAAGATGAGCATCCAGTTTGACCAGGAGGAAGGTCACGCTACTGAGGGGACAAACTACCATCATCAGCAGGTCGGCCATAGCGCCTCTCTATGCATCTATTTATCAGCTGCTTAAGTGGGGCACTGAACTTTAAAAATAGCAGTTCCAGCAGTTAGGAAGCTAAGCACTGGTGCTGGCTCTGACTATCAAACCAAGGAGAACGGAGAACTGAGGGGATGTTGCTCCTAAGGCAGTTAGAGGTAAGAGAAGTGAAGAAGGAAAAGACTGCTGTACTGGAGGTTGAGGGATGGCTCAACAGAAGACCACGCAGGTTACTCTTCAAAGAGTAGCTTGAATTCTCATTATGGCTTTCAGGAAAGTCTTTCAAGAAAGATTTGGAGATAATGGAAAAGGAGACAAAATTCAGAGACAGTGCCTAGCACAATACTCTTCTTGGTCAAAATTCTTTACCTACGAAAATGTGGTGGCCCTAACCCACTCAGAAGTATGAGGCTGAAGAGAAATTATGGGCAGAATTCCTCAGAATAGACCTAATAATCTCTTGCTCAGTATTTTCTTTGGTGAACAATCACAAGAAGTGGAAGCGAGTTGTCCATGTTTACTGACACAAAAGTGTGTGGAACCAATGACAGTGAGAAAGCTTACATGACAGTTTACAGAATAAATCAGAATAATTCCTAGGAGCAGTATGAAGTCTAATCAGAAAAAGTGCAAGACCATACCCACAATACCAACTGATAACCAGATGTTATTAGCTATACAGCGAGGGGTCAGACCTGTTAGGAGCAGAGATGGTACTTAGGTAGAAGAGAGGATGTAGGAGGGAGGGCAGTATGGAAAGCCTCTAAGGCACCTTTATGCTGCAGCCCAGAAAACAAGACAAATGTTATTCTAGCTCTTAGGTTATGTGTTTCCAGTAGAGATGGAAATGATGAATGCCATTGAACAAGATACTTCTATGATAAAGGACCTATGTTAAAATGAGGTGAGTTCAGGTTTTAGTAGCTACAGAGAAGGTTTTCTACAGTGATCAGGGGAAAGGACAGTCTGTTTTGCAAGAGGTAACGAGCTCCGTTTGTTTAGCCAAAGAAAACAAAGGTTGAGAGAGGGAATTATTGTGCTCTACAGATATGTCAAGAGAATAAGCATCAGAGAAGAGGAAAAGTATTTAACTAAAGAACAATATTGACATAAGAATAAAAGGCTGTAAACTAGCTAGGAATACACTTAGAGTAGGAATTAGAAAACACTTGCAAGCACCAGAGCCGTAGGGCTTGGGAACAATCTTCCAAAGGAGCTGTGTGGGCAAAAACAATCCCAACCACTTTCCAGATAGACACAGATCAGTTCATGAAATAAAATCCACAACACAATCAACTATGAGAACAGGGAATTTGATTTGATGGTTCTGAAGGCATCTTTGAATCCAGTACTAAAACATGGATGCCCTGTGTTAGTATCTAACCTTATGCCTCAGCTTTACCATTTCATAACACTATTAACTTATCCCACATGATTATTCTGAATCATGTCTAGAGTACCAAGTATAGAAAGCTCTAAGCATTAGTATTGCAGTTAGTAAGGAGGTTCCAGAGAGGCACCAAACATTCAAAGAAAGAGCAAGAGTTGTGTGTGTATATATAAATATGTATTTGTATTCATATACTGTATATAGTTTATATTTTATTTACTTACTATTTTAATATACTTTATATTTTATTTCTATTTATATATATGAGATTTTGCGCTTATACTATAGTAGTTATGATATAAATATATTATTGCTTATAACAGCTTTTTTAAACCACTGTCTTCTTTATGCCCCACAAATACTTATCCTGTCTACAGTTTCCAGAACCCCGGAAAACCTGTTATAATGCTTTGTTCACACCTACAGTACTCTCTTAAAAATAATGGGTTTAGCACTAAAAATCACTACAGCAGGAATAAAGATTGACAGGCTGATGTCACTCAACATTCCGTGTCTTCAATATCATATTGTTCAGGACACAAAGCTTGCAGGTGGTAGATACAAAAAACCAAATCCAAATCAAAAGGGAGTTACTTTCACATGCAGTTTTAGTTTATTCTGAGCAAATAAAGCTTGCCTCTAACCTTTCACAACAGTCACGTGCAAGTAGAGACTCAGCTGATATCGGCCAGGAAGGACAGACTTGGCCATTTACCGCACATCTACGCTTTTCTGACTGCATTATTGATGAAAATATCAATTATAAATGAGAAACCTGCCGAGTATGGACAGACAGCAGTGAGCAACGGAGAAATGCCCGAAGGAGGAACGTGATCCATCGGAGAGCGCTCCTTGCTGCGGAGCGTGGCTCCGTGCTGGAAGGTGGATACCGGCGATTGCTCTCCGTTCAGACCTGCGAGCTTTGCTCTGGCACCGAAGAGAAAGGAGCTTATCGGTTTCCTGGTGCTCCCAGGTACGTTTTCTCCTGGCAGGGGTTTATCCGTCAGGCCTCCTCTGCAGTCTCCTCTGACAGCTCTCCGTTTTGTTCCCGACATCTCTATTAGCGGCAGGATTTTTTCCCTGCACAGTTTTAGTTTCAACAGGTGCCAGGATTTGAACTGGTCAAAGTACAAAGATGCATTCATTCCTAAATTGTCACTATCACAGCCATAACTATCAAAGTGTTGCCGTGCCACTTCCTAGGTCAATTTATGGCATAAATACCCTGTCAAAGGCACAATGATTTATTCATTCCCCTCAAAGATAAGTATCATATGGTGGGACTCATTATATGATTGATTTCAGCTTATTTGAATGATTGCATTGCTGATGGTGGACGCAAAGGGAGGCATCAGAGTTCTGGGAACCAGACACATAACACCAGTGTGTTTTTCATGGGAGCACTTTCACTCACACGCTAAATCTCAGGCTTCAGCTGGGTAATTCATGTCAGCTCCAGTAAGGTTGTCAGAGCCCCTTTAAAAAAAAAAAAAAATTAAAAAAAAAAAAAAAATTCAAAGCCAATTTTGCTTAAAACCAACATGAGGCTTGTAAGGATCCTTGGAAATTTTGTGCCCATCGCTCCTGATATCTCCAATGGCAGTTTTGTGAAGTGCCTGCCTCGGTGAGAGACCAAACCTCAGGGAACAGAACAGCCTGGGAGGAACCAAACTCGCGTGGTGTCTCCGGCTGTTGTCAGATCCAGGTTTTTGCTGATGGCAGGGGGAAAAGCGAGTGGGTGACCCGGGCTCTGCCGAACAACCACCGTGCCCCTCTGCGGTTCCACACACCAGCAGTTATTTCACTGCCGGTGGAACCTTGTAAAGATGTAAGTGGAGTTAAACTTTGACTTGAAAGGGGAAGGTTCGTTGTTGGGAGACAAGTGGAAACTTTGTTGTATAAAATACACCCTGTCTTGAAAGGCGTACCTATACGGCACATGCAGCTTTACTCTATGAATGTCAGGACCTAGTTTCCCCCCGGTAATGCTTGGTGTTTTGAAAAACCTGTTTAAATGAGCTGTTCCGTAGCACAAAGCTAAGAACAGAGCTATTTTGATGAACCCATGAATTTGCTATTTAAAGGAAGCCCAGTGTCCTACATACCACCTCAGCACTTCACAACATCAAGCCGTTCAGAGTAGCTTCTTCGTGGATGTTGAGGGTGCATCTACACTGACACCGGAGTTCCGAGCCGTAATGTGTTCCTGACGTACATCTCCCAGTTGCCTCCACTTGCACGTTGTTTTGCGTGGTGGAGCAGTCTCAGGGTAAACAAACCGGATTCCTTTCAAATGAAACTAAACTGAAAGATCTGCTCCAGATGTGCACCCAGTGGTCTCTAGCCACAAATAGGCAGAAGACAGCCAGCCCGAAGTGACACCCGCCCCCCCCCAAAATCCCACTCTGAAATGTGCACCTTGAGAACATCAGGTTCTCAACACTAATTGCTTTACTCTACGGAGACCCACTCCCACTCCTCCACGCTGTTTGCTGACGGGGACGTAACGGGCACGAGCACGGACTGAAAGACCGGTGTGACAAAAAGGCCCCACAGTCTAACGCTTTGTGAAAATCGCACACGGGATTTTCTTAGCTTTTCACCCAAACACCACTGCTGCCATAATTGAAGTTTTGGGTAAGTGTATTTATCGACCTGTTCTTAGAAGTGGAGCTGAACTGAGGTTTGAATACAGGTATTGATAACAGCTCTGCCATCGTCCTTTCTGCCTTCCTGAAAAATCCTTGCAAAATTTGGAGGTTTTTAAAGCTGCTTCCCAGTTTTGAGAATCAGTAACATGCAACAGAACTGAAGTTCAGTTAAAAAACTCCCTTTTTAAACTTTAACTGTGCACGGAAAAAAATTCAAAATGTAAGCTCTAAAGAAGCAATAGCAAATGAATGACTCGCTTGTTATTTTCTTTCTATTTTGTGTTCTGGACCTGTTGTCTTAACATTTCAAGATTACAAAAATGAATAGTAAATTTATATTGTTTAAAAACTGACAAGCAGCTTCTCTCACATGTACAGCCTCTTCCCAGGTCCCCCCACGGAGGCACCGTTCTGTTTGTACTGACAGCAACATTTCAGTAGATTCCCTGGGAATAACCGGGTTCCGCTAGTGTGACAGACGTTGCAGAATCACAGTTTCTCAAGCTTAAAGGGCTAACCTGCTTAAGAATGGTGACTTGCAAAGCGATCTGCTGGGTCTGACACGAAGAGCCTCTGCCGCTGACACTTGCGGCGGGCGACAGGTTGCTTTGTACTTGCTGTTCTCTGGACTTTCTGATGACATTGGTTTACTTGCGTCCCTCTTCCGCCAGAGCAATGGTAAAACACAGCTCTAACTCATGGACAGACGTACGCAGGATTGATGTGTTTTACCTCATGGACCATACAGCAATATTGATGTAGTTCTATCTGTTCGATCTTGAACCAGCTATTATAGCTCCAGAGAACCCTGATATTAAGCTGCTCTTTGAGTCTTATCCAGGCATAATGTGCTGTTCAGCTGAAAGGCTGGCACTGTGAAGAAGATGCAGAGGGTGTAATCACAGCCATTACAGAGAGCCATCAGTGGAGCCAAACCTACACTTTCCACAGTCAGCAGTAGGCAGCTAGATGAAAAGGAACTATTAGAAACCAAACCTAGCACTCGATGGGTAATAAACGGCCAAGAGAAAGCCTATTAGGGAACTGTTTCCGCAAAAAGGCAAAATGCTGTCATATAGAAAAAGAAAAGATTCGGTGCTAGTTTAAAGAGGTCAACTTTTCAGGATAAACTGACAACGCTGATATTGGAAAGCTGCCACCGTTACCATCACCACTCGTATCTTCAAATTCTGCCCTCCAGACTTTGTAAGGGGCCAGAGTTTATCAAAGGGATGTCTTCATAATCCTCCCTTCTCCCTGCTTGCCTCATTTTTTTATTTTCTTTTTTTCGGAGGTGGATTATCTTTAGGGTCATTTTTGGGTCATTTGTATTCAGTGATTAAAAGAAGCTGGAGCATTCTAGGTATTTTTGATGCTCCCAGCGGACTCGCGCTCTCTGTCCTCCTCCCTGCCAGCAGTGCTTAGGGAAAGCGCAGCTCCTCCTGCCTTCTCAGCATGGGGAAACATCAGTGGCTTCCCGAGCCGAGTCTCCGTGGGGAACGGGAGAGGTCAAGAGCAGTGTTAATAGTCACCCGTGAAAAAGAGGAGCAACAGCCAGCGAGGCCAAGCATCGTTTAAAGCCAGCGTTTCTGAGAAGTTTGTATTCGTTCCTCTACGTGAGAACCGGTCCTCCTCGACAAATCGTGGGATCACAGGGCTGGGAAACGTCTCGTCCGGTATTTCTCTGTGTCAGGCATGCTTTGCGCTGAACTGAGAAGGATTTTATTTAACGCGTTCTCGAATTCTGGCTTCTTTGATGCTGAGGTCTCTGTGAGCTCTATAGGGGACTGAATTTATTATAGCCCTCCCTGTAAAGAGATTTCTGCCAGTTTTAAACAGTAAACAGATGTAAACAAACCACCTTCATAGGTGAGGAATCCTTAGGGAGGTGAACCTTCCCACTGCCTGGATCCTAAGGATCTGGTTCAGTGTGAAGGTTTAGGGTGGGACAAAGAGAAGAAAAGGGACAAGACAGAAAGTGTTGAGGGAAAACCCTGCTTTTGTGAAGGTGTTGGGGAAAACACTGCTTTTATCATCCTGGAGCAACACGAACAAGGCAGGTACTGCCCGAGTCCCGTTTTGCGAAGATAACGTGTCATCGCCCTCAGCCCATACATGATACTGTATGAGGCTTATGAATTTTTTTTTTCTTTTTTAATCACTCCCACGTCTCTTTTATTTTTGGGGGGAGTATGATTCAAGACTCAGCGCTAAGCTGGTGTGCAGATATGCACAATGTATTTCAAGAGTTGATCTTAGGACTGCAGGTATAATTAAAGCTAGGATTCTCCAATGGCCTGTGTTATGTAACCTATTTTCATTGAAATTCATTGGTACTTGGATAACCACCTCCCTCAGGCTTTTTAAAAAATCCCAGCAGAACTATGACTGAGCATCGGAAAAGAGCACCCTCTGAATGCTAATAAAATTAATCTAATCTTCATTAAACAACTGGAAAAAAACCAGTGGCTTAGGGTTGATATTGCTCAAAAGATTGTAAACAGAACACATAGTTATTAAGAGGATTATGGTAAGCTTATGTGAGAAGAGTAAAAGCAGGAGTAGAAACTGGAGCCTTGGGCGGAAATAATGGCTGACATTTCTAGAGATTTATGCAGAGTGAAATAATAGATTTTACAAATAACACCCCAGATATCCAAAGGAGCTCACCCCAAAGGAGTTTAACTCAATTTCTATAATGAGTTCATTTCAGTAGGCTGAAGACCCCTTGAAGTTCTTCAAAACATTTCATAATACAACTCAGATAAGTGATTTTTATGTACGGTGGCACTCCCTGCACATGCAGACGCGTTAGCTGACACTGCCATAACCTTTAATATAAAAACAAATGAAATATTGTTGCTAATTCAGGTCCTAAAAACCTGAATCTTTCACATGATTTTGCAGGCTGAGAGTTTCAGAAAATTTTCATTTTCTGAAGTTTCCGTTTATTTATGAATTTTCAAAAGTGAGCAGTTTATCACCTCTCATACATAAGCCCTACTGCCTCCTTAAATATTCATATTTTCTCTCATTTGCACAAGACATTATGGGCTGGCAGGCAATCTCAGGGCTGATGTTGGCTCCACGCAAAACCTTGCAATCCCTAAGGAAGGATGTGGTGCTTCTCAGTTTTTATACAACACCCGGATAGTTTGAGGGTTGACCTATCATGTGGGACACCAGCCAATTCCCTTTGCTACCCGAAGCACTTGAAATCCAGTTCACTTTCTGGGGTGCTCTCTTCACCGGCCCAGGGCGTATGGCTGTTTCCCATCCAGTTTGCTGAAGATGTTTTTCGCATGGAAGCCTTTCTTGGCTGGAGAGAAGGAATGGGACTGAGCATGGCTTTCTGACCTAGTGGATACAGCTTGCTCTTGAGCAGGCTAAATCCCAAGGTCCCAAGATTTGCTGGTGCCTCTTATCCAATGCTGGCTGTAGGTAAAATGTAAGAGTGTATGTAAGAGCAGGGGCTGGCAATCAGCTTTTCTGCCTCCTGGAAAATTCTTTGTTGACTCCCACGCTCCTTCTCAGTCAATCGTTTACTATTATGTGTACGAAGGAGCTGCTTCAACTGGAAAACTGGAGAGAACTCCTCCCACTCCCTACACGCACTCTAGAGATACTTGTATTCCCATGGTATGGCCTTTTTTCGGGAGACTGGCTTTTGCCATGTTTCGGGGTGCATGCCCTAACCACCACTGTTTTTCACATTGCGGTGCCAAGGACAGCATCTTTTGGCTCCAGATCGTAAAGAATGACTGTGATTCTTCCTCTGTTTTTCAGACCCCTTTTCAGGGGGAAAAGCAGCATGAGCACAGCCTGAGCTGGTGAGGGCAGGAGTTGCTGATCACAGCACTCCCAAACTCATGCCTACTTGTTCTGGAAGTGGGGGCGAGGAACATGGGAATAGAGGGGAGCCTTCCAAATGCGGGGTCGGGCAAGGGATGCTGCTGGAAAGAGCGCTGCTGGGAGACGCGGTCGTGGCGGCGAGGGGGCAAGACATTTCTAGAAGGTGGTTGCGGTGCCCTGAGCCAGACTATCAGCACTGCTTTGCTGGGGATGGTGCATCCTGCCTGCGTTTGAGGAGACTGATATTCCGGGGTGGAAACACTTGTTCTCGCTTCTTTTTGTGAGCTACTTGACAAGCTTTACTAACTTCTTACAGGCGGTTGTGCCTGGCGAGCTTTTTCAGTCAGGTAGGGCCGCTAGGTGGTTGCAGCATGTTATTACTTAAGGGGCAAAAAGGAATTGGGGAATGGAGCAGGTATAGAAGCCAATAAGGTGGGTAAAATACTGTGATATGTAACATGAGCACAACATGTACTGATTTTCTTGGCAGAATACAGCACTGCAGCCTCATCACCCTGCTGCATGCCAAACAAGTCGCTATAATTTGCCTTTGTTCACTCTGCGTGGTGCATGCACAGCTCACACATGCCGGTTATGCAGGGGGTCAGGGCAAACAAAACCCTCCAAACCCTTATGCCCTCCCCGCTACAGTAGGAATTAGGGAGACCAGTTGAGAGTGTTAGGTACCGTCCCTTAAGAAACACCTAATCATTCTCTGGAGGACTCGGAGCTGGTACATAGTACCCTCTCACTAGCCCCTATTTACACGCATAAAATCCAGCCTCTGCTCGTACTGTCCATGGGGCTCCGGGTAACTTCGGGCACAAGAGGAGATGATGAGGGGAAAGAACCGCGGGTATGACCGACCCAGGGGCTGGCCTGCGTCCGCAGAGGTCATTCTGCCTGCCTTGTTCTCCTAAGGACGGGGTGAACCTTATGCTGAAGATTTCACCCTACTGAGGTCAAATATCCACTACCTCTCATTTAGGGCAAACATATAAAATGGAGTGCAAACTGGGTCTGACTAGCAAGCCATGCACCCGCCAGTTAGGAGTCAAGCTCTGCAGCTGACCACCGGCAGAAAGAACATGTAAGAGGCTGAGACTCATCTGAGGGAGCTGCGTGCCACAGAAAAATAGTGGGGAAGCCAAGGAATCCCAGAGAAAATGTGAAAAGAGGACCCCAAGACACCAAAGAGCAAAATTTGTAGCAATACCCTAAGAAAACCCACCCCTGAGAGCAAGGACAATAGAGCATGTGTGTTTTTAGGAATGGGGGTGACCCAGAGACTTGGAATAGCAAGCAAAGGCCTTGCCTCTGGATGCTTAGTCCCTCCTACGTCTACTGAAACAAGACGTTGTATTCCTGTTCTTTCTAGTTAGATCTGACCTTAACGAAGGTATCTGTTTACTTGATAATTAACTTGGTGGAAGCAGCCTGTGAAGTCGTAATATTGGTTAAGGATTCAAGTCCAAAGAGGAGATTCAATTAACTTTTGCTGACTTACTTTTGTGTATTGAAAAGTTCGCTTTGCTTAGCACTTGATGAACTTCTTCTCTAATTAGTGCATGTCATTAAGGTAATACTACCTCTTCATCCTAAGGGGAAACCACTAATGACTATCCGAGCCTCACTTGCTACTCGGGTCACTAAGATTTAGGTAATTTGATGCCTGAATTGGCTTGGATCTAAGCTTAGGCATTTTTACTGCTTAGGCAGGACTGGTTTATAACTCATTTACGCTACGTGCAAAGAGCACTAGGGTATGAAACACTTGTGTTTCTGTTTGAAAAAGGAAAAGTAATCTGACCTTATTAAGTCTGATGGTCTGTAGGTTCATTATCCGCTGGACCTGTTTGAATTCGATATTTAAACTAGGCTTCACAGTCTCCTGATCTCTTTGCCGCACACAATGGTAGCTAGAGTAAGTTCAGCAGTACCAGGCGGAACAGATTGCAAGGAACAGTCACCCACCAATGGTGATGATAAACAACCTTTTACAACAATTATCTAGTTAAAACACCATTAAGAATTAATGACATACATCAGAGAACTTACTGAACCCATTTAAGACTAATTTACTGGCTATAAAAATATGGCATTAAGAATTTATGGATCATTAGCTTTTATTCCAGAATGAAATATTGCTGACTGAAACTCTCAAAAACTGTTGAAAACAATCACTCATTAAAACCACATGAAATTAAATGAAATAATGGCAGAAGGAAAGGAAATGGAGGCAAGGTTTGTAAACGTTTGGGTAGAAGAAACTAACTTCTTATGTCACTGAATGGATGAAGATTGCATTTTCAGACAAGATTGAAATCTACAATTAAATAATTCAAACAAGATTTTAATGTGCAATAAATTCTTCCTTTTTTAACCAAGAAACATTAGATCACAACTGATCAAAATTCTTATCATGGTCTATTAATCACAGTCAGTTATTTTGAAACACTGTTAAAGAGACTATAACAATGTTAAAGTTAATTAACTAATTCCTCCAAATAGTTAATACATAAATTCAAATTTAGCAGCTGCTCCAGCCTTATATATTAGAATTTCAATTATGCCTTGAGGCCAACACAAGGCTATTAGAAATGGATTAAAACTAACTGTAATTTCCAGTTCACTGTTGCCCAATGAGACTAAATCAGAGTGGAGCTCCACTTGTTTGTAATAGGAAAATTGTAAATGTCATATACCCTAAAATTCTACAGAGGGCTTTTAAAATAAGGTGAAATACTTGTATCTCTCTGCACTGTTTCTGTAGGAAACTTTTTTTTTTTTTTTTTGTGTGTGATTTTTCTTTTCCTGAGAAACGGACTGCTGAGTAGTTCTGGAACAATGACAACAATATTTTCACAATATTTTCTAGATTCTTCCAGACTGAGAGTGTAAGGCTTGAAGTTCACACTTGAATGGTCAACTCCCTCGTCATTCACATCAGTTTTGTTCTGTAACTTCTGTAACATTCTGTAAGCTACCTCTGAAGTACAGCAGCACGACAAAAGAACTGAGCTTTAACTGCTTTGGGAACGAAGTATTCAAGTTTGATTTATAAGGTAAAAAAGAAGGGAATTTTGGCAAGCTCTGTGTTTACTGTGCCTAATATTTTCTATTATAAAGTTTTATCTGCTTTTCCACACCAGTTCAAGTGTCCCCATGATTTGCAGAAAGATTTCGGTCTGTGACGGCAGAAGAACCAAGTCACAGGATAAGCTGGTGCAGTATTTAAATTTCGATCCCATAGTCTCCAGATCGGAGTCCAAACTGCAGTACAGAGCAGGGAGGGGTTCGGAAGGTCAGCATCACCTGCAGAAAGTCAAGACTTGACGTCTTGACAAGCTTGACAGCCTGAAGGGCGTATCTTAAGTCGCTTTTAGGGTAGAGGCAGGTTCTTCTGTCCAGTGAATAGCCTCATGATAGAAACTGCAACAGGCTGAGAGGCTTCTGTCCCTCCCAGTGACCCTTTAGGTAAGGGCCCTCCAGTACCTATAGCTGAGGAAGGAGAGAGGGTGCAGCGTTCATGCAACCACTGCGTAGGAGAGAACACAAAGTTCGCTGCCCCAGAAAAAAGCTACACACAGCAATAAAATAACCTAGCGTGACTCTGTAGCTTTAAAATTTGTGCAATCAGTTCATAGAGTTGTATTACAACCATATTCTTTGAGCATCTGGATAAAGGACCTCATTTCGCCATAGACGGGTAAGTCTCCACTGCATGCCTAGCTGATGCTTCTAGGATACTAGGTGCCTGCCAAGAATTCAGATTTGCCAGTGACTCCCTTCCTTTCCAAGTACATCCCACCAGCAGGTTCTGCAAGGCTGCAAAACCTTCACAACAAGCCCAGCTGGGAAGTTTTTATGATATCAGTTTTAGATCTGCAAACATGATGGTAAGCTTGATAAAGAGATGCTCAAAAGGAACATGTTTTATGGTTTCCTCAATATTTAATTTACCAACGCAGCACAAACTTCAGCAAAATGTCTCCCTCCGTCTTAATACTGTCTATGCTACTGCAGCATCAATAGGACTAAGCACAGCATTTCTTATGACACCATCCCATTCTTATTTGGGCTCTTGCCAGAGCATCAAAAGATTTAAAGAGAGACACGGATTCCATTTTTTTTTTAAATTAGTATGGAGTTCTTTCTGGCTATCATCTGATTTTCAAAACACAGTATGTCGTATGCTTGCAGCTTTAGCAAGGTTTTATTTTTATATACGTTTAAGCCAAAAACCTTCCTCAGAGCTCACAGACTAATCACTTTCAGACGATTTTACAGTGTGTAAAATTGTTGTCTTGACTTCACTCCGGGAAATCTCTGTCACTGGATACATCAAGAAGACAATACTCAGCTTATAATGAAATCTAGTCTATTTTCTTCAGAACATTCCTCACTTACATATTGACTTCCAAGAACCATTCATGGCCTTCCTAATTTTTTATTAAATAAAGAAGATGTGAACTGAATCATTCAACGTTTGCTCATAGGAAAGACTGTAACTAAGCTTAAATTAATAAAGGCTGTATGATTAGAGATATTGCCACATCATGATATGCAAGGTAAATAGAGTGAAACAATATTTATGTAATGGACAGATCCTCAAAGAATGCAACTGGACATACCTACATTATTATTATTTAAAATTAATACCTGTGTCTGATATGCATATATAAACTCTATATTAATGTATCTATTTAGATACAACTGGTGCAGAAAAACACATTAAGTTTTGGAGAAGCAAGTTTACACAATAAAGCATACATCCTAAATTCTACTGCTTTATGTTTTGCAAAATACAGTATTTATGCTCCAGAACATTTTATACACATTCTTTCTTTGGTTCAAATATTTGCAGGATTCATCTGTCCTCCACCATTACCCAGATTTCTCTAAATTCAAAACCAAATGAAAAAATCAGCTGAAACAGTTTAGTTTTACCCAAATATATGTTAAGAGGTGAAACCACAAATTTAGCAAGCTTATAAAGCAAAATTATCACATAACCTAGCCTTCTTAAAAAATGCCTGTTAAATGCATCCCTTCCAGAATATTTCATACTTCTATAGCTCATGTACAAAGCCAGCCTTTACTTCTGTTCAACAGCACGATTTTATGTCTTGTGAGAGTGCAAATATAATTTGCAATACCAATGTTGCTCTAATTTGGCAGTCTAGGTATATAAACCAATATTGGTTGTCATATTTTCAAAATGCAAGCTTAGTTGGATCCTTCACAAAATTATTCTTTGGAAGAGTGGCAAACATTTTCGTATAGAACAGGGATGGACCATTTAATTATGTAAAGTTTTGGGCAAAATTCAACTCCTACAGCGGTACTATGAAAACCTATAGTGAACCACTCATTTGTGAACAGATGTGAAACAGAAACAATCATCTTAGGGGATATGCATATAACTTAGCGTATAAAGCAATTGTTTTACTTGACCAAAAAGTTAAATATCCATCCCCTGTAAGTCTCCTTTTGGATGCAGTGTTTAATGAACAGAACTCCGGTCCAGAACTATCCTTTGGTTTTGACAGGACCTGACTGTCTCTCTGCATAACTCAAGATTATGTGGGTAGAATTGTGTGATAGTCAATAGAATTACCTCTGTGTAAGAAAATAAGCAATAAGGACTATTTTATTTTTCTCCGCTTGCTCTTCCAGGCAGTTTTCATCCACAAAAATGGGGCATGGGAGAGGGAGATGAAAGAACTTTTCTTTGAGAAGTTTCAAAGAGAGGAGCTGCCACCACCTCTTTCTTTCTGAGACCACATGTTCAGCCTCCTCACTAGTTCACTGGGAGGATGGAAGACATACGTTCCCAGGTTATTATTAATCTAGTCTAAGATGTAATCCTTCCTGTGGATGGCAGAACACATATTGCTTCTCACCCCTTTGTAGCATTTGTAATAATTCTGTGAGGCCTTTAGCAGGTGATGAAATTGGGATTCATTTCATCTGTTTGTGTGTGTGCATGTGTGTGTGCCTGCACCCATGGTTTACACTTTTAGTTTGGGTTATCAGATACCGGGGAGATAAGAACCATAGAAAATCATATTAAAAATTATCTTCCTACTTGTTCATCTGCTCTGTCTTTTTTTTTCTCCTTTTTATATACACAATGAAGTTTATTACAATAAATTGAGGTTACTTCCTGTTTGTGAAGTAATAATTTTCCTCTTTGCTGAATAAATTGAATCTGAGGGCCATGTTGGTATTATTTCATTAACTCAAAGGCCAAAGACCTTCTAGTATATTAGCCTAGGGTGTAATTATTACTAAATTAAAAGGAAGTACCCTTGAGATATTGTGGGCCAAATCCTCAGTTGGTTTAACTCAGCATTACTCCACTGAAGTAATAGCAAGGAGATGTGCGTATTCACTGAGAAACAATCCAGCATTGATTATAAAGAGCCCTAGGAATGATTACTAATAGCTTAGTTATTGAGAAATAACTTCCAAGCGGTTAACTCCATCTACTTTAAATTATTTTAACTAATTTGGAGCACATAAATTGAGGAGTTTAATTTACCTATACAGCAGTAATGGAGACAAGGAGGCTTCTTCAGAGGGTAACTGAGAATGGTTATCCATTTATAATAAATGGTTATCCATTTATACCAGGGCCGAAATTAGTTGATTATGTTCTCTGTCAGGAGATAATAATGTGATTGCATTCCCAAACAGATGTATGACTTAGCACTTGCTCGCTGATGCCAGAGAGCGAAGCCAGAAACAATTTCTCTGGGCTGATGTCACACACCGTATAATCCCAGCTAAAAATGACACTGAAGCTTATCTTAGCGGTCGTTTGTCCCAGGGCAGTGAAGAGGGGCTCTGACAGCCCCCATCAGCACAGAGTGCCACGTGCCGCTTCCACAGTTCTTCCCGGTAAAACGTGGAGACGTAGGGAAACGTTATTAATCGGAAACGTGAGCACGGAAAGGGCCCTCAGGGGTCACTTTTCTGTCTTCCTTCCCGGAGAGACAGAACCCACACCTGCTTATAGATGCTAATATGTATTTTCCCTAACGGCTCTTCATCCCTCCAGCGAAGGAGAATCCATAACGTTCTGGGCAATGACTTCCAGTGCTTCTCTTTAAGACTTTTTCCCTAGTATCTATGCTAAACCTGTTCTGCTGCAAAGCTATTAAATTCCTCTCATCCTTCCTGGGGTGGACATCAGGAACTGATTCCCATGTTTTTTATACCTGCCTTCTACAGTGCAGCTCAAAGCCTCTCGATAGCGTAGGCAAGACTGAAAGTCGGCAGTCAACTTTCAAGGAGAAAGGCTGAATCCAGACTGTGCTTGCAAGAGGAAAGATGTAGAAAACGGACCTTGCTGCTCCTGGAGATTGATTCTTACGTCTGGGATCTCCTCTTCCCAGAACAGCCTCAGCTCTACCCATCCAAGCCCTTTTCTCGGTCCCAGAACAGCCTCAGCTCTACCCATCCAAGCCCTTTTCTTGGCGGTGGCAACAGCAGCCGGCAGCCTGCCTTTCCAGGGCATAGTGCTGGAACCCACAGCTATTTAGCTGCCTCCAGCAGTCCCCCCCCAGCCCCCTCTGTTTACCCATCATAGAGCTCGCTTCATGGTGAAGGATTGCTGTGTCTTCTCCTTTGCTTGATTTTTTCCATCGGACTTTTATCCTGTTTCTCAATGCTCTGTCGTTCTTGCTTTGTCGGCTGGCTTCCCCTTAAATTTCTTTTGGTGTAAAGCGTGTTGAGCAAATGGGGTGTCGTGGTGCAGTGGATGCCTGACTGACTGGAAGCGGAGCAGAATCAGTGCGTTGTGTTTCTTACCTGTGACACTCCTCTGAGCTTCATCCAGAATTAGATTTGCCTTATTTTTTTCACCAGGAGTGTCACAACTTCGACTCATATTCACCCAGCAAACTGCTGTAACAGCAGGTCCCTTTCTGATAGATTGCTGCCTCTTCAGTTTTTCATTTTGTTATTGTGCATCTGATATCTCTTTTTGGTGTAGTGCTCTGCATTTGTCTTTATTGAATTTCAAGTTTGATGTCCAATGTATCAAGATCAATTAGATTTCTGATATTGTCTCCCCGTGTGTGCTTAACATTATGTCTCGACAAATGTCTGAAGTGTATTCTCTGTCCTGTCACCCAAGTCATTCATGAACACATTGAATCAAACCGCATCTAGGACAATTCAGTGCAGCATCCTGCTTGAATCATTCCTGTGCCGATAATGCATTTGGGCCATTTGTGGTTCAAATGCATTTCCAGCCAGTTTTCATCTATGTTATGGTGACTTTTTCTAGGCCATACTTCTGTGATTTATATATACCAAGATATGCAAACCAAACTCAAAAATCTTATCAAAGTATACGTATATTGCAAGTATTACTGTGTCTTTGTCAATCACCAGAGCAGCTGTCCTTCTGCAAGGAGAGAGTAGATTGATTTGACTTGATTTACTCTTGACAAATCTATGTTGGCAGTTTTAATCACCTTAATATCCTAAAGATGCTTATACATCGATTATTTAATTCTTTGTCTAATATTGCTTCTGACACTGAATAAGGTTATGGTCCTATTCCCCCCTTGTAATGATAGGTGCTGTGCTGACTTCTCTGCAGTCTTTTGAATCCTTTCCCTCCCTCCTCAAGTTGTCAAAGGGAGTTCTGGTGCCCCAGGGATTACGTGTTGGGTGATTCTTTAAGTGCTCAGTGGTGAATTTCATCAGGATCCACCAACTTAAACACATTTGAATTAACTAAATGTTACTGAACCTACCCCTTCTCTGCCCTGGCCTCCATACTGTTCTCTTTTAAATGAATTGCAGTAACATTTGCTCTCAGTTAATCTTTTTTGTGAAGACTGAAGCAAAATAAACATTGGAAGATTCATCTTTCTTTAGGCCTGTTTCTTGCTGTCGTCTGCAATTAAGAGATGAACCTGTATTTTCTTTTATCTTCCCCTGATTTCAAATTCATGTCCTTATTGATATCAATTAATTTTGCACTTTAACACTTCTAATTTTATCCTCTATGCTTACGTTGTCTCATTGTGCACATCCTATGGGTATAGATGGAGGTGCTTTAATTTAACTTATTGAGTGGTTGAAAGAGCCCCTTACTGTTCATTACCATCCCGCTGCTGGAGGTCACTGCCTCCATAGCTGAGGTGTTCCTAATCTGTCACGATGGTATATTGGGTGGGTTACTGTGAAAATTGCTACAGTGAAATACAAAAGCCGCTCTGTAATACCCTTAGTCATACCCTGCTTTTCCTACTAGTCTTTCGGTTTTCAAAGGACTCCGCATTTTCATCTTGCTCTGCTTCCTACTTCCTTCCACACTGGCGTATTTTGCTGTTGTGCTTTTCATGTAACCTTTTTCAATAACTGCCAGATCTTTTCTGCTTCTATCCTCAGTAGTTTCTTACCAGGAAAACCTACTTCAAGGAGGTTCCCTGACTTTATGAAAATATGCCTATTTTGAAAAGCATGATTAGTTATAGAAAAATTAGATATAGATATTGACAAAGCCTGAAATGAAAAAAAGAATTATTTTTTAAAAGAAGGCTAAAATATTTCTGCCGGAGGCCTGTAAAGCATACATCTTTAATATGAATTGAGAAGGCTGATGACTTATTTGCGATTAGAAAACATTTCAGACATTTAACTCAGACTACCTTTGGTTTGCATGCATAATTTAATTTTGACATACATTCTAAATGATCAGGCCTGTAAAGCAGTGAAGATTGTCTTAGAACCAATGCATTTCATTCTCATATTAGTTTCTGCTTGTCCTTTCTAAGCCCTGATTTGCATAGCAAAAATGAGTGGCAATGAAAGGTTTAAAGTAAGAAAGTAAGCTTTGTTGTTGCAGAGCTCTCAAACTTGAGTGTGAAGCATGGGTGGTCTCATTTGCTATTCTCAGCCTTTTCCTTGTCTTGTGAACCAGTTGTCAGAGAACTTTTCACTCTTGCCGTGAGATGGTTAGTATAGCTACAGACCAGAAGCAAAGAATATTTGATGAGATTTTGTTGCTAACAACACAGAAGGAATTGGTATATCGGAGGGACCCGATCAATTATACATCCAAAAGAAACTAATAGTAGATTCTTCAGAGAAAGGTGCTTGTTGTCTTTAATCTGCTACATCCTTGTAGTGTTATTGAATAGCTTTGAACTTACTGGTTCAGAGGATAGCACTGTTCTGTGCTTAAAACAATTGATTGGACATCATCCTATTGATATATAGATAAAAGTTGTACTGCGAGTGCTTTAATGGTTAACTTGTTCTTGGCTGGCAAAAAAGAAACTCTTTTACCTACGAGCCAAAGTGAGATGGTGAGACTAATTAGAATTCAATATTCTTGAAAAGACTGCAGCAAATGTGTAGCCATACTGAAAGTTCAAGAAAAAATCACCGCAGAATGAAGGATAAAGAATTAAAAGGGGAAAGTGTTCATTTGTTCATCTCCCAAGATTTTTCCACTTGCACTAAGGGAAAATGCTTTTAGCTCTAATACCTATCACATCAACACTTAAGTATTAGAGATTCCTTCCAGGAAAATAAACTGAAATAATTTTTTCTACGTTGCCCTTCATTAAAGAGGTCGGCTTTGAGGTGGCAAGTAGTACAACTAATTCCAGCCGCAAAAGGGTAAGCAAGATCTCAGCCTCTTAAAGAGAAGGAACATAAATGCGAGACTTTCAATCAGCTAAGCCTGATGAATTTCCTCTGAGAGTACTCAAAGAACTGACTGATGAAACCTTATGGCTGTTCAGTTATCTTTGAGAACTTGGGAAGGGCGAATGAACTGCCAGGTAATTGTCTCTGGACAACCATGGTCTCTGTCTTTAAAAGAAATGGTGCTGAGAAATTACAGACGACCCGACTAACTTCAATTTCTAAAAAGAAATGAGCAATCAAATAAAATATTTCTAAGCACCTGAAAAGTAAGGAGATGAGGAACAGTCACCAGTGATTTGCCAAGAAGAAACAACATGAAACAAATATGATTTCTTAAAATGGTAACAGACCTTGGTCACTGAGGAGAAACAACAGATGCTGTCTTTCTTGATCTTAGTAAAATTTCTGACACTGTCTCACATGACATTTACATAAGCAAGCAAAGGAAAATGTATAGACAAAAAACCTAATGGGTATGTATAAAATGAGTTTGAAAAGTGTAGTAGTTAGCAATGTTTCTCTGTCAAAATGGAAGGCTAAATTGTATGGACTTTCACAGGAGTCTATCTTGGTTATTGTACTATCTGATACTGTCATTAATAATCTGGATGGTGGAAGAGAGGGATGTCCATTTTAGCACTGCAAGGCATGCAAATCCTTCTGTTGAGTCGGTGCCAGAGAGACTTAGATATGAATAGCTTTGTTTTTTCTGCCTTCTTGCCGCAGCCAAGTAGTTAGAAATGCAATTACGCTAGCTTGCCCACGTAAGAGAGCTCCCCCTCCAAAAACGTATCCTGCCTTATTCTAGAAGGGACTGTGCAGCACCAGGCTGGGCTCCCAGAGTCAGCTGCAGAGTCACTGTTTATCCAGCAGTGATTCCCTCCCCACTCCTCTGCAACAGAGCTCCACATACTCAACGAGCGTGACTGTATATTCACCAAATTAATGTAAATTTTGTTGTTTGTCTGCTGAGTGTGTGGGGAGAGCAGGAGCATGCACACTGCTCAATGGTTGTCTTCATGTCAGTCATAAAAAATGAGTAGGCTGCAGGACTGATGAGCATTTTCAAACTCTGACATTGCAGCCAATTGGATCAGTTGTCTGGCTGCCAAACACATCATTAATTTAGACATAATGGCAGTGAAACAAGCAGCAAGTAAAGGGGGATGGGTCTGAAAGGCAAAAGCCAACAGGTTTCATTAAAAAAAATATCTCTAAAGCCAAAGAGGATTTTGTTTGGCTTTGTTTGCTCTCATTTGCTGGTATGTTGAACTCTACTAATTGATTCCATTAACAGGAGACCCGTCTTTGTGAGGAGACTGGAGTTTTAAGGACGAATGCTTTTACAGATTGAGTATATTATAAAGTTGATGTATTTGGCCTCTTAGGCAAGATGCAAAACAACATCCTTGAAGTTCCATTAGCAGAACACAGTGTTCACATCTACATGATCCTCACTTTATCAGCATACTTTAAAAAATAAGTTGAGAAAACTGCAAGCAGGGTCCCTAGGGGAAGGACATCTTCATGAGGATTCCTTATGAAGTTCCTCCTCATTCTTTCACCAGGAAGATCTGCCACACTTTCCATTAGACGGTGGAAATTTCTCAGTCCCAGAGAGCTCCATGCCAAGGATCTGCTTGCCCCATTCTCCAGCAGTGCCTCTGCCAGGCAGACGGGCAGGAACTGCTCTGTTCTGTAAAGCCAGCCAGCGTAAGTTTCTAAAGAGAACTTTTTAGGACAGAAATGGAGTTCAGATTATAGATTAAAAAGGCAAACTCCCTGAGGGACCATGCCTCCTTTTGTTGAGTGTGTTCAAGACGCTGTGGTACCCCTAATTTATTTCTTACCGTATCAGTGCTATACTCACATAGGAAGGCATTTTCCTTATGATAATGGTGATGATGTGCATCGGAGTCGCCAGAAATCAATGGAATTGATAAAGAAAACCACTGGGTTCACACAGTTGGGGCTCATGAACCACAGGTGACAGACAAACTATGGGATTCTCGACAAACATTGAGAAGCAGTACGGTATAGTTCCATAAATAGTACTGGAATGTCCTCCAGTATATTGCCAGATAAAAGAGATACGTGACAGTGAGATTCTTTCATATGGCTGAATCTACACACATTCTGTGAGCCAATTAGACTTGCAAACCAAAGACAGGTCTTTTTTAGGCCAAATAAATTAAGGAAAGATAAAATGAACAACCAGAATAAAATATGATAACTATAAATTATGTCTTAACCTGTTTTGAAACGGCACAGACCCAAACTTTATTGGTTTTAAACAAAAAATTTCATATCTTGCTTATGGAAAATCTCAAATCTTTCAAAGTTAAAAAAGACATCCTGATCCTTTGAAGACCTCCCTGTATAACTATATGCAATCTAGATGATGAACAGTACGCCACTGTGTCCAAATTATAAGGACAAATGGTCTAGCACCAATGTAAATAATTTACTCAATAATATATACTGTCACTTGAAAACTTGTCTCCATGAAGGACTACAATGGTCAAAAGGTGTATCTGTTCATTAGAAAATAAAAAGAAGGTTCCATCAGCTCCTGAAGTTCATGCTTTGTGAAAAGAGTTGTGGTTTTGGAAATTATTATCTATAATATATTATCTATCTATCAGTGATATTTTTTAGTGCTGGTAGTGTGGATGATGAAAAAGGAGGTTGTAATTGGAGGGCATTCAGGCAGACAGTGACAGAATACAAGGGCTGTATTCAACTCACCTGGCTTTAGATCCACAGTGAAAATAGCTGTGTGTGAACCATTTGGCTAATTGATGGAGGAAAAGTGGCTCATCTAGAACTCGATTTCCATATACAACCCCCCCAAAATTTTTATGAGCTTTTGAGAGACAAGATTCTCTCAGTTTTTTAAAAAAACATCTCATATTAAGGGACATCGCTTATGATCAATAGATTCTGGTATTCCACAAGTAATATAAGGCAAGGGTTATGTGCATAAAAATTGAAGTATAAATACCCGTCATCAACAGAATATTCTTAAAACTTCACAAGGTGGTTTCTTGTAGAGTAAGACTGTACTATTAAATAGGGCTGTGTTTTTTCTTCCAAGCTGATTTAATTTGATTTTTTTCAGTTCTGTTGCTATTACTTAAGTGGCAGAATCTTATTACTGGGGGAAAAAAAAGCTTCATCATTTAATAACATAAAGCTGAAAATATGTGGAGCAGCTTCTCACAATTGCCTTGTACCATTTTAAACTTTTGTTTTGTTTTGAAAGATAGCACTTCTTGGTAGAAAGAAAACCTTCTAAAATGTGGATGCTGCAGTGCTATTTTCATGAATCTACAGGCATCCAGACTGAATCAATAGTTCTAAGAGAAGTGCAAACTGTACCATTCATCTTAATGGAGTGTTTACTTTGAAGCCTATTTATAACCTTGTAAACATTATTTTTATATTTATTGATTTACTTGCTTACTAGAATGGAAGTTCAGACTTCTTTCTGTAACAAATGGAGTTTTCTAAGTCTAGATTTTAGGCTCTGCTCCCTACTTTATCCAGTCCCCACCCTGGCAATTTCACCAACACACATCAGAAAAATGGGCTAATTTTCCACTCAAAACCACATTTCTAAAAGTAAAGGTCTTCCTGAAGCATCAGGCAGGAGATCGGGTATCCCCAGAAACCAATGCCCGTGAGAAATTCTGCGAAAGGAAGGAATTAACAGCTGTCTTGGTAAGTACCGTTGCCAAAGCTAACTGAGAAATCAAGAGCTAGCAGCTTGTTTCCACCAGAATCAGAACGAGGGCTGGTGCTACTTGGTTTTCTCCCAATGGCAATTCGTAGTCTGCGTCATGATGCTGTCAACTCATGTCAGGAAACAAGGATGCCCATAACTTCAACAGCTCTGAACTATCAGCAGGGAGCAAACAGAAGCGGCACCAATGATGAAGACATAAGAAACTTATTCCTGCACGTAAGCGCAAATTTTGACAGAGGGAAGGCGAACGAAACAAACCCCACTGTCACTGTCTTTCACTGCTGAACACCCCTGTAGTATGCTTGAGTTATTCAGGCTGGAGCGTGAATTTCTTTTTTTACGTAATACAGACCTCCACTAATGTTTATTTCTGTAACACAGTCAGTCACACGTCTGTATCAATTCGCTTCACAGTCTTGCTCTGTAATTAATTTTATTTCGATACTGGAAATTTCCGGACATTTCACTAAAATGAGGAATATAGAAAGATTATGCAACTCTTGAAAATATTCCAGCATCTTAAAATGGTAAAACATCATTTCTGCTGAAAAAACCAGGACATCAGATCTGCATACATTGCCAGCCAAAGGAAACAGTTCACGCCGCGGGCAGACAACCGTTTTGTCGTGCTCACTGACGAAGCGAGCGCAGGCTCTTTGTTTAGTGGAGAAGAAAGAGAGGTGAAACACTTGAACTGAAGGAGAGACTCTGCTGCCAGAGTCACCTTTGAAAGGTTCCCCAAATGACCAGCCTCACAAGAGCAAGCAGCCACACTGATGGCATAAACGAGGTGACACAGCGCAAACAATACGGAGCACGGAATCCTGCCTCCCTCCCTCCGACAGAGAAGGAATAAACCTGCGACCGTCCTCTCCTTACAAACCAAGAGGAAGGAGACTCCAGCAGGGCTGCGTGTCAACAAAATAAAAATGCTTTTATCCAGCATCTGGAGGGCTGTGATGGGAGCTGACTCTGCGGTGGGCTCAGACCCCCCGGGAGAAACTCAGCACCCTCCTCTCCCACTGATGGCGAGGGACCAGAGAGCTTGTGCCCAGGTCCTCCTCGCGCCAAACTGACGCAGACAAAGAATAAAGAGGGTGTGTTTATTCAATGAGAAAGAGAGGTGTACCTTTTTTTGCTGTTTGAATTCACATTAGAGTGAATTAAACTGGAAAAACGAGGAGTGGCAGGCGGTTGTATAGTCTAATCTGAAATGGACGTGCCGGATTCTGCACTGCTAAAATCCCTGATCAGCCACGAGATGGTTCAGCAGGTAAGTCTGATATTGAGTAGGCGTCCCTCAGTCTACATACTTTTCTCAACTGCTTTTGTCTCAAAAAAATCTCGTGACACGTCTCTCTCATGGGCTGGAAGCTCATCCTAGTGTCAGTCAATCAGACAGTACAAAAATAGAGCTTCCCCTTGATATATCAGAAGAACATTTCCTTAATAGTCTAACCACGGTCCTGGTGGCCCATAGTGCCTGAAAGTCTGTCTTGGAGTGGCCCACGCGGGGTGTTGCATTTAGAAGAAGGAGCAAATGGTCTGTGAGGGGTGACCAGGGAGCAACTTTCCCGTAAAAAGCACAGCGAGGCGCTGAGGACCTCAGCATGCTCAGGACCAGAGGGTTTCCTTGCACAAAACCCGGGGTCCTGAGCACAGTTTCTGGATAAAGCTGCAAGGGTCTAAAGTTTGGACCACTTTTTCCTGAGAGTGCTGATGAGGCAGCAATTAAACACCACTAATGCCCTCATGAATCAAGTCTTGGTTCTTTGGTGGCTCAAGGCTAATTAAAGTATTTTGTTCTAAAAGCTCTTAAAGAAAATCTCAAAAGCTTTAATTTCTGACAGTGCTTCTTCTTTATATCATGAGGAGAAGAGACATTTTCTCTGACAAGCTTGAAGCAAAAAGAGAATTTAACAGATGTGGTGTCCTCATCCTAATTTATTGCTCCTTTCATTCCCTGAGAGCCCAGTAGAACCACTGATTCTCTCAAAAACCATCCTGCTCCACAGTTATTTACATAATGCGTTATTTTCTGTCCATGTGTCCTTCCATATCTGCTTCTCAAATTCCCTCTGGGCTTTCCTAATTCCTATCCTATCTTTTACCTCTTATAAATTGTGCTATTGGCTTCAACTTGGTTTGAATTCCATTCTCCAAAGCACTTGTCCCTGATACAATGACAACCTTGAAGCCTGCCATCTAAATGTGGTTGTTTTTTTTAAAAAAAAAAACTTTCCTTTTTAGTTCCTTTTTTGTTTAGTTACCTGTGGTTTCTGTTAAGCCATTGTAATATGCTTAAGTAGTAACCATGCTGGTTCTATGTGTCTGCTCACTCTTACCATACAGCATGAAATTAGGTCAGAATTAAATCTGAGTAAGTGTGGATTTGTTTGTTAAAAATACTGCAATCTCAGTTTTCAATCTAAGTAAAGTTTGGGTGAGTTTAGCTCTAGGTCAGCATGAGTTAATGTTCTGTCCAAAGCAGACAGTCCAATCCTGTCCAAAACTGCAGCAGTAGGAATGGTATGTACAAACAGTAGAGCATGATTATTTAAATAGCAATCCCTCCTGCTCTGCAGTTTTCATTAGTTTCCTATATTTAAGTAAGTGAAGAGCCTGTGAGTAGTGACCGAAGTAGAGAAAATGGGCCGTTTAGACTTTTGAAAGCATTCCAATGTTATTCTACTTGCTATGAATAAAAAAGTCAAATATAGCATATCTAGTGATTCAGAGATCTTCTAGTGATTAACATTGCTCGGATGATCTGAAGCACATCTTGATTTCGAGACTGGTCTGACTGCATGACTATACAAACTTTAGGTGGAGAACAGTACCATTCCTATTAAGATGTTTAAGGCAAAGACATTTGGATAAATGCATTACTGTCATTAGTTATGAAATGCCAAACCCTGTCTCTTTTCATGTTTTTCTAATGATTTTGTGGTATCAGAACCATTAAAAAACAAATTCTCTTGCCCTGTCTGCCGAAGTTCAGAGATATACACAGTCTAGACTTCCCAATTTACCTGCGTGTACTTGGTATTCTCAGAACTATTCTTCTGGTGTGTCTTTTCACTGTCATAAATGAGGAGAAGTGCTGCTTGAGGAAAATTTTTCTATTCACAGAGCATGTGTTCTCCCCTACGGCTGGATGTTGAAATCTGTGCTAGTGTTGACTGCTGAGGCCAGCCGGTGCTCTTCAGCCTCGTAGTGTTCCTCAAGGTAGCCAGGCTGCTGCAGCTATGGGGCGAGTGCAAGGGTCTTACATGGACCTGCAGCAGGGCCTCATCCGCTCAGAAATTTTCAAGAAATACTGTGTTCAATGGAATAATGGAGAACGATCCATGACTCTGCTCTTGGCAATAAATATGTTTTGTTCCCTCAGCATATTTGCTTTCATTTGGTGTCCTCCTCCAGATGATACTGAGCTATGTACCTTTTTTTTGCCGGAGGCTGGCATGGCCATACCTCATTGCAGAAGCAGATGAATTGACCAAGAAGCCACCTAAGCTAGAAAATGAAAAAAGCTGAGGAGAAAGGGCTGCTTAAAAAGCCTGCAGTTCTCAAGGAGGCTCAATGTTGGGCTGCAGAGAAGGGCTCCCCAAGTCTCTGCTGTGAATCTGCTCCTGAAATCAAGTGTCAGCAGCAACTTCACCTTTTCCTATCCTTCGCCTGCCCTACAAATATCAATTGACTCAGTCACAACGACCAACTGATCGCCAAATATTTTGGGAGAATAAGGGAGGAGATCGCTCCATTCTCTTCTCTGCCTGCTGGAGCTTGAACCCTCTCCAACTATGGCAGGATCCAGGCAATGAGTTCAGGGTTGTCATGTCCAGGCCTCTCCTGATGAGGTGTTTCCACTTTACATATAAAACTTCAGTACCTATTTTGCAACACCCGCGAGGGCTTAAACAGAATCGTGATGCCTGGCTGCTCCGTGCTACTCATGGCTTGGCTGCACGGATGTGCATGTCGTCACAGGGATGAAAGTACCTTTGGGACTTCTCTGGTGTGTGCACATAAATGTCATGCTTCCGTGATGTGCAACAGTTTTGAGAATCAGTATTTTGAATCCAGCCTACACCCTATAAACTTGTGCCTGCGACATGGACAAGCAAAGCCCTCTCTCAGTGCTTTCAGTTAAATTAGTGCCTTCAGAAACAGAATTCACACATTAAATGATGCATGACTGAAACTGGAGTGAACTAAATGAAGAAATTCAATGTATGACTATTCACTTAAATGGTTATATTATTATACTGCAGAAATATGCCAAATCCCAGTTTCATTGTCAGCGTCACGAATCCTGGGCCACTGAGCCCCATGCTAAATTGTGATCCTACTAAGCCATGCAGCACTCACAGCGCATGTCTTCTGCAATGTTTCTTCACTTTTCCCAAATATTTTGTGGTATATCTGTGTCCTAAAAGAGATAATTCCAGCCAGTAAACACAACAAATAGCTGCATTTACTTTTTAAGACCTGGTGAGAGATAATAAATGTGCTGTCATTGAGTTCTGTGTCCCATTCTCTCCACATGGATGAGCAGTGCAAATAACAACCATGCTGTCATACCGTAGTCTCATTATCTGGAGTGCTCTTCCCTGCTTGGATATTATACTATGACCTAGTCCTCTCCCAGTACTTCTCACCCGCCTTTGTCTCTGCTGCAGACTGCAGCATTTCTGAGGCCAATACTGCTTCTGTGATGAACATCTGAGCCTCTTGTGTGTTTTGATTACCTCAGAAATATAAACAAATACAGTAGTGCTGGTTTATTTTACGTCATGGGGGAGGCATTTATTTCACATATGTGAAAAAGGACCTAAGATCGCTCCTCCTAG
Source organism: Astur gentilis (assembly GCF_929443795.1). Classification (NCBI taxonomy): domain Eukaryota; kingdom Metazoa; phylum Chordata; class Aves; order Accipitriformes; family Accipitridae; genus Astur; species Astur gentilis. Next base: position 2,017,431 of record NC_064910.1, on the reverse strand, counting down.
CATTTCAGGGAATCATAACAACAATGACTTCTGGAGACCATCTGGTCAGCCCCGAGTTCAAAGCAGGACCAACTTTGTAGTTAGATCTGGTTGCTCAGGGGCGCATCCAGGAGGGTGCTGAGTATCTCCAAGGGTGGAGGTTCCACAGCCTCTGTGGGCGCCTCTGCCAGTGCCTACCCACCCCCTTCGTGACAGTTATTTTCCTTGCCTTCTCTCAGAGTTTCCCTTGTTGCCTCTTGTCTTTTCTATCATTATCTATTCCCCTTGCTCCACCCTCCAAATCCTGTTATCTGATGATTTGGTTTCTTACAAGAGGACTTACCCCCAGCACAGACACCTAGCTCGTATTATTTTAGGTAAGAAAATGTCAGTAGCAAACTCTGTTCCTGCTCTGCCTTTCTCCAGCACTGGGAACTAGATGTATAAGAGGTCTGTGTGTGTGTGTAACGTATATAAGAAAGTATTTCTCCGAAGCCCACGTTCCTTGCTCTGACGTCTCGTAACCCTGAAGACTTAAGGTCTAAGCCAGTTTTCCTATAAAAGCGTGTTCTGTCACAGGACACGTAGGCTGCCGCGGAGCCCTAAGGGCACACAGCCCTTACGAGCTTATGGCTGGACCGGGGGGTCCCCAAGGCGTGGGGCGCGCATCGCACGCCAGAGACCTCGACTGACGGGGGTGTCTCGATGCTGCTTCAGCATCCCGCTGCATCAAAAGGTTTCTGGTCCGAACGTGGGACTGGCTCGGAGCCCATCTCCAGGGGTAGGGGACTTACCAGCGGGTAACAACAAAGTATAGGCAAGGACCAGATACAAAGAGGACCTTACGAACTACTTCTGAGCACATCCTTTTTGCTGTTACAAACCAATAAAGTAGGGAAGGTGCATTTAGCCATTCACCATTCCTTTCATTAGAATGCACATAAGGCTCTTCAACGGGACACTGCAATGGTGTTGACGCTTTTCCGTGATTGTAGCGCTACGTCAGAATCACTCGCCGGTGAAGAACTGCAGGGGATTTGGAGGGCTTGAGGGAGATTTTTCATTTTAGTTTCATACTTCGTTTTTTCGATTTCATAATGCTAAAAATGGAGGAGGAAAATCAGGTCTGTGACCTTCTCCAGTTATCCAAGTAGAGTCAGTTCTAGTTTTCCGTTTTTTACGTATTTATTCATTATAATGTCTGAATGGCTACTATTTTAATTTGCTTCTCTTACACTTCTTTCCTTTACAGTTTTGTTAGTTAATGCTACTTTACGAAACACACTCATCTCAATATACAGAAATCTGACAATTGTAATCTTTTGGTGATAATGGGAAGGATATTTGTACACCTACAACACACTGAATTAAGATCTTACTCATTAACAGTTCTTTTTCAACTCCCTCTGTTTTCTCTAGATATGGGTGTAGGTTTTGTCCCTATCCGGACTTTTTTTGTCTCAACTATGATGCAAGCTTCGTTTTAAAATAATCTCACTGTATTTTTAAACAGTAACTATTCCATGTTCTGTATTTTTTTTTTCTGATTCCCTTTCTTTGTGTTCGTGTTTTTCATCCTACACAGAAACAAGCTGCAGAAAGTACCTCTCTCTTTCTCTCGCCGTGTATGTATAATACATACAATATATCTATCGTATTTGCAGCAGCTTATTTGCATAGGCTGAAGAGGTATTTTGTGGAATATTTCTTAGGGATATAGGTTTGTAGAGGGCAGGGTTTGTAGTATGCTTTATAAAAAGAGAAACACTGCAGTATTTCTGGATATTCATTACTCCACACTGCAGGTGGTCAGAATGTGGAGGAACGTCTCTGTGGACCTTGGATTTGGTAAAAGCAGAAGTTGCACAGGTTAGCGAGCTGTTGTCAGGAGGTATGCTTTAGAAGTCATGGCTCCAAGCTATTCTTCTCAATGTAGAAGCAATCCAGTTTGTTCACAGGCATAAACAGCGTGTTCTAGGAGTTGTCAGGAATCATTGATCTGAAAGACGGCTCCCACTACTATTGAAGCAACTTGTAAAGTATTATAGCCTACCTTCTCTTTAACAGGAATGATTTGTACCTACCAAGAAGTGTGCTTTTATTTTTTCCCTTGGAATAAATGGGGAGCACAAATCCAAGATTTTAAGATTTCAGCTACAACAGAAGGGTCCTGTTTTTCAGCAAGCAGGAGGTTGAATTGTATTATAGAAGTTTGCTTTGTAGTGGTGTATGGTGATGGAAAATAATTTGTGAATCATTCTGCTGGCCTCTAGTTGGACAGTGCTGAGCTTTACAACATCCAGATATAAATGAACCACAGATACATTCCTTGTGACCAAGAATCTTATGTCTGTGTAGGAAGAATAAAATCTGGAAAACCTTTATTTTACATAAAATGATTAGAGCTATTTTATATTTATGACCAATAGTCAGCAGTCAGGTAGTAAAAATACCTTCACTGCAACTACATGGATTGTGATGAAAATGCTACTTATGGGTGTCCCGGTATAGACAGGCAGTCCCATCTGCCTTCACCTCACCTGCATGACGGTAGTGCCTCCATGCCTGAGAAATATGCATGTGCCTGATTGCCTCTGGCCTGCCCAGCTACTGGAGGATGGACTGGGGATGGAGACAGGAATAAGTAAGGAGGAATCATAGCTGTAGCCTCCTGGCATGCAGGTCTATGCTAAATCTTGCCGCAGAGTTCCTGGGTTAGGTGATGAAAACGAGAGGTGTGCCAAAGTATTTTTGGCATCCCTTTCAAAAAATACCAGGGAGGTACTGGAAAACTGCGTTCAGGTGGGTTCGAGGAACAGGTTGAGAGAGCTCCACTAAGGTGAAGTGCCCGCGGATTATTCCAGCAGCTGGGGAAGGGACATTTCCTCAGTCCTGAGACCAGGGTGCTGCCGTCAGCACTAACTAGCAACCTTTATTCTCTTTGTGGTTCCAATGACCAAGGTATAGCTGTCTACTCTGCAGTGCTCTTACACAGGTAGGAGGAACCTCTGTGCTTTTAAAGTGAGTGTAAGCCATCCTGGCAAATATGTTTATTTTATTCAAGTCCTAGACACATATTTTAAGGAAAAATATGGTCTTCTCCCCTTCACTTCCACTTCTATTCACACCTCTGACATTTACCAATACAGAAAAAGAGGATGCATACAAAAATGTACTATTTATGAACTCGTAAACAGTTAGAATGGTACAAAATGTTATAGTCTGTATCCAGTTTGAAAGAGCTCAAATAAGCAGGCAACAGAAATAAAATTAGAGTAAGTGAAGTAAGAGAGAGTAAAAGTAAAGAGAGCAGTGACATGGATAATTCAGAGAAATGAACGTGGCTTGCAATGAAAATGGATCCCAGTGAGCATCTACTGTTAACTAAACCACAAGAAGCTGCTGGCAACAATACTTTGGCTAATAATGGCCATTTCATTGCACTTGTTTTCTACTCTTTTGTCCCCAAATGCTGCCATTAAATCAAAACCCTTCATAAAACCCATCACACCTAACATATGTTCAGAAGTATTTCTGAAACTAGCTGTTGTCTCTGTTCTGATTTCACTCGTGGGTTATCTACATCAAAATCACTGCTATTTTAATTGGCACATGCTGGCAGATGTTTGGTGCACTTTATAGACAAATATGGAAAGTTAATCCAAGTGACAATTGCAAGTCCTTTTTAAGGGCAGGTCTTAAAAAAAGTCTTTCAGGATAGATGATCAAGCAGTCCTGCAGGACATAACTTTTCTGTTGAGGTATTCTACTGAGCAATGCACACTGGCAGTCTAATGTTACCTGAAAGCTCTTTCTTTGTCTGTGCCGAGTACCTTTTGTAACTGCATCCTATAGAGAAAGCGTATGCCACATAGGGTCCAGAGGAGAATCCAGAGTCACAGCTGGAGCATACTGGCAGTGAAGGCTGCTTGGGGGAGTTTACATGTCATCTGTTCTTTCCAGAGGGAACTGGAATTTCTAGCGGTGGGACTCTGGATGGTCCCTGCCTCTTGTGCACCACGATGCTTCGAGTTCATCCTTGATCAATTCTCAGAGCCAGTCCAAGGCTTCACAAGGCCAAAGCCAAATTAAATGCATCTGAGGGATGAAAAGAAAATGAATTTCAGGGCACCATCTTTCCAAGTTTGGGGAACTGAGGCTGAGCGAGTATTTCTGCCCGACGCAGGCAGCCCTTGCTCCGCTGCCTGGGCAGCCGGTCTCGTCCTGTGCCCCCCCGCCAGCCCTGGGGAGCGTGTCTGCCCCTCAGGCACTACGAGATGCTTCCAGGCAACTGGAAGAGGGGTCCCATGGCTGCCTTCCACTCCTCAGCTTCCCTTGGCTCCTTCCCTGCTCCTGGAGCTTCTACCAGCAGCACGGCCGCGTCCCGCAGCAGCAGCAGCACAGCACGGGGGGACGACGAGCACAAACCGGGGCGCAGCGGTACGGAGCTCACGAGAGTCTCCACAGGCTGAGCAAAGGGATGAAGCTACAGCTACTAAACTTGGGAGATTTCCCTTTCTTTCTTTAGACCATGATTTTGTCGCTCTTATTCATGTGCCACGCTAGGAACCTGCTGCTTTGCTTATGCCTAAAGCAAACCCCCTCCACGATGTTACCTGAAATGCTGGCACTAATATACCGCTTGGTTTTGCTTCAAGTTGCACAGCAGGATAAAGAATGACAATTCAAAGATACGAATTTTGTCAATGGTGTATTTGAAGTAATTCGACACAGACATTTCCCTCATATGCTGCCATCAATTTGCATTTAGTATGGGCAGCTAAAACTCATTAGACTTTAGCCCTGTAGATCTTCAGGACCGTGATTCTGGATACGACTAGCCTTCAAGACAAGTAGTGCAAAAGGTAAAGAAAAACAAACAGCAAAAATAACTCTATAAGCTAATAATAATTTCTGTAGAATGTAATGTAGAGGCGTGTAGCAGTGTTTACTAGCTTCTAAAAGAGTAGCTTTGTAGAGATAACAGTTCATTAAAATGAGAATAGCAGGGAACCTGAGTTATTTTGCTGATTCATGAAGACTGCAAACACAAATGCTGGTAGAGTAGTCATTCAGTGTGCTTCCCATTACATTAACAGAACTGTTCTGGGTATTACTACTAGAAAAAAACAACCTATAGAATCAAGTACTTAGGATCTGATTTTCAAATTGCCCTCCTTTTTGCATTTGCATTGATGTTTTGCATTTGTTTGAAGCTTGCATCTGCTTCCAAACAATAAGCACTAATTTTAAACCTGTTTAGTACTCATTTAACCCAGATAGTTCTTTTGTGGCCATTTCACATGCATCTGGGATTCAGTGCAAAGAGGTTGCATGGAACAAAATGAGAGGAAAATGCTACTAACCAGCAGCTGCAAGAAAGGGCCAAAAGAAAAAAAAAAGTGAAAACACTATATGAATATGCTACCATTATGACTTGAGAAGCAGGCACATAGTGACCCTGTGATTATGATAGGTAGAAGCTGCTGTGGATGATGACTGGCTATGGGGAAACCTAAGCCTGGTGTGTGTGAGACATACTTCTCACTGTTTCAATGGATCTTTGATGTGCTTTAAATAACTTGCATTACTTACATGCCAGCTGAGGTTCAATGAAGATTGCCAGAGCTTTACACTCAAAAAGACATTATAAGGAACAGAACATCAGAGAATGGCAATATTAGGAACCCATTTTCTGTAACAATTAAAGCATCCACTGCAAGGGTGGTGAGGCAGTGGAACAGGTTTCCCAGAGAAGCTGTGGCTGCCCCATCCCTGGCAGTGTCCAAGGCCAGGTTGGATGGGGCTTGGAGCAACCTGGTCTGGTGGAAGGTGTCCCTGCCCATGGCAGGGGGATCAGAACTAGATGGTCTTTAAGGTCCCTTCCAACCCAAACCATTCCGTGATTCTGTGATTCTTTTGTGGAAATTCCAAAAGGATTATGGGTTTTATTCATATAAGGGGCATTTAAAAAAATGTCCTTGCAGTGGCACATGGACTACCACAGACAAACTGAAACAGATGTAGCTGCAGGTAACTGAGGTGGTAGTTTTCCCATCCCTCTGTTTGGGGTGCCCAACTTCCAAACACTTGGTTCACCATATGCTGATTTAGATCCTCCTTCTAATGGAGGCAAGCTTGCACTAAGATGCCAAACTGTTGCCTGAAATATCTGGAGTGGGGGTGTGTGTTCCCATCTGCTGTCTCTGCTGTCAGCCATAGCCAAAAAGACCTTACAAACAGTTGATAGGGAAGAAATCAGCTTGTTAAAAAAGCTGTTCATTTGTTCACTGAATATGAGCCAAAACCCAAAAGTACCTAAACAACATCTAGTTCAGCTCTGACCAAGGCTGCAGTCACTTTTGATATTCGTAGTCATAAACCCCAAAGCTAATGAGGACTGAACAGCTGAATGCGTGTTACCGAGACACACCATGGCCCAAATGCAGCTCTCATTTAATCAGATTAAGTTAACTGGAAGTCAGTGACGTGACCTAGGCGAAAGTCCACTGAGGTTAAGGATGTATGTGCTCACTTGGATTCCATCATTAGGTAATAAACATGGGTGAGAGGAGAGCAGTTCACTCAATTTAACCACCTGTAACACCATACAGTGTCGCAAAGTCCTTGGGATCCAAATCAAAAGAGGTCCAAGCCTGGAAACTCTACCCACTCGTAATCTTTTATGGCAGCATTTGTCTTCTTTCATTACATCAGTGTTAATGGGACTTGTGGGCGCCGTGGTGCTTCTCAGCCTGAAACTGGGGTTGTGTTCCCAGAGCAGCACCGGCCGTAAGGTGAGCTCTTGCAATCTGTCACCCCTGCTCCCACACTAGATTTCTCGCTACCTCTTTCCTACAGAGACTCAACGTACAACAACGTGATAGACATCTGGAAGAAGTCACGGTGCCAAATGCCACATCTGCAGTTCCATTTTAAGGCAATGAGAGGACTTGATGTTAACCGCTTCTATTTACTGTCAGCCACTGACATCATCTGGGAAATTAGCGGGAAAACAGTGATGCCAGAAATGTCCCTTTATGTATATCTGAATATGATTTCCCTTTCACCTGTCTGCAAATGTGGTTCATAAAATATCTATTTTGATTCCAGCATATTATCTTAATGTTAACACTGTCTTAGCTTTATCTTAGCACAGTGAGCTGATCTCACTCTGACTCAGTTAAAAAGCAGAGAAATTCTTTAGGAAAGCGTACAATGTTTCTGTAGCTAGAACTTTTCCTTTGCTGTACAGTAGGAAACTGAAATGAGGCATCATTTTTCAAAGTAGAGTGTGTAGAAGTGTGGCTTCAGAGTTTCATGGTTCTTAAGTAGCTGTTGTTCCTCCTGAGATCAGTGGATTTGCAGGAGTTCGGCAGATTTGATGCAAGTCTCTTATTTAATGCTACTCATAAAATTAGAAATTTAATTAAAAAGATATCTTTCTGGAAATTTAGCTTGAATTAATTCATCTTTTTCAAGTATGGAGAAGGTATTTATATAAAACAAACCTCACCCTTTGCATCTTGCTTTCCTGTATAAAACGAACAGTTCAAATAATAAGTAAAAAAAAAAAAAGATTTTTTTAAAGACTTGAGTTTTCTGGCTGTACGATCTAGTGCAGCAAAAGAGGTCTTAAAATAAAATCAGGAGACCATCAGCTGCCTCTCCTTCACCCAAAGCTTACACGTATTACTGGATCAAAAACATGAAACCCTTTAATGGAACACTACCCAATACAACACATATAATTGAATAACCTTGAGAGGAAAGATTGGGGACTTAAGGGAGAAGATCAATTTAAAATCACTTAATGGATGGAGGCATTTAAAATTTCATAGACTGAAGAAGGTGAAAGGTGCTATGGAATAATTGCTTCCATCCTCTGGAGATAGTGTCTTAAGATGTAAATGAGAGTCCATGTTCCAGTGATTTATCGTATGAGAAATATACCATCACCAAAGGAAAGAAAATTGTGAGATAAAGAAAGAGTAACTTCTGAACCCTGGAAAGGCTGCCTCACCTGAGGCTTGATCCAGTGTCCACTGCGGTCAGTGGGAGATTTTATTCTCACTGAAAGATGCCAGTGGGCTTCAGTAAGTATTGCATGAGGCCCTTACGATGGTATAGTTTTGCAGGAGAAAAATGCATTGTTATGAAGTAGAAGTCAGCTCCTGAAGCAAAAGTCCGTAGCGCTCCTGCACAGAAACTGGCCCCCTGAAATGAACACATTTGGCCACAGCAAGAGCAAAAACTTTGGAACCGGAGAGGTTTAGAGGGTCTCCCTAAACTCTGTTGTGGCCACGGGTGCATGGCCTGCTCTATGCATCGCATGCACCACAGCTTACAATGTGCATCTACACTGCAAGACTCAGAACATCTGCGGCTTAGCAGATTACACAGCCAGTAACACCTTGTTGTGTGCAGCACCACGCAGTTGTAAATGGGGCCCCGCACCGGCTGGTCTGTCACGGATTTGATGTTTCTTGTCCCTAGAAGGCAGTCTTGGGCACATGGTGATCTGGACAAGTGGGGACAGCCATGCTCAAGCGTGGTTCTTCCATCCTGCGGATAGTCATGGAAGTTTGGGACTGTGCTAAGGATGGCACAAGTCCAAGTCTTTGTCTTGCGATGCCCTGGAGTTTATACAAATTCCCTGTGTGAAAGCATCCAAGCAGTATCAAAGCTTGGGACTTACTGGTTTCCGTGTAGAACTGGACCTACTCTTAAAATCAATATATACCTTGCCAGAGGAGCTAGGAATCAGTCTTTGGCAAAAATGCATCTCAAGGATGGAGTCACTTGGGGCGCAGCAAGTCCAATTTTGGACAGCTTCTTGCACATGGTGCATTTCATCTGATACAAACAGAAGAACTCTGTAAGTAGCTCTATGTGACTAGCACGTCACACTTTTCAGCTGATAGAATTTATGCGACATATTAGTCATCTTCTAACAAAGATCAAAGTATTGCACCAAAGTCCTATCCTTTCTTTTCCTTTCTGTGTTTTGTATTTACTTCATTATTTACTTTTCCCCTGGTGAGTAACTCATGGTGGAAAAAAATCACATAACCCAAGAAAGGTTTTTTTATGGAGAAACTTTAGTGTGGAAAACTCTCCCCACTGTATGCCTCTCTCTTCTTAAATGCATGTCAACTAATCTCTGCTGGCCTTGCCAGAGGCTGAAGAAAGAAGTTTACAAAGTAGAGATCCTCCTAACCGCTGTCTCACTCTCCCAAGCCCTCCATCTCAGAGGAGATGGTTCTTTCTCTAAACTCTGACACTGCTGCTGCTGAAGTACACTTCAGTTTTGAACACGTTATTCTACCATTCATAGGCCTTTGAACTGTTGCTTTTAAATGTGGCTGTTGAATTAATGAATAATTTTGCCAGGTGTTAGAGCACATGAAGGGAATACCAGCCATACACATTGCTTGATCTGTGCTCATTTTTACGTTAGAAGATGTTTATTAGGGTAAGATAAAAGGTCTGGCTCATTCCCATACCTTTAATATGAAATTCAAATAATGAAGACGACAGAGATAGCAAAAAACTTTTGAGAAATGAGCAAATAAATGTGATTTGCAGAACTAAGGAAACCAACTCATTTGTCTATATGCAAAACTCATTAAAAATATTGCTTATTTAATCTGACTTAGATTAAAGGAATAATGCTGTTTTATCAGGTTGCCATCTTTTCTGGTGAGCACCGTGACGTATCAGTGACTGCAAAATAGATGAAAAATAAGGAGACTTCAAGTGTTACAACACCTGAGGTGCTTGATTTTTTGGAGGAAACTGAAAAGAGATTTAGTTGCCATTCATTTGCTGACAAATGAACATCTATCTTTACACTTCTGGCTGGCCACGAACAGAAGCCACGGAGGAGTTTTTCTCCCAGGCTGACCTGCTTTTGAGCGGTGGTGGTAGGGAAGTGGAAGGATTGCCCTTCTTTGAAGGCTCAGAGATAGACCTCCCCTAAGCACAAACTCTGCGTGGGTGGTGGAGCTGTTGGCCTTGGGCTGTGCCTGGATTTAGGTTTGGATGTATGCCATGACATGGTTAGAGGTCCTAGTCTCCCACTTATCCAGACTAAAACCTCAGTAAGGCACGGTCTATTCTCACCTGGGTTGCAGGTCAAGGTTTTCCCTGTGTAGAAATCGGGATACAGTATCCTCCCAAGTCTTTCTCCAGGATGAGGTGTGTATGCAGAACTGGAGGATGCTCCCTGCATGAACTGGTATAGATTTAGCCATAATGATACAGAAAACCTCTCCGTGGCCATCTGTTTGCTTTGCTCACAAGTTTACATTAACGGTCACCAGTTTTGTAGCCCAGAAAGAAAATTTTCTCTTAACAGGACTGACAAGGTTTATCAATCTTTTTTTGTTTTCTCCCGAAGTACGATCCACTTCCTGGGATGTCTGGATGACTGACAATATAGAGCATAGGATATTGGCTATCCTGAGATCATTGCCTTTCTTTTCCAGTGACTTCTGATCACTTATGCTATAGTTTATATTTCTGCACTACTGATACTTTGCTTTCCTGACGTGCTTTGTCATAGAACTGTTACGACATTTGAGTTCAACAGAGTGTGAAAGATTCACACCGTCTATTCTCCGGGCCTTCGCGTCCCTGCCTTCCTCTAAGTCAGTGAAAAGGAACAGCTTTGATGTTTGGGCAGGGAGAATCTAGCTGGGAGGGACGTGATGAGGCAGTGCCTCGTGGGCCCTTGAGTAAGTGTCCTGGGTAAGTCTTTTGGGTTGAATCTCCAACACATACCTTCCTGTAGTGAGTAGGGTCTGGTGGTCCCTTCCTAGTCTGTCCGCAAAGCCAAACCCACCACGCACACAGTTCTTCCCCAGCGGGTGATGGGACAGAGAACGAAACGCGTGTAACAGAAATTGGTCTCGGCACTCAAGGGGAGCTCAGCGCCTAGAGCCACAAAGGCAGCCTAAGAAGCTACCTAGAAAATAAACCTTGCAGGGACAAACTGAGGAAAGATAATGAACAAATGTATGAGCCACAATGTTTGCCACTTTATAAAGTTTGTTATGATGTGCTTAGATCAACTGTTTTGCTATCCAAGAAATAGTGCTTTCCCCTCTGCTGGTCTTAGCCAACAATTGCTACTTAACACTGAGAAACAGGCATCTTAAGAAAAAGGACAGAGACAAAGAACCTCTCCTTGAATACACTGATATTAAGATAATGAAAGGTTTCAATGGTAGTATTATTAAAGGCTGACAATACTGGGTTTTATGATTCTCTTTATACAGTTCAGATAAATTAAATAAAACTAGCTCTTATCTATACAGCTCCTAAAGCCACACTGTAACAATAGTCTCAAGATCATCTTCAGTGAGATACCTGAAGCCAGGGCAGGTCTGTGAGGAAGGAGCGAATGTCAGGTGCAGTGTTTGGACTACTAAGAGAGGTACGAGCAGGGCTGAAGTGATGACCTACAAATTTCCTGTATGTTGCATGTACGTCAAATACAAAGGAAGAGTAATCAAAACAACATGGTAAAGATAAAAATGACAAAATTTATGGTGGGTGTAACACCACCGACACCTTAACTGATAGCTCACTGTCAAAGATATGATGCATATGAAGCTCACTGTAAAAATGTCGGCATTGGTCAGGTGTGACATCTACCCAGGACTGAGACACACGTAGGTCACATTGCAGCTTCTGCTCCTTCAGCATGTAGGCCATTCATCTCTAATGCAACCCCAAATATAAAGTGATTAAGTACAGCCTAGGAAAGCCTTCAGATGAATAAACTATGTTTAAAACCATCTCCAACTTCTCGTTGGTAAACACTATGCCTGTCTACTAATATATATTGAGAAAATTAGTGTTTTCATGCAATGTTTTATGGTACATTGCCTAAACTCAATGAGCAACTCACACTCTGTGTTTCATTGCTAACAGTGGATCACAATGTTTCACTACCAACTATGGGTGTCACAGCAATAATTTGACAGGCAAGAAAAAGAGAATATGCTCTTTGGTGCAGTTTTCACAGTCTATTCTACACAGTCTCAATCACTGAAGTGGAAAAAATGAAGATATACAGCTTAACTAGTATGTTTACATGCATCTAACTAGGTATGTTCTTTAAAAATTAATTGAATTACATGTATAAATAAAAATGCTTTGGTTACGGCTTTATGAATTTGAAGGAGCTTTGAAAGAACTGTCAAGTTCAGAAGGGAAAAATGCGAACAAAAAAATGTCTTTTTTTCTTTGGCAATTTCCATAATACTAGGCATTAAGTTAAGTAAGTTCTTCATTAACTGTTAAACTAACTGAGATTTTTGATTTCCAGGTGAAACCGAAAGAAACCCATCAGACTTAACAGGACAAAAACCTCAAGCCATTTTAAGGATGCCACTGTTATCTCAGCTCACCAAGGTACTCAGGTATACAAAATTCAACAGGATGGCTCACTCAGGTTGGGTATGTGCTGATGGGATCCTAAAGCAGGGCACATCTGGCTGTTTTGTTTCTTTACTACAGTTCCCTAAAATACCATTAAAGTTGCATTAAAGTTAAGAATTAAAAATCAGGAAATATTGAAGAAATGGTGTGGGCACTCTTATCCCTTGTGTGGTACAGCACAATGTTTAGTTAGTGGTTTGTGTGCTGTTCCTTGGAACTACATGATTTAGTGCCTAAGAACTGTCCTGACATGTTTGAAGGAGAAGTATGCAAAGAAAGCAGTTGGAGCTAATGGGCTGTTTAAACACCATCATCGCCTTTTTGCAACAACCAAGATGACAAAACTGAAACAAAGCATGTACAACAAAAAGAAAAAAATTCCCTGAATCTGGGTAGAAACCAGTGGTGCCAAGATGCTCATGACCTAGAGGGATTTTTTTATGGGTACATCCATGCCCCTGTTGAGCCTTATGGAACGATAATATACTTTTTTGACCAAGATGACTTTACCAGTAAATCACTTGAAATATGGGAATAAAGATGCTTCTGGGTCTAGTGGCTGAATGGTTTTATTTGACCTAAATTCCTCTGGTGATTTCTTCATAACCACATAGAGTTCTTGATATCTAATTTTTGCTGAATGACCTTTAAATTTTATATTCTTTGTGTGGATATAACATGTTGATGGGTCTCCTTGGTGACTCTGGCATTGTATCTGGGAGTTTTTATCCCTCCCCATGTCTTCTTGAAGTTGCCTCCAATATATTGGGGCTGCCTCTGATATATTGGAGAGTGAGGAGGATTGGAGAGTGAGGGGTGAGGAAAGAAAGGGCGAGTAGGCAGGTGGCCTTGCAGATGGGTACGCTGTGCTCCGGAGCCCAGATCTTTACAGAATTTAAGCAAATGCTTCACTTGGAACACATGGCTCAAGGAGGTCAGCAGGATCGGTCACTTACTTAGAACGAGATCGTGCTTAAAGCTTGTCCTAAACTGAGATAGGTTTCCTTTGAACATGTGTTCAAGTAGTTTTTTGAATTGGATCCCCAATTTTCAGATAAGTCATCACTCCTGCTGCTTCTCTTCAATTTGCCAGTAGAAAAAAAAATCTGTTTCTTAAGATTTGTTCTAACAACTGCCAGTGCTTCCTTTGAACATGGAGGCGGTTTTTTTGCCTATTTGGGTTTTCCAAAGGCAGCCTTTTGTATCAAGCTATATAAAGGAAAAATTGGGAAGCTATGAGACATAAATTACATAACTTGTAAGGTTTTTGAAATAGAGCTCAAGGCCTTAACAATGCTATTAATACTATACAGCAGTATTTGCTCGTAGCTAAACGGTTTTTTTTGTATCCCTAAGAAGATCATACACTTTTCAAGTTGTAGACGAAGCTACATTTCCATGTTATCCTAAAGAGAAGATTTTAATAAATAATGTATGGTTAAAGTGGTTCATTGAATGAAAACATAAAATCGGGAGTTCCACTGAAGGAGTTCCACTATCAGTTCCACTGAAGTTTACTAAAGTTTAGTAAACTGCAATATTAGCACACATGAATAAACATTCCAGTGCAGACAGGCATAGGAGAGATTAAGTAAGTTCAGATGTGGTTTTAATTCCCTAATGCTATCCTGAGTGGTACTTTAGAAGGATCAGCAAAGTACAAAGGGCTGAGCAGAACCAGAGGGAAACAAGTGGGAGATAAACTATCCTAACACTGAAGTGCTTCTGGAAATGGAATTGACCTGGTAGCAGGAGTTAGCAGTGAGCCCTGAAAAATTATGCAGGAGCCTGCAGTTTGGCTGACTGTAAAATATGCTTGGGTCTAAAGGGTTTGTTTGTAAAACATTATGGAAATAAATACTAAAATAAATAATTGAATTCAGATTGGTCAACGTTGTATTTCAATCAGCAAATTTGTTTAGAAGCCTAACATGATCGCTTTTCATGCCACTTGTTTTTAGCTTTTTGGAGAAAGATTACCCTAACTCTTGCAGAAGAAGGGGTAGCTGGCCTCTGGAACTTGCATGGACAGTGGGGTGTCCCTTTACAGTCTATCTACCAGAGGAGTGGGGGACATAACGCCATCCAGCCCTTCACCTCTTCTTTCGACTGTTCAACTTTGTGGCAACCCTGAAGATCTGTTAGGCCAGAGTTAAGGAGTGATTAGGAAGAGCATGGAACCTGTCTGCTAAGCAAGCTCATATGAGAAGGGAATATACCTGATTTTTAATCTTGCTCCAAGTATTTTTTAAATTATTTTATATAAAGACCATATCTAATCTATGACATGAAAGCAGTGCCTAAGAGTGGACTCCAGAGCTCCTAGGGCTCTCTCAGGACAACCACGCGACTGCCCAGCCCCTGGGCAAAAGATCATCCCCTAGGCTATATGTATCTCTTTCTCGGGGTGCACTAGATCTTTAATTCTTTAATAGTAACTCATATTGCTTCAGCACAAGGTATCCACAATAACTAAGTTATTAAATAGAACGTGGTTGCCGCTGTACCTTAGGTAACACTTGCTCCAAAAGGTGATTTCAAAGAGCTCTTACTGACTGACATGGACTTCTTAGGAGTCACCTTCAAGAAGAAAAGAAATGCCTAGGTGTTAGATTACAGAGGCTTAGGTATTTGGTGTCCACAGCGATGCCTTGCTAGACACACACACACACACACAAACAAGACAAATGTAAGACAACTTTAATGCCAATCATTAAGGAACTTTTGCAGTTAGCAGCTCAGTGGTGGTCTGAAGAGATTTGGAGCTTAGGAATCTAAACCTTGCTTGAGTCTCAGTAAGACTTCTGTGTAGCACAATAGAGGCCTTGAGACATACCAGTCATTTGGGAAAAATTAGCCAAGGCAGGGTACCATACTAATGTGTCTGTCTGACATCTTGTGCCTGGACCAACTCATTCAGGGCTAACTCGAGCATCTGTGTGTGGTATGTTCTGTACCATCTAGACGTGCTTTTTATGGAGAAGTACCTAAAAGTATGTTGCACTGCTCTTGTGCTCCAGAGGGAAGTCATCTGCTGATATACAGTTATACATTTTCCCTGCTGTGATGATTCAGCTGTGCTAGCTGGCACGCTGAAGGGAAGAAGCCAAATCTCCACTCATTTCCTCACTCTTCCCACTCACTCCCCGTGAAGAAGCGGCATTAGCAGCTGTGCAAAGGCTCTGTTATGTTGCTGCCTGCCGCTACAAGCAGCCCACACAAACCCAATAACAGTCTTGCTATTAGTAAATAAAATAAATGCCAAGATCATTTAAAAATGATAAAATAACTCTGAAGTGAGCATTTATGTAGGCTGACAAGTAGAGGGAAGTTACAGTGACAGAGGTACCGACCTCACTTCTTAACTCATTGCTTGTAACAATGGAAGTGACTCCATGTTGTGACGATGAGAATGCCAGGCTGTTTATTTTTAAGGCTACGTAGACCACCCCACCGCCCCCCAACCTGCACGGGAGAAAGAACCCCATAACTGGAAGCAGAGATGCTGAGAGAAAGAGAGTTTCTTACACCTTCATTCTTCTTTCGGTCTCATGAAAGGCCCTGGGCAGAAGAATCCTGCTCCTTGCAGCCGTGACACAGACCATCAGGGCTGGAAGGGACCTGAAGGGGATCATCTGCTCACTTCAGGGCAGAAAAACATCCAGCAAAAGACACCCCAGGTTCCGGACCACCAGCTGCAGGTCTTTGCTACTCCTGTCTGTGGGAGATTTTCTGCACACTCAACCTTAGTCTCCACTGTCACAACTCATTTAAGGGCTAAGGAGAACAGATGCTCCTATTTTTGCTGTGCAGTGATGTTTCATGTACTTGAAGGCTGTTACCTTCTCCCCCTGTCATCCTTTCTACAGATAGCAACCCAAATTTTTGGACATTTCTTCACAGCTTTTGCCTCTCCATTGCTGCTGCTCTCATCTTGACTTTCTGTTATTGGTCCATATCTTTCCTGAAATGTGTTAATGAAAGATGAATTAGTATTACAGAGGGGACCTCATGAGTCCTGCGCTGCACAGAAAATCACAGAAAGTTTTCTCTTGTTGTTGTCATCTTTAAGTAACCCCTTTCACTTGTTGGTCTGCCATGGGAGATGTGTTGTAGTGAATTGTACCTGGTGTAAAAGGAAGAACTCACACACATCCAGAGGGATTTAGTAAAAATTACGCCCAACTGAGCTACTGTTTCGGGCATTTAATTTTCTTTTATCACAGAAGTAATTTCAATGATGCAGCTGAAATGCATTAATCATTTTTTTCAGTTAAAAATAGTGAAGCCAGATATTTTTCTTTCAAATTGTGCTATGTGTCCTGTTGGTGATACGTTCATAATTAGTAACTCACCTACAAGTCTTGAAGAAGACTTGAAGAAGATACAAGAAGCATTGTCCAAATGAGAGTACTTAAAGCAAACATCTTAAAATTTGGGAAAGCCCAAAAGAATGGAGAGCTGTAATGAAATTTGGCTATTTAGAGGAATCTGTTCAGTGACCTGGGATAGCAGGGTAGATTCACTTGTTTAGTGAAAAGTTAATTTGTGATTCTAGCAACACAGGCCTAGAGATTAAAAATCTAATTAATGCAGTCAGTATGGTATCATGGAAAGTAGGTCTTGTCAAACAAAACTGATAGCTTTCTTTGACAAGATTACAGGTCTGCTTGATAAAGGCAACTGTGCTGACATAGTTTACATGGATTTCTCCAAGGCATTTGACACAGTACTGCATGATTAAAAATCTTATGTTACGTTGGATTAGCAGGTGCAAGTTGGATGGATTAAAAATTGGTTCAGTGACAAGTCTTAAAGTGTGGTTGCTAATAGGAAGGCATCAATGAATATTACTTCCCGGGCTTCTAGGGAATGGTCCTTGGTCTCACAATATCAAATTATTTTAATCAGCTACATAGGTAAATAGTTCCCAAACCTTTCTGTTTGTGGCTTTCTGCTCCACTCAGACTCACAAATACTTCCCTGGTACCAAAAACGTAATATCTGACAGGACTCATCCCTCTACTCTGCATTCACATGCACTTCAGGACTTGTGTTAACTGTCGCAACCCCACTCAAACCCTAATTGGATTGCTGCCATATTAGGTGAAGTGCGACAATGTTTTCTATTTATATTTCCATGTGACAGACTAGCAAGTTAGTAAATAATGTGGATCAGAGGGTGGAGTAAAGTGCAATCCACTGATATGTGCTTTATGTGGAAGGGACACATCTAGAAATAAACATTGCATCTGGAAATCTAGGAATGAAAATTTACATATGAACTTTACAAGATCTGTCTATAGTGTAGAAGCCTGTCTTGGAAAACTCAGAGGAGGTGGGTGTTGCCATCAATAACTGCCTCAACCTGAGTTTTATTTGCAATGGTGTGACCAATGTAGCCCCTGGATAATTAGAAATATGAAACAGAAACCAAGAACTGATATTTTGTTTGCCTTTATGAGACTTCTATTAAAATCTTGTTTCCAGCTTTGGTGTACTCCTTCCTAGAAGGATGGGGAAACATTCAAAAGACTTCAAAAATGGAAGCAAAAAAATGTCTCAGATTATGGAAAAAAAAAATCCATGCAGTATCATTCTTGGGAAACTCTACCTATGCTGTTTATTAGCAGAAGCTTTGACAGGCAACTTGATCACTGTCTTTAGATTATCACACATGGAAAAGCTATTCTGTAGGGAGAAGCTATTCAGTCTTTCAGACAAGTGCATAAAAATAGCTGGAAGACAAAATCAAACTGGAAAAAAATATTTTCCTAGCAGTAAACTTAATTGAATGCTGGAGCTGCTTACCAGGGCAAGTTGCAAGCTCATTAGTCTCTGGAGTCTTTAATATGGTCTCTTTCTGCAAGACATGCTGCGGTCCAATTTCTAGGAAAGGTGCCATGTCCAGTATGAACAGGCGATCCAGCCAAATACTGCAGTGTTTTTTTCTGCTCTGAGTCCATGGATTTTTGAATGAGGGAATAAAATTCAGAAAGACTTTTTCTTTTTCTTTTTTTTGTGGGAGCTTAAACTTTGAGATAGTCCAGTGCAGGGCTCACTGACAGCAGCTGAAAGACTCATTTACTTTCCTACCTTTTTTAAAAATCAGGCTTATAAATTCCAGACATTTTCATGATGTCTGAGATCACGTGGCACCATTGGCTGCCAGATGTTGCTATTGCATCTAACCAAACCTCCAGCTGCACAGAGAGTGGCCTAGTGTCCATTCTTGGGAACGCTTCCCAAATTGTTGTTAATTTTTCTTGTTGTGGGTATTGACAGAGATTGACGGGGGGTAGAAGTGTTAGCAGTTAAGCATTTTCTGCCTAGGTCTTACATTAGAAGTCACCTCTTCAGGCTGAATTATCTGTAGAGATTGAGACACTGATGTTAAAAAAAAAACACCTTCCAAACTGCTTTGCCCTTGTCCAAAATGAAGTCTGCCTCTCATGCCCCTTTTCTGCCTTTCCAACCACAATTAGCATTTCCCATCCTTTCCATAGGAATATAGGAAGGTTTTTACTCTCAGCACCAGGGGTGCCCCTTCCTCCTGGAAAAAAGCCATTCACTTTGGGGTGGGGTTTGTGGGCTCCTCTCAAAGGGCCTGTGAAAGATATCTAAGAAAGAAAACTCTTGTCAACAAGCCTAACTGTGAGCAAGGACAGAATTCAGGTTTAACTAACGGGTTATAGAAATGGTGGGGAGGGAGAGAGCAAAAAAAATAGTTTTCTCTCAGTCTCACTCTCCTTTAAGTGTTGGTAGAGATCATTTACCCTGAACTGACTTTTAACTAGTATACTTGAAAATACATTATGCAGACCCTATTTACTTCTCCCACTTCTAACGGAGGAAAGCAAACACTAGTGGCTCTCCAACGAGGGTAATGCCAATTGCTTACGCAAAGAAGCAAGGGAAGAACAGCAAACCACAGACATCAAGGATCAACAAAAAAAGAATGCATTTCTGAATACAATTACCAAGAGGACATTCCAAACAGAAATTCAGTGCACAGATAAACTTGACTCTGGACAACTATGTGTAAATACTTCATATGACTCCCATCACCGAATTATCTTGGGGGTAATTGTTTCGTGAAGATAGATGACAAACTAGTCTATAAAAACACACAGCAGAGTACTTGTTATGCCATTAGAAGTTTATGAACACATTGGTTTGGTACAGGGATGCAATTAGGAGACATTATACTGGAATGGCCAGACGTTGGATGCATCGACTTAATTCAAGTTTTACTTCTCTCTCTCCCTTTTTCCAGGGCTTGTATAATGTTCACCACTTCACTTAGTGAGAAAGTTTAACCACCAAAACCTTTCCAGCTGTACACAGACATGATGATATTAGATGCTGCCTTGAGCCTGGGTAGCAAAATTCAATTGGAGCTGAACAAAAGCCTTGAAGAATTATGTGCCATTCCTTTGAAATGTGAGTCAGTTTTGGTTTGGTTCATGTTTACGTACAAAAGTAAAACTTGATCCTATTTCTGCTAGAAAACCTGACCAAAAACGAAGCACGAGGACATTTTTTCATGATGTCGAAATAGGCTTAACTCCCTTCTCCAGTGCATGTCATGACATCAGGAAGATCACTTTCCCATTTGGCAGTGACTGAGAAGCAATAGGAGAAGCAGCTTGGGGAAAACATTCTCCATCTCACCCAAGCAGATTATCTACCTGCAGCAGCTGCTCTATAAGAAAAGCTGGAAACAATTTTTGGAATTTATGAGTGGCATTCATCTTCACAGGCAGACACCTACCTGTGGGTGTCTGCAATGCAAAAGTCTACAGGGGAGAAAGATGTTTAAGCTCTCATTGTACACAAGACATACAGTCAAAAGCGTCTAGAGATTACTTTGGGTCACCAAATGTAGTTGCCTTTTTCAGATGATCTGGACTTTCCATTGCATCTCCGCTATATCTCCAATACTCTGAATGTGGAGTTGATCCTACCCTAGTAGCCAAATAGCAGTGCTGGTGAGAGGGCAGAGAACAAGGCAAGGAAACATGAGTTTATAGCTCTAATTTTGGACAGCGGAACTAGAAAGTTAAGAAAAATGAAGACGGGTTTTTTTTTTTTGCATCAACTAGAAAATATATACCCTTCATGTAAACTGCTTAATTATTTAATTAGAGATCATCCATGAAGTGCATATTAATAATACTATATTCCTAATGGGAATACAGGATACAGCTCTATGCTCCTAAACAGTGAACTTTCACTATATGAAGACGTACTGCAGTGAGTGGTTCCTAAGCTTTTCTGACCATAACCTCCCAGAGCATGTCCTATTTGCTCTGCTGAGTTCATCACCCCGTTTAGATTCATGTACCCTCTAATGTATCAGTGCTAAAACTTTGACTCGTAGTTACAGGTTGGTCCAGCCAAAGAGAAGAGGCACAGAAGAACGCACACAAAGTATGCACGTTCTGCAGAGAAAACGTCAGTAGGTAATATGAAGATGCTCAGGCTGAAGTTCATTGTTCTTCAACATAAAAATTAAAAGCAAACACCAGGAAAGATAGTGCTCTAAGGGTGCACACTCTGCCTGGAATAGGCCAGACCACCCCCAGCTCCTCGGTGACACACCTCTGCTGGAGTCCTGTAAGCTTGAAGGGATTTTGGTTCACCTGAGGAACAAAGACTAAGCTCCAGTTCGGTTCATTGCCTCCCTGCAACGCCCTCAAACTTTCCTGGCCAAGTACAAGAACAGAAACTTTCCTACCCTCTGACATTTCCTTTTAGACCTTGTCCAAAGTCACACTCATTTGGTAAGACCAGTCCAGCAGGACACTGCAAAGGCTACCTCTCCCTTTCTCCGCTCCTCCTCTTACCTCTGCTAAGACTTATCATTTTTAAACAACCCTTCCGAACTGGAAGCTGCACCCAGGATGAAGGCAGCGGTCGGTGCACTGAAATCCTGGAGGATCACAGGGCACAACAGGTCAAAGGGAACAACCAGCTGTGTAGGAGATGTTCTGCTGATTTCTCACAGTGGTGTAACCTTTAGGAAATATCAATACAAAATGCAGGCATTGGTTGGGTCTTCAAATGAGAAGATACCTCATTTGCAGGATTTTTTTTTTTTTTTTTTTTTTAGTGGAAGCAGCTGCAGTTCCTCCTGGGGCCTCTTTTGTAGTTAGTTTGTAATGGAATATTAATAATCAGGTATCTGTCTAACTACAGTCAC
Source organism: Astur gentilis (assembly GCF_929443795.1). Classification (NCBI taxonomy): domain Eukaryota; kingdom Metazoa; phylum Chordata; class Aves; order Accipitriformes; family Accipitridae; genus Astur; species Astur gentilis. The sequence continues at coordinate 1,995,797 of NC_064910.1, read as the reverse complement.
AGTTTTTGCTGCAAATTATTTCACAAAGTATTTTATCTCAAAAAACTGCAGTTATTGATCTTAGCTTTCTTTTAACTGATATTTTCTCTTTGTAACCACAAGAAACGGGGATAGATTTTTAGCAGCTGTGTACAAAATAAGCACAACTTGGATGGACTCCACATAGTGTTATCTGGCTATTTGGGTAAAAAAAAAACCCCAGACCCTAGAATCTGACGCACTGCACACTTCCTGACGTTCCTCTGCATGTCATGGAAAGAAAACAGACAATATAAGAATGAAAGCAATTACTTGCACATGCAAGTTTAAGCAGATTATCCTGCAGAAACAGAGGGCTCTTTCGATGCATTGTTCAGTTCTGTTCTTGATGTCTACAACCTACTTGCAAGAAGGTATAAACATTTCTCTGGAAGTGCCGCTGCCTGACTCCAGAGTTTAGACTGGACACTTGACTTCTGGATGACTACAGTTAGTTGAAATTAATCTTCCCCATAGTTAAGGTCGGTAGTAACATTGTCCATAAGCACACACCCACAGACAGCCATTGTTCTAAGCCCTCAGCTCAACCTTTAGCAGTAGTCTGGTATGAGTGTAACCAAATTCTAACTCCCATTCAGTCTCAGTCTTCCTCCTGTCAACATTTTATCTGGACTTCATTCATACATGCAGGTTTTGAGTGCAGCAGTAAGTGCATAATGGTCCCTTTTTTTAACCTTCTTGCCCTTCTTCAGTCCCCCAGTCCCCTGCTCCTGTCTCCTGGCACTTTGGACTATCAACTTCCATCTTTGTTCTGCCGTGTAAATTGAAGCAAGTAGTCTACAAACAGGTTCTTAGGAAGACTCTCCTCTCCACTCTTTATCTGTGTTACTCCATGCACAGGGAAACATGGTATCTTCTGTTTTTCTTCTCCCTTCTGTCCCTTTACTCTTCAAGACCCACTTCTGCAAGCAATACTTAAAAAACTCAGCCAAAAAATAGTGGTGGAACAGCTCTGTAATGACAGCAGTCATTATTTATTCACTTATAAAGGGATACTTGAAAATTATTCAGAATCATCAAGCTGTGACATTACTAACCTATGTAATGAGTAGAAGCCCACTATTCTTTCTTTCTCTCCTTCTTTCCTCATTCATGCTCACCTCTGTCTTGGATCAAATTAGAAGGCAAGCTCTTCAAATCAGACACTGCATCCTCCTGTATCTTGGGGACTTGGAGTGCAATAATCGTGAAAAACCAAGGTTACATATAAAAGTTATGATTCATTGGAGACATGCTTAAATTGTGAATAATCAAAATTAATTATATACTCTGGGTCAAGAATGATACAGCTTGTGAATGATCAGAGTATTAGAATGATCAGAAAAAGCTTGTTTCTTCCTCTGCTGGAAGAGCTCTCAATAGGGGCACTGGGGAGGGAGGCAGAAGAAACAAATGAAAGGTGGAGTAGGGAGCCGAAAGTATATGTTTGTGTGGGAGCCTGTTTACCGCACGGAAGTTTTGAAAGAGAGCAAGCACTAAATGTGAACTCCTTTTGTTACAACTCCAAGAAAGAACACAATTATTTCTCTTACCCTGAATTGAAGGCAGCCAATATGTCTATCAACTTCAAAGACGCTTCCCATACCCTCCAACGTGAAATTGTATGTAGGCTGACATACACCTGCTACATTACCGCTGCACCTGAGGACACTTTTTGCAGAGTGCTCCTGAACACACTAGCGGGCAGAACGGCCGAAACACCACATGAAAAGTTGCTGAGGCAATCTGCAATATTCCCCAGATTATGTACCCTTCAGCCATCACTTACAATCAGGCTGTGGCACGTTCCTGCCACCGAGTTTCACGAGGTTTAAACAACAGTTCAGAACCTGATGTAATTCGGTAGTCTGCAGGAGAATTTGTTGCTAAATACAGGTAAACAAAGGAGATGGTTGATTTATTTTGTGAGAAGGGGATGAATAATTTGCAACTGGCCAACTGTATACCTAAGTGGGCTAATAGTTTTGTACGTGATGTGGTAAAAAACACAATGGGATTTTTTAAAAAAATCTCTTCTAAAATTACTGTTGCTCTGTTATAAAAGAAAAATGGACAGACTTTGGTGAGTTGCATCGGTCAAGCAGAATTGCCTTCACTCAGGTAACAAGCATTTTTATGTGGAAAATTTACTAGCCAAATTCCTTTCTCTTGCTGTTGAAATCAAAAGTAATTTTGCTGAATAAAGTGGAATCATACAGTGGCAAATGGGAGAGGAAGGAATCTGACTCTGCAAAACACCCGGAAAATTGAAATGTGTGATGGCATGCCATTATACTTTTAATGGAAGAACTTACACAGTGCACCATATTTGCTCAGTAACACTTTCTACACACCTTTAGTCATAAACTGTGCTAGGGAAAAACAAATCACTGTGTCTCAATAAGAAACACATTGCATAAAGGCAGAACTGCCACTGTAGTTAGTGATTTTGATAAAAATGGTTATTCTGCAGATTTTTCCCAAACTGTGCTATGGTTTGAATCATTTGATACATCTTCTAATCCTACCAGATATTAATATGATCTTCAAGTTTCATTTGGGCATTGGGCAGCAAAAGTGAATGAATAAACACTGATATCGTGCTTGGTCAAACAGATTCACCTTTAGTAGTAAAACTTTAAAGTCAGACCCATTGGATGGGTGATGTTTATGCCATTAATCAGAATCAAGAAGACCACTGAGCAGGTCCGGGTTTTGTTTGGCCACTAGTGCATTTTATTTTAATTATATGATATCGTATGTCCACTGACATGCTGATACCAGTGAATGGATCCATGCTGTGCCACTAAATTACCAGGCATCCAACTCGAAGGGAGTGTTTAAAAGTTAGGTTCCTATTCTTCCGATCAAAATACGGACAACAGAAAAATAAGAGTGGATTAGAGCACAGATGGACTTGTCCATCCATCGCCAAGAAACGTTGTTGGGTTTTGCTCAGAAATCTGCAGCTGCAGGTATCTGTCGGCCTTGCCTCTGCCCCCTTGAGCAACTATTGATTTGTGACTGTACTTTATTCACAAAGGTCCCTACTGGACTCAGACCCCAGTCACCGCAGTGGAATCCCCTGGCACCGAGATGGAAGAGTAACCCCCTGCCTGCCGAGCACCCCCTTGCCTCCAGTGCCACCACCACAGCCTTGAGCGCCTCATCTCAGATAATTATGCTCACATGAATCATTTTTTAATGTTTGGTTTAATACACACAGATTCTTTAAACAATAAAAAAAAAATCAGCAAACATCATCACGATCTGGAAATCTCTTTCTTAACTTAGAAAACGGTTTCTTAATGGCACAGGGGGAGAACACGACAGCAAGCTTGACAACATAATTAGAAGATTGTTACGAGGAAAGGGAAAAGCATTCTTTATACAGCTCTTACTACTTTCAATAAGATTATTCTCCCTGAATAGCTAATCAGCTTTCCTAGCTTCCCAAATCCATGTGCTTTAAGCCGCTCTCACAGTTCTTCTTAGTTGCTAAATGGCAAACAGTGACACCTCCAAAAGGGAAATTTAAAGTGTTAACCAAATGTGAGCAAACAGCATGATGGAGACTGCAGATAAAGAGATCTTTGGCAAATTAGCAGCAATTTAAGAAGATCACACTGTTACACCTGGGTTGACAAGAGCTGACAGGGTTTGTTGATCTCTGCTCCTATCTCCAATTTGAGTGTCATGTTTCAACAGAAATGAGAGGAATAAAAGAAAAAAAAGAAAAAGAAAAAGCCTTTCAGTACCGAACATTGGCTCCACAGCAAGTGTTTATGGCAACTGAAACAAAAAGGAGCTAAAGAAGTAGATGAAAGGATTAAAATAAAACTGTTCATCTCTAAGTGCACAGCGCTTCCTCCTACTGCTGAGTGTCCCATTCTCTCCCTCGACAGAACCTTGTCCCAGCCACTCACTACCCACTTTGATGTATGGAGGTTTTTTCTGCTGGCAAAATCTTGCAAAATAATAAAGGTTGAATTAGAACTACGAAGGAGGAGGGGAATAACAAAAAAATGTCAGTAGCAACAACAGCCAGGACTGGTTTTGCATCACTAATGATACAGCTTGTTAGAAGGCTGGGTTTCATGGGTTGCTTTGGGTTTGTTTTTTTTAACTGAGACTTCGGTGCTCTCCGCTTGCTATCGCTGTCAATAAAGGAGCCCTCTTCAGCTGAACTTTGTCACCCTGCTTTATTTCAGAAACCTTTACTGATAAGAATCCTTATACAGGTTCCCTTCAATAGAAAATAAATTATGACTCCCCTTTAGTAGAGAATGAGAGGCACATGGGGCTCCTCAAATGCCACTGAGCTCATCAGCCAGATAAAATAAATAAAGAAGTGAGTAAAAAACCAACATGTATCTGGATGTCCATAGAGAAACATAACTGGGAAATGACTAAATCCGTTTTCCGCTGGGGTCGCAAGCCCCATTCCAGCAAGCTTCAAGTGGGTATAAATCTAACTTAGCACCTTGGAGGATCAGATAGGTCTAAAAATCAAGTGACTCCATGTACACCTTCCTCTATCCAGCACAAGACCCTGCTGGGCAGAGGATGAAATGGAGCCTAATATTCCTTAAAATAAAGATGCTACCTGGACACAAGAAATGCACTGAGATTATCTAGACAGGGATGGAGTGAACCCCTAAAACATTCTGGAGTAGCTGTCATCCCGTGCAGAAACACCTTGAGCTCACCTTTGCTTTTCAAGGGAGCGATTCAACTTTGCGCTTCATCTGTTTTAAGTGCAGCTGCTGCTGACCAGCACATTTGCAACTTACTCCCATCACATGCTGTCTCCTTTCTGCCTCTTCCCAGGGCTGTGCAGCTGTGTAGTGGTCCAGCCATGAACTGTTGATTAGTTTTCCAGTAGTTCAGCAAGCGGATCCAGGTCACTCAACGGACCAGGACCTTGGAAGTGGAAAGGAGGGAAAAGAGAACGGTACAGCCCTTTCTGCAGTTAGCTCACAGTCAGCGTGATATGCAACTGCACCATTAAAGGGTGGCTTCTTGGTCAGGGGGAGCCAGTCTAAATCCAAGCTTCCGCTGGAGGAGGTGGCTGTGCTTCCTTCCAAACTCGGCTGCACGGTCACGCACCCTCCCTCGTGCCTGTGCTGATGCTTTTTGAAGCCATGGCATGGACTGGATCATGAAGCTTCTCTGATTAAAAACCCAGCCTTTTTTTCCTCCTTAATTTTAATGTGCATCATGTTTCCACATGCAGCTGTGTGATGGCTTGCACCAAGAGGAGGACAAAGGTGTCGTAAGGCATACAGATGTCCAGGCGGGAGCAGTGGGAAGGAGAGCTGCTTCTTCGGTGGCAATTACAGCCTTAGCTGGTCACTAAATTCAACTTTCTTGGGTTATTCCAAACAAGTGTTACTTTATCTGGGCCCATTGCAAAGCAATAGCTGAGGAAGCCAGTATCTCTGTTAAAACAGACCAAATTCCAACATCACACTCTGCAGGTAGTTTTTCAAAAGCCAAGATTTTTTATAGCTTGATCCTTCGGCCACTGCTGCTGACATCAGTGAGTGGAGGTTCAGGCCCATATTTGCAAGTGTGATCTTGGAAGAAGAGGTCTTTAATGCAAAAGTTTTTTTTTTTTTTCTGCTTAATATCTCTACAAAGACAGTACCGACAGTACTTTTTCTTGCTGTGTGAGCAGACAATATAGAATTTAGTCATGCCATCTAAATGGAGAATTAACCAGTGATGAGAGGAATGGAAGACTGATGGAGAGCTGGCACTGTCAGTCATCTGCAGCAGGACTTTAAGGCCTAATTTTCCTAAAAGAGAGTGCACTTTCGAAATTGCAGTGCAATTTTCAAAAAGTGGGAGCTGAATATTTAAATGCTTGCTTCCTCCGCACCACTGTGTTAAGCACCCAGCTGTGCTTTCACCTAAAGTCAATTTGGAAACAGCAATAAAAAAACATGCTGCATGTAGTTTACACATATAATGGCATCCCTAGTAATGCACAAATCCTTCTAACGACATCAACAGTCCCTTAGTTTTAATACACAGTGTAGAACCCAATTAATGTCACTTACATTAGAAATATTAATATCCCAGGCCTTGTTCCAATAGTGGATCTTTGTGATCGTACCAGGTCAGCTAAAGGGATTATGGCCAAGGCACAAAATATCACTATCTTTCACTCAACCTAATAATAAACCTTATTTCGTTTGTTAAAGTGAGCTTTACTCAAACATGTCCTCTCCTCCCTTCTGGTATGACAGCAAAAGCTCCTGCAAAGTAGGAAGATGAGGTACCTAGTTTAAATAGGCACCAGCATTTTGGTTAGCTAGAGGCTGGAGAGTGAGTCTGAAGATGAGGATCGTGGCTGATTGGGACTGCTCTGGCAGATAATCAGAAGAAGGATATTTCTGACCCTCATCTCACAGTGAACTCACGCTGCAGGACTTGGTACCTTTCCATTTAAAATGAAACATAGCAAAGCCAACAGATACCAGCATCAGTGTTTGCCGAAATAGATGTGAAATGGGATATTGCAAGTCACCACAAGTAATGTCTAAGAGGCAGGCTTGAGGAAAAAAATGCTTTATTCTAAAATCTTGCTAATTCCATTCAAATCTTTTTCAGCTGTCAGATAAGCACGTAGGAGAGCCACACGAAGTGCAGAGCATACATTTTCCTCTCTCCTTTTAACTCTCCTTATTCCCAGCTATAGTGACATCAAAACCTGACAGTAGGACAACATATTTTTTTCCAGGGAAGGCGTAAGGCTCCTCGGTTCGGAGGCTGCAGGGTGCCCTCCCACCGGCGGGGCAGGAGCGGCGGTGGGCGCGATGCTCTCACACCTTCCCACGGCACCGGCTGCCGGCGGGGACATCGCTGCACCGGGCGGGCAGAGCCAGCGCCGCCGTTTCCCCAACAAAACGTGCTAATTGCCAGCCAGCGGACTGGTTCCTGCTGCTGGCAGGTTTTGGGGGTGCCTTTGTGAACACAGCTTTTGCTCAGAAAAAGAAGGGAGACGGTATTTCAGGATGGAGGAAGGGAAGAATCGTTATGGACCACGCAGAGGCAGGAGATACAAACCACCTCCCCGTGTTCGTGGAGATGCTCTGAGGCAGTACTGGGAGCTGAGCGTGGCTTTGCTGAGCCGCCGACCAGGGTCTCGCTCACCCTCGTGTTCGTCCTCTTGCGACCAAATTCTCCCCGAACGTCTCTCATGAGTGACAGAGGTTCTGGAGTTAATGCGCTTATAGGAAGGTTAGGCTGAGGATATTAACTAACCGCTCCGATTTTTTTGGCTTCACTGTAATGTGCCAAAGCTGTTGCCGTTAGATTACCCTGTCTCTTAGTCAATTATATTAGTATTGTCAAAAATAATGCCAAGACTGTATCATGTTTGTTCTTGCCAGCTGAAGAGGCTATAATGGACATTGTATTTATGGGTTTTCCATATCTTCTGAAATAAACTAGTCTATCTTTTTAGACAAGCAGCTTTTCTTGGTTTTTTGAGTGATATTTATTTAAAAAAAATAAAATATATTACCAAGGAAAGCCAGAAATATTTCACAGCTAACATGAAATAGGAAGAAGGATAATTTATTTCCACTGCTGGCTTCCAAATAATTTTTTTTTACAGTTTTAGAGACATTCTTCATTTTGTAATCTGAAGAAACAGCCCAAAGCATAAGAAGAAGATAGCTGAATATTACATTGATACTGAATACATTACATGAGTTCCTACTCAGAAAGCAAAGCGGGCCAAAGATAACCACAGTGAGAACGGAAAACTAAAACAGGCTAATACTAAATATGCATTGGTACCAGAATCTGAAATGCGAGAGATGAAAGAGACCAAAGACCATCCAGTCTGTCTGTCTCCCTGCGAGTGTGAGATATCCACGCTATACTTTTGCCAGAGCTAGGTACACTTCAGTTCTTAAAGGCCTTTTTACTTCCCTTAGAAGAAATTTTCACAGCTTAACAAAAGCCAAGTTTTTGCAATAGCCATTTTAAGGGGTTTATTTATAGTGTCAGTCCATTAGTGTTAATTACAAAATGCATGGTAATCACAGAATGGTTTGGGTTGGAAGGGACCTTAAAGACCACCTAGTTCTGATCCCCCTGCCACGGGCAGGGACACCTTCCACCAGACCAGGTTGCTCCAAGCCCCATCCAACCTGGCCTTGGACACTGTCAGGGATGGGGCATCCACAGCCTCTCTGGGCAACCTGGTCCACTGCCTCAACACCCTCACAGTGAAGAACTTCTTCCTTAATATCTAATCTAAATCTACCCTCTTTTAGTTTAAAACTGTCACCCATCATCCTATCATTATCAGCTGTGGTAAAAAAACCCTCTATCTTTCTTATAAGCCCCCTTTAGGTACTGAAAGGCGGCAATCAGGTCTCCCTGGAGCCTTCTCTTCTCCGGGCTGAACAACCCCAACTCTCTCAGCCTGTCCTCACAGGAGAGGTGCTCCAGCCCCCTGATCATCTTTGTGGCCTCCTCTGGACTAGCTCCGAGAAACACTTCCTCCTTGATGTCTTTATCCATATAGATGGATATGTTAATGTTATGCTATTCCCTTATTTTCCTCTTCTCTGCCTATCACCTTAGTCTGCTCAATCAAGCAGCAGTTTATATATTTATGTCTATGCCTCAGTCCACCCAATCTTCTCATCAGTTGTGTTGCTCCTTCAAATTCCCTTCAGATTGGCAGTATCTTTCTTGCTAAGTGATGGTTGGCCAGGATCGACTTCGGTTTTCCAGGAGGACTCAAAGAAGTTCCTTTGGAAAAAGGATGCCTTTAAGAAGACAGTCCAAAGTAGTATTCAGGATTATCCCAGCATTATAACAATGAAAAACTCGGGTTTCGTACACTATGACTTCCACTCCATGTTTTTTTCAGTATTACCACTTTCTGGGTTTCACCTGCATATTGAGCCATACGTTTCAAGTGATGATTACCTACAATGCAATCACTCGCATTTTCCTAAGCCAAATCTCATGTTATTTCCATATACTGCCAATGTTTTCAGGGTCTATGTCATTCTTTATTATTCTTTTGTTTTGGCAAAGTTTGCAGTTCTGTCCACAGTAGTGCTAGAGGAGGGGCTCATAGCGTCCTCGAGAGCTCTGTGGGAGTGCAGTGCCTCAGAAAGCAAGGAAATATTCACACCACACTGGACAATCTGACCAACTATCTAATATAGTTGCTGTAAGTCTATCTGCTTGTCCTGCTGATTTTCAGAGAAGGGTTCTTGTACCTCTCCCTCCCCGTGCTTACAAGTCCCTACAAAGGGCATTGGTGTTCTCTTCTTTACTCCTTTTTCATAATCCTTGGTAAAGGTAAAAAGTAGGGACCCATCTCCAAACCCACGAAAAGCTGAACCATCTATGTGACAAGGAACATGCAAACTGGATAGCATTCACCATGACATATTTTGTGGAAAAATCACTCTTCGGGTGGAGAGCTATCAGCCAGCACATCATATATGCCAGATTCCAAACCAGGTTCCTAAAGACGTCAATCATACAGAGATGTTTTCTGACAGAGGAACACAGTGACTAGGACAAATTCTACAATTGCCTCAAAAGTGTGATTGACAGAATACCAAAACACAACTTACACTTTGTGATGGGTGACATTAATGCCAAAGTAGATGCGACAACCAAAGAATGGAACGAGCAGCAGGGAAGCCTGGGAGAGGAATGTATCAACCCAAATACGAGGGACTCTGGCACTCTGCTTTGTGTCTTACCGCGTTCTTGTAAGTAACCTTTTCCTTCTCAAGTGCAAATACACAATGAACATGAAATTTGCCAGACAGCAAGAAAATCCTAGAATAATGCAAACCTCTGCTCTTTTCATCTTCCTAACTGACCAACGACATTGGTATCAATTTGAGATCCAAATAAACTATGCAAGATGCGATGACTTATGGAGCATTCAAAATCAAACCAAGCACCCTTGAAACCCATGTGTCAGGAAGAAACCATACAGAGAAGGCAATGATTTGTTTATCTAGGAAACCTGTTACTAGTCAAAGCAGAGCTCAAGAAAGCGGTAACATCAAATACACAACACAGAACTTGCTGAATTCACCAGTTTACAGGAATAGAGATATATAGCACCAAAACATGTCAAGATGAGGTTGCAGGAGAAAACAATCTACTGTGGCATTAGACACAAAACTAGGCATCTTTGAAAAGCATCGTCTGTTTTAAATTACTCGCCTTTGATGGAGAGACTTTATCACCAGCTGAGAAACGCAGGTACTATCTGTCAGCTATAAGCTCTATCAGAATCAGATGGAAGCACTGAAAGTATGTGGAGTATGTACTTTGGATACCAACACACAAACTCTCACTTGAAGTCATTAAGTGGAAAAAACCCTGAGAGTACTTCCAACAACCTCTGGCAAACAAAACCATGGGAAATGGAGGCTTGCGCAGATAACCTCAAGAATCTGTAGCAAATAGCAACAGCAACAAGTAATAGCCCTTAACCTGAGCTGCTCCAACAGCTGTGTTACCACTCTCAAAAACAGCACATGTAAAACTATCTAGATTTGTCCAAACGAGCTGTCAGCATTGTGATCATAAGTGCAGTTATACCTGAAGTTAAAGCTTGAAGGCTTGCAGTTAATGGCCAAATAGGGCTAAAGTTACTGTGGCAGATTCAATGGCGGGTCTGAAGCCTGGGCAGAACTTTCTAAGGCTTGTGCTCCTCTCCTCAACGGAGCTTCAGTAGCATGAGTAGCTACAGGACAAAGCAGATACGGAGACATAACAGCAAATAGATAACAACAGCAAGAAGGAGAACAACAGAAGAGGCTTCTTCTCAATTCGGTAGACTTTCTTCCTATAAAACCCATCTCTTTCCTAACTTACATGGGTGAAGTTATTGACCAGGGGATTGCCTTGGAAGTAATTTACAGCTGTTTTCATAGACATCAGACTAAATTTTGTGTTGCCTCTACAAGCGCTAGGCTGTGAAATAGCACAAGTATTATTACTACACCTCCATTTCTTCTGGTTTCTTCATCAATGACTCAGAGCTCAAGACCAGCTTTTTAGGATAGGTCATGTGAAAAAGATTGCCTCTAACTTAGATATTCTCCTGTTTACTTAGCCTTTAGCACTCATACTATTGAAATTTATATATACTAATTCAGTGAAGAATATCCTCCTTTATTTCTGAATGTTTAGTGATTAGATCAAGACCTACAAGAGCAAGGTTATAGAACAGGATGAGAAAGTTAAGAAAATCTTACTCAAAAAAAAAAGGAAGGAGGTGATGCTCTGCAGTAACAGAGAGGCACTGGAATGGTTTACAATTCCATGGAACGAGTCTCTAATGAGACAGACAGCACTCCCTGATGTGCCTGTGTTCACTCTTGCTCAGCTTGGTGGTACACATCCAGAAGAGTATAATGTGTGCAAATACTCAAGGAACTCCCTCTTTCGAAATGGTAACAGTGTATTTTAATTGTCACTCCAATCTGAACCAGCTGGATGAACCACACATGCCTTTTCAAAGAACAGATGAGTTTTCACCCGTTTCTCCCAAGGACGTTTACCAGCTGCTGACCTGAGTAAAAAGGTGTAAGCAAATAATTCCAGCACTTCCAGACATGGAAGTAATGCTTCTGCTTCACAGCCACAGTCAAAAGGTTATCTGTCTTTTAATGTATTATACACCTCTTCTTTTTTCTTCTGTTACACATGCTGCAATACAAATATTTCATTCTATCATATCAACTTACTGTGGAGTGTAATGTAACAACGCCCATGTGACAGACCTAAACCAAAGGAGTACATTACTTCTCGCGTGACCAGATCCTTCGTACTGGTCCAACTAGTGGTGCAAGCTGCTGAAGTGGTGGGAACAAATGTCTGTTACGGACGCCAGACTATCTCAACTTTCAACAACGTGAAAAGCAATCAGGCAGCTCTCTAAACACTGCTATTGGATCTAGCTTCCTCAAACGTTTCCACTGTAACATTCCCTCCCTTCACTATTATTTACAAAATAACATCCATTTGGGTATAACGGTGCAGACACTTAAAGCTCAAGCTGGAAATGGTTTTCCTCCCATAGAATACCATCTGTGTGTGTGTGCGCACATGCAGACGTGCAACTATTTGTGCACAGCTATATCTGTCTGCCTAAAGGCTTTTGAAACCTTGGCCAGTTTTATTCAAATTTGGCAGAGATTAGAGATCTCAGAGCTACAGGTCGTATGGAAATCGATAGCCAAGTAGAGAAGAATGATTTTGTCATTGTATCTGCTCTAGGAAAAGGCTCCTATGTGAGCTCAGGCATTAACAGACACTAAAGAATCTGCTCCTCAGTTAAGGTTTCTGTTCTGTGTGGATTTTCAGATTTTTAATGAGGCACAATCCACAAATCTCAAACTTTTCCACATTTTGACCATTTGTAACATCTCTCCTGTATGGATTCTCCAGTGTTCATAAAGAACATTTGTAAACTGCATCTGTTTACAGTTCACTTAAAATGGAAATTAACAAGGAAACAAATCCATTGGAAATAAATGCTCCAGTTTTCAGGGAACAATTCCCTTCTATTAGATGACATTACTTTTCAACTAAAACTGCTTAAAAAGATAGTAAGAAAATATGTTGCAACTGAAAAATGATTACAGGCTAACAAAACTCCGCTGGAAAGTCATACCATGTGGATTTTCCTAATTTCAGGCACTGCTCCAAACTTTGTTAGGAAAATGCTCCTTAAGCATTCAAGCCCCTCTGTCTCAGATGCTCCCAACAGGACAATCAGAGGAGCCATGTAAACCAACCTGTTGCTGAACCGACTTTTATCACATTTATTTTATTCTCCTTTTGTGTTATGTTTTCAACTGTAAGAAACACGACCTCATGCCCCAGAAAAACAGATGTGAACTGCAATCTGCCATAACATATGTGTATTTCATTTACTCTTGTTCTCATCATTCAGTCACTGAAACATAGGCATGAATCAGGAGCGAAGGTCTGAATCTCCCAGAGGGGAGAGAAAAACCTGTAAATCCAAAACACAACCTAAGCAGAAGGTGGAAAAAAGAGCTTAGGCTGTTTTAGAGGCCCTATGATGCATTAAAAGTATGTGGATTTTGTTTGGGGATTTTTTGTCCTGCCTTATCATTTTGACAGCTTGGGAAGGAGGAGCATTATTGTATGCTTATAAATTTTGCATGCAGATGTGGCAGAGCAAATCCACCTGAAGAGACACTTTAATGTGAGGAGAAAGGATTATGAAAATAAATGACACCACCACACTGTGACTGTCTCTTGGTGTAGAGGACTGGTCTGCAACCATGAGAGATGCCATGATCAAGGGGTAGCGCGTAGGTGAGCAGCCTGGTAGCAATCTAGGGAATGAATTGTGACTCAGAGTTGCAGTTTGGTCATTTGTTTTTTCTTGGCTTTAGGAGCAGGTTGACAGTAACTTGAAGCAGCCCCTTGCCAAGCCCAGCTTACTCCTTCCTATTAAATGGTGCAGTCTGGGTGGAGCCGGGGGAGATAACGTGAAAAGAAGGCACAGTCTATTCATTTCTTGTGAATTCTCCATCCTTTTATGGTGAGCTTTCAGGCAGATTACCCACGCAGGAATGCAAGGGTGAGGAATGATTGTGCAGCTGCAGAAAGAATCCGGCAGAGCTTTTTCTCTCTCCCTCCGCAGAACACCCAGTCCATCAGATCGTCCTTCGGCCGGCAGGCAGACTGGGATTTGGCGCTGGGCTGCGGCCAAACAGCTTGCTTTCTAGTGGGGATCTCTTGAGCCGCCGGACCCCACGAGTAGCATGCCCTGATTGCTAGACAGCTTGCAGCCCCCCCGTGCTTTGGTGTCCTGCAGGTGGGAGCGAGCTGCTGCCCAGGGCAGGGGGCTGTCAGCCACACACCGGAGGAGGCTGATCCAGAAACTAATCGTCTGGAGTCTTACTCTCCCTATTGGCAAGTCAGTTTTAATACGGGAACAGGTTTCCCTCGTCCTCTATGAATTCAATCTCGATACGATGACTTTGGGCCAAAATCTGCCATCTTTGTTCATGTTGAATAGCAGCTCTCCCTCTGCTCCCAAGCAGGGTGTCTCTAAGTTGTGTTGACAGTGACGTGCCATGGGGTGCTGCTTCCCTAGGGACCTGAAACAAGGCGTCAGCTGGATTCTGCTGGAGCTACTACCCCGGCTAAGGGTGGAGGTTTTCTTTCCGCAGCAGCCAGGAGGTGGCTGAGACGAAGAGGTTTTGCTGTGATATGGTGCCAGAACATGGCCAACGTAGCATGATCACCCAGATTCAGGAATGGCAAAGCGTGCAGGAATCGGGATGATATACATGCAGATGTCTCTCTAGAGCGGCACGCTCTCCCACATAAGTCTGGATGCAGCCTGTTTCAAGCAGCAGTGTATCATTGCTCAACATGAAGAAGGCTGGTAGGAATTAGCTTTATATCTCATTCATTCCAGTCCTGAATTCTTCTTCACAGTTGTTATTTACAGTCTAAGCCTGTAAATTTGAGCCAGCAATATAATTATGATATAAAGATTAATTATAGAAAATTTCAAGAGGAAAAAGCATCTTTTTTTTCGGAGGAAATTGCTAGAAGCAACGATCTCAAACCCCGTCTTTTCACAAGCTATTACAAAGGAGGGGGCTCCAAGCTGCGGTGGCCTTCCTCACGCACAGACCAGAGGATTTACATTAGTTTATATGCTTTCCTTTATCGACTACATTTACAGAAGGGGCAGCTATCGGTCCTGAATTGGTATGCCTCAGACTGTATTCGGTGTTCAGAGAAACCACTGCAGTCACAGACACGGGCCAAAATCATTTGCCATCAGCTGGCTGGAAAGGTTGGCGTTTCTGTCGCGGCATGTATTGCCACGGCAGGTGGAAGACCTCCCGGGACCCATCGTCTTCCCCCTCCCAGATCTCAATAAGCAAGGCCAGATGCAGCGTTCCCCGTTGGGTGTAAAGCAGCAGCCTCACCGCTTGCCCTGGCTCCCTCATGCAGCTGCTGCTGCTCCTGGGTCTGTTTAGTTTCAGGGCCAAACCCCAGCATGGACTATGTGAAATGACATATGTGCAGGAATTATTTAACCGTGAAAATCCTCAGAGTTAAAAGGGAAGGCAGAGAGGATAGCCAGAGCTCAAGTGATATCTTGAAAATAGTTTGTTTGCACCTTTCAGTATACTACTAAAACACAAAACCAGAGGGCACTCAGAAACTTAGTTTGTACATTTGTAAATTACAAATGATTTTGTAAGTAATTTTGCTTTAGAAAAGGCTTTCAGAAAGACATTGAGGTTTTCAATGTGTGCGTACTGTATTCTCCCTGAGCATTGGAAAGCTGACAGAGTTGCCATTTATCTGCTCAGTGTGAACTTACAGGCTCAGTCCATTGCAATGGGAAGAGGAAAAGAGGGTAAGTAGGTCCGTGAATATCTTTTTTTTCTCTCTTACAACATGAGTGCTTATATTTTAATCCTATTGTATGAGTGCTTATATTTTAATCCTATTGTATCAGCACTTACAAAGAGAGTTTCCATAACTGAAGGAGATCTCCCGATATCTGAGATGATAGCAATACTCTGAAAATGGAGGCACCAGAATAGCCTCTAATAGGCAGCTACTGCACTGACCTCCCATCCTGCCCTCAGGATTTTGTGGACCTCAAAGGACTGACATATGACCTGTGATAATGAACAGTAAGATTGTCTGGATTATTGCATCTGCATTCAGAAACCTGAATAAAGAAAAAAGGGTTTCAGGGCACTTGTTTGAATTGCAGACCTCTGCATTGCCCGGGGTCTGTATTACAGGAGACACCTGCTTTCAGAGTTACCTTGCACTAAAACTAAGCGTCTAACCTGATCACTTCCTATTTATTAAGTTATGGGTTGATACTAGTAACTACTCCCTAAGGTACTTGGCTTTGTCCTAAACCTACTCATTCTAAAGTCAATAGTTACATTTCTACTCACTTCAAAGGAAGAAGAGTTAGGGTAATAATGAGGGCTTTGGCAACCCAGTTTGGTAAGCACATAAAGACTGGAAGATACCTGTTGGAGGTAACTATCTAAAAGAAACACAGGAAGGAAAGGGTCATGTGGAAATCCAGAAGAGAAGCTATAAAAATTAAATATTTGCCCTTTTCCTATCCCTCCCGTTCCCTCTGACTGCACAAATGTAAAATGCAGTTTTGATTCAATGTAAAATAATAAGCAACAGAGGAAAGAGTTGATGTGTCAGACTCTCAGCTGGTTTAAACCAGCAGAGCAATCTATATCAGCTGAGAGCCTGGACCCATGAGATTGTTAAATGATTGTTAATTATTACAAGAAAATAGCTCCTTTCATGGAGTTTTCCCTATTCACCCCCCAAGAAAATTCACATAATGGTTAATTCCACGCTGTCAATTTCAAAGAGTTTTTAGGCTCTAGTGTAACACTAGAATAAGAGAATGGTATTTTAGCATTTTATTTATTAATAAATTTATTTATTTATGTATTTTTGAGGAGTGGGAAGAAGATGAAATAGCTTCTTTGGATATATAAAGATAAATGCTGAGAAAAGCATTTTTGAATGTATAAAGGCAAATTACTGAGTGGCTACAGATAATACCTCTGGAACGATATAGCAAGGGGAGGTAGTTACAAAGGACTGCAAAAGTAAATCTCTGTATGAGATAAAACAACTAAATATTTAAAACACAGAATGAAGTGAAAGGTAAATAAAGGAAAACCTACAGGACTTATTATTAAATTGGCAAGTAAGTATTAATTAGCCAAAACCAGTCATGAACAATACTAACATTCCAATGTGCTGATAAAACATTTGTATCATATTGAAGTCTTTATATAGAGTGTAATAATAATACAGTTCATATATTATAAACATGCATATGCTGCAGACACATTAGCATGTTTCTCATTTCAAATCAGATTTACCTTCTATATTTCTGCCTTCATTTCCACTGAGCTGACCTTAATTATAGTGATGCTGGAGAAGAATACAGCCCAAATTTCCAAAGGTGGTGTTGAAGATAACCAGCAGTAATACACAGCTCAATCACGAAGAGGGAACCAGAAGAGTTAAAAGGACTTGAGGAGGGTTTTTTAGTTAGTATGGCACTGGAATTTATGCTAAAAGGTCATTACATATGCCATAAATGCAGACATATAAGTGCTTAAAGAGTGACCAAAGGGGAAAGGTACATAGGAAGAGTAAAAATTTGTTCTAAAGGGAGACTGCGCTGCAGCAGCGTTTAGCTCTGTATTACAACTTGCTTTGACCCGGGAGGAGGGATGTACACCAGGGGAATGAAATTTGTTGATGATACATACTAGGAAGGGGCAATCAATAGAAAGAAGAAGGGCAAAAAAGTCAAGACGACTCTGACAGAATGTGCCCAAAGGAAGATAAGTGCCTTATGCAATTAAATGTAGAGAAGTGTAAGATAATGAGATTAGGGACACAAAATAAGAGAAGGCGCTTATGCCCTATGTAATCATATGGTGGAAAATACTGAGTAGAAGCAGGATCTGGAGATAGGCTGCGATCAAAAAGCTTCAGGACAGTGGTTAAGAGTAATATAAAATGTTACCATTGATTCAGAGAGGTAACAATAATATCATAGATGAAGTTATTCCAGCTCCTGCATAAGGGATTTATGAATGAAGCTGCATTTGCAATACTGTGAGGAGTTCTGTATGCCTTATAAAAATAGCAGAGGCAAAGGGAACCGGACAATAGAATCAGACAGCAAACTTAATTATTCATAAAGGTCAGAGAACAAAACAGAATTGCTTGCAGTGAGAAGGAGAAAGAAAGTGGATCTTACTGAGGAATTGGAGGTCTGGAAAATTGTAGCGAGGATAGAAGCAATTGCACTACAATTTGATCTACTAATAAATATAAGAGTAAAAACATGGTCAGAAACAATGAAAATGAAACTGAACAAAAATACAGAGTGAGGCGTGGTTAATAAATGGAATATGTTGCCAAAGTCAACAGCTGGAACAACAGGAATAAGCGTCATTCCCCCGATAACTATTTGTTATCCAGCTGAGATTTGTTTCTGATGTAACTTCAGGTAGCCAATATTTTTAGAAGGGCTGAATTCTAGATGGACTGCCTCATGCTCTAAATATTCCTTTCTCCCACCATTAAATAAATAGGGAGCCAACATATACGACCGCTTGTAACTCAGAAATGTTTGTCAGTTGCCTAAATTTTGGTAGCATAAAGGTGGGTTTCAAGAAGGATTTAAGTACTGGAAATGGGACCTCAGTGGTGTGCAAGTGCCCGTCAAAAGAATCACGATCCTGAAGTCCCAGACTGAGCTACCTCTTGGCTTTGGAAGCACCTGAATTCTGCTGACACCCTCTTTAAAATTTCTAATTTCCCTTTCCACGTGCTGAAGCTACTTGTTTTGATAGAACTGCACAGCGTGGCCATGCTTAATTGCCACTGGCATCCAGAAACAAAATCTTTGGGATGCCTTTACGAGTGCACTCCTGACTGAATGTAGTTGCACCCATTTC
Source organism: Astur gentilis (assembly GCF_929443795.1). Classification (NCBI taxonomy): domain Eukaryota; kingdom Metazoa; phylum Chordata; class Aves; order Accipitriformes; family Accipitridae; genus Astur; species Astur gentilis. The sequence goes on along the minus strand of NC_064910.1, from coordinate 1,977,222 downwards.
CTTCTTTTAAAATAGGGTTACTCTCCTCTTTTCATTTAACAGCTGCCCAGCTAGAAAACCTACACGTTTGGAAGATGGCGGTCTAATGCCATCCTCTTTCATGAGAGGACACCAATTTACACCGCCCACATGTCTAACCAAGGGCTGGTAAGCTCTTGTCCTGAGGAGGAGGAAGCTCGTCACTGTTCGGGTAAAGATTTCATTTGTTATGGGGCCCAGAAGGATTTGATATGTCCTTGTTGTTTAGAGGTTGCATTTACAGTGCTTCCGGTCTCTAGGAATTAAATTTATTTTCAAAGTCAGTTCCATTTAACCCAGGAGCGAAAGGCCTGGGAAGCCTGATCAGAACCCGAATCCCCCTTCTTCTCAGGTGCCGGCTAGACAGCAGCCCTCCTCCCTCGTACGTACGACTTCTCTCCCTTCGGATCAGTTCTGCATTCCTTTGTTAATAAGGTCACAAATTAAACCTGAGCGATGGCGACTGTCCTGCGTACCCGTGCTTAGAATAAATGTTGTGGGGAGATTCAAACTCACCAAGCTAACTCCTAATTTCCTCAGCGAGTTTTCAAGTCATCTAACAACTGTATAAAAATTCCATCGCAGTGGCTCTGCCGGCCAGGTTTAAAAGGCAAAAAAAATGAACCTGCAAGGAAACGCGCCTACGAGCGCACGTGTGCCAGGGCTGGGCTGTGAAGGCCCAGGGGGTGGAAGGGGTTCCTTGTTCCTCGCCTTCAGCAACACTTGGTAAAAGGGGAGATTCACCTCACCCGTGGTGTTTCCATACGGGCTCGCCGACCTTAGGCAGCTCATTCGTGTCTCTTCTGAGCTATCAGACGCTCCCGTGGTAGAGGCCCATATAACCCGGCTCAGCAGAGCAGATCTGAGAGGTCTTACAGATCTAAGGACCCCTGAACTCTCTTTATAGATTTCTCTCTGAGCCCATCAGAGGACGCCTGTCTATATGAGCACGCGCACGTGTGTGTAGGCGCGTACTTCTGTAAGCTGAGGGCACGTGTGCGTTCTGCCTCACCTTTCATCTAGCGCTTGCCTTATCTCTTCTATTTCTGGCTCTTTGATTTGAAAGCCTGAGGACTACCGCGGTGGTGTTTCTTCACTGCTTTTTGTCATCCTTTCAGCTTACGGCCCGGACACGTTGGAACAGCTGCTCCTTTTTCACAGGCTGGGATGGACCATATGCTTGATATCAACACATCCCGAGCATAACAGGTGGCAAATGTATTTTTGTTGCTAATAAATTCCCACTTTGGTTTTAAACTGCCTGAGCTCCAAGTCCCTTTATAGCAATTATACTGCAGAATTCAAACCTTTGCTTTCTGGAAATTAAAATAACATGAAGTAGTTCCATTTGTTTTTGCCGATTTTATCAATATAGTGTTTTGTGCTGGTTCCTGTATCATTATATTAGTTTCTGACACACCAGGTTATGATTGGTTTTCATAGATTGGTCACTTATTTTCACATGACTGTTTATTACACCATTATAATATAATCACACTATTATAATACAATAGTATGCACCATAAGAACAAGCTGCCCAAATTGATTAGCTTCCTAATCAATTCAGTCTTCTAACTATGAAATGCTGATAATGGAAAGGGATAACGTTTCAATCTTGTCTAAGGCCCAGATTCATGGGACCTGTGGGTGCAAAATCTGTGGGAGCAAAGTCCCTTCCATAGCTTGCTTTGTCAGTAAAAAATTAAATCCTACGGACTTTCTCTCTTGTGATTAATTTTTTTTTAAAAAGTGAAACTTAAGGTGCAGCAGCTCAGCATTTTTTTTCCAGATACTTTCTTTTTACGAGCTACCTCGAGCTTGAAATACTCTTCAAGGCATAGATCATAGTGTTTACAACAAATGAAGGCAGAAACCCAACAACCTGCATTGTTGGCAAAAGGTATTCAAACTGGTTGATTTTACATTCCTAAAAGCTGTTTCTTTAGCAGATATTGCTGAATTGCACTCTTTAACTCAAATAATTAACATTTACATTGGAGAAAAGGAAAAAAGGCTATTTTTCAATTTTTAAGTGAAATTACTTTACTTCCTCTACCTTTTAACAGCTTCAATTTTTTCCCCCTTTTTGCAACCTTCATAACGGGTAGCAGCATTTGGTATGTTTTTGTCATGTATTTGTTACTAATCTGGTTCTACTACTGTGTCTATTTTCTATCTAAGTGTTGATACATCAGGAGGCAGAAAGCATTGCCTCTGATGGTCAGCAAGGTCGTAACACGAGGATGTGTCAGACATTATAGTAATCCATGAAGATAAACTGATGAAAGCATGTCTTAACAAATGCCTTAACTCTCTGTAAACCCTTTATATGAAGATTTTGAAATCTGGATGCCAGTCATCAGAAATACAGATGAGCCGTAATGGGTGGGTGAGTGCCGTGTGTAGATGAAAACACCGATGTATATAAAAAGGGAGATTCTTGCTGCATCTTTTGAAAGAGGAATAAGTTTGTGACCTCGTGAGAGGGTTTTAGGTTGAGGAACTTGAATGTGTGTGGGTGATTGCTATTCCTATAATAAAAATTAGATAAAAATTAAAACATAAAATTTAAATTCCTATAGGATGACGCAATTCTACTTTCAAATATTATTTGAGATCTATATGCTAGCAGAAAAAGGTTTTAAAGCTTTTAGATAGATATACTATTTCATCTTCAGGCTGCCATGAAGACAGCATTTATTTGAACAGGTCAAAGTAGAGAGATGCCCAGACATTTGAACTTGATGTCTGAAGTTAGATTTGTTAATCCATTCGCAAGCAGTAAACTAAAACCAAGAGTTTCCAGGGGTTTGAACATGTCAAGATGGTTTGTTCCATTGTGGGAAAAAAAAATGTTTTTAAACTAGTATTCTCACTATCCTATAAAAGATTTTTGCAACACAAAACCACCAAGAGCTTCCTTTCAGGATCATGGTCTCATCATGCTAAGCACAGTAAAAGCATTTCTGAGAACATGATGCTCATAAGAATTTAACGTCTAAAAATGCAGGTGACACAAAGACTGAGGAATAAAATCGATCTAGTATAGTTTCTGTGTATAGTCACATTTATAAAAGTATACAGACAGGAGCAACGATCATTATATGATTATTTCTTTCATAACAAAATGACATTGTGGTACCAATGGGTCCTGAGGAAAGACTGAAAATATGTGTGAGAAATGGGAAGGATTCTACATATACAGGAGGCAATAAGCTTTGTATAAATGAGATGACAAACAGGAAGGACACAGAATGGAAAACATCCTAAAACCAAATAAAAGGGAATGAGAATAGTATATGTGTACATATATATATATACACACACACACACTTTTTTTTAGATACACACATACACACACACACTGGAAATATACTGTAGACTATTACAGAAGTTGCTAATAAAGATGCTGAAAATCACAACTTATTTTCTCCAACAGTCCAGTCACAGACCACTTGTGAGTCAGACATTTACTGCATCTTAATCTTGATCCAAAGCTACATGAGGTCAGCAGACATCATTTCACCTCCTTCAGTGGACTTTGCTTCAGTTCTTCACTTTGTGCATAGGGACTATATGGTAATAGCTGGCTTTAATAGAGTCACTATGAGCAGGTATTGTTGCTGCCCTGTTTGTTGGTTCACTGGTCTTTACCTTCACAAAGCACTTATCTCGGTACAGCATATGTCAGAAATGGGTAGTTGTTTCTGTGGAGCTTTCCTGGAGGATATACCTCAAATTTATTTCAAGTGAACTGCATGAGCAGTTGTGGAGATCCAGCTGTGGAGTTGTGTTCGTTCCTGCTGAAACCATGGATACTGTCTCTTCTGCCATCAGTAGTTAAGTTTCAGCATAAAACCCTTTATCTTTAATTTGAGTTACACTGACTATCATTTGCTAGTTTAAGGCAAGCTATTGATTGACATGTGGATATGGAAAAAACATATTTGGAGATGGAGCAACGATAGCAGAATACCCATGACAGAAGAAGCGTTATTCTTAACAAGACAGCACTTACAGAACAATGTCAAAGAAGACAGAGGCAGAAAACTAAACAGTTTTCTAAAACTACATCAGTGTTGAAAAAGAGATCAAACTTTGCATGAACCATGAAACTTTAAAATGAAGTAAAGCTTCAGTGTTCAGCAATATCATCTTTAAAGAGATGTGCCAAATAGTTTGGGATGAATTCAAATATTTCCTCAAATGGAGACAAGTGCAATTGGTTTTGGAGAAACTTGGCAGTGTAGGAGGATGTCTCCAGAGTAAAGACAGATTTAAGGCACATTGCTGATAAAGATGGGGCTTGGTAGAAAACACCTTCTAAGCAAGAAGTAGCAGATGAAGTATATTTTACAGAATAAAGTCACTGAAATAAAGTCCTATACTGGGAGGAGTAGCATAGGAAGACCACCATCCTTGTTCTTTTCCAAATTTTAGGCTTTAAGTGATGTGTGTCTTTGTTATAGATAGTTTAGGATATAATCAGAAAGTGGTGGTGAAGATTTAAACCCACAATGATTCTCTCAGTGTTTTATTCTCATATGAGATTGGATACTCTGCTGGGCCGTACTTGGCTGTGGATATACTTGACTTTACCAAGTTCAAAAAAAAGCATGGGGGATAGTGAAGTTGATTTAAAAAAAACCCCAAACAGCGTTGTGTGAGGGTTGCTGGAGTTACTGTTACAGCACTGCCTGGAAGAGCTGATGGCTGATTCACACTACCTCAGGGAGAGAGGAGAGCTACACCTTATCTTTCCTACACAAGAACCTCTAATGGATAGGTTGTTAATGCCATCACTGTAATGCTGTTTCAGGCTGATCCCCCTTGCATTCAGGTAAGAGCTTCAGGGAATAACTATTGGGAAAAAAAATTTATTGAAATTTATTGTCACTCATATTGCCAAAAATTTACTAGGAGAAGATTGTCAACGTCAACAACACTTCTGTCATTGCTGTCCGCAGCTTGCTTGCTGTAAGACCTCAGGGCTCTTGGAGCTCCCTCCATCTGTGCAGAGCATGTGACAAACAGGGATGGACCTTTAGCAAGGGTTGGCCAGGGTGACAGCCAGTAAGACCTTTCTCTGTTCATGTCCTCAATTTTTTCATGGTACCGAAACAGAGAAGAATGCCTAGAAAGCAGTAACTTGTGATACCATCGCCTCTGAGATGATGCATCAGGAAGTTGCACACATCCCTCTTGGTGAGTCACAGGTACTTCTGCTCCCATTCTGCTTCAATTAACGCACAGATTAACAACGACCTATACTTGAGTACAAAGATCTTGCTTCATTTTGAGGTTTTTGCCCATTTAGTCTAAAAATGCAGAAGTGATCAATAGTTACTGCCTGAAAAGTGTCTGTATTATAGATTGATGATACAATTACCCTCATTCATAAAGTGATTTAAGAAGATAACTCACAGATTAAACAGCTCTGCTACAGCCTGAACCTTAAAATTGGCATTTAACTTATTTTTTCCATCAATATAATCGGCTCCCAGTTTCTGCCCAATACTTAAAAGTTTATGATTAGCAGGAAGTTATGCAGGCACTAACAGATTAAAAAGATATTTTAAATTCGTTCCTTAATATTATTCAGTACAGTCCCATGCTAAGACTCCTTCCATCTGCAAATACAAAGAGGAGATTTGCACATTATTTTGGTGCAAAAAACCCGATTCACCAGCTCTACGAAGAAAAGGCAGTAGGGAAACCTATTGCTTTGCAGTACTCCATCATGCTGTGGGGTGATGCTCTATCCCGGGAGAGAGGAGGGGGACCAAGGCCGTGCACTTACTGCCTGGGAAGGGGCAGCTCGGAGCCGTGTCTGCTCAGCCGAGGTGCGACCAGAGTTGCTCTCCTCTCCTCTGCTCCCCTCCGTGAAAGCAAGCTCTTGCACCGGCCTGAAATCCTGCTGCCAGTGGTCAGGGGCTGGCCGTTTCGTGAACCTGCCACCCAGAAATAGGGGGGAAAAGTAAAAAACGCCTGGTGCAGCCCCGGGAACGGCACCACTAGCCCTCCCGCAGGAGCAGTGCTTTCCTGGGGTGACGTGGGAGTGGGGGGTCAGGGGGGTCCCTGGGCAAAATCTGGGGCTCAAGCCCGACACAAGCGCAGGGAGTAAGTACAGTCTCAGGGTCTTCAATGTAGATGCCTTAAAGCAGAAGTTAGAACTCCCGCAGTTTTCTGAGACATTCTTGACCGCAAGTTTGAAAAGACCCAACAGAAGCACAATACAATCTTGCTCATGACTGCATTTCTGTGGTGAAAAATACACAATAATTGGATCAATCTGATGTTAAAACATGTACCAGTTGGCACTTTAAAATGTCTAACTACTTTAATGGATGGAACAGCTGCTCCGTAACAGGGGAACTGTATCCAGCAAACCTTGACATCATGGGCTTTTGTGAAGTTTGATGCACTGGCAGTGCCACTTCAATGTTTCTGAAAGGACTTTAATACATTGTATGCTGAAACAGAAGAGATTGTGAGTATTGGAGTGGTGTTTGTTCTAGACATAAATATGACAGTGTTTTTAATGGAATACATTCTTTTCACAGACAGATTTAGTCAAGCAGCTCTGACGAACCCAACAACATTTGAGGGCAATAATGAAATTGAAGAGATCAGCTCTTAAGTGAAGGAATTTATGGACTAATCGCCAAAACAAGACGTGTTCCTGACAAAAAAAGAATTCAATGCTGAGTGGAAATAGAGGACAGAGATCAAATTATACGGAGCTGACATAGATTAGAGGTGATAGATAAATGAAAGCATTTATTGTATGATGGCTGACTGATGATGAATCTGAATGGAGTTGGCCTTTGTAGGCTCCAATAGTTGCATACATCAGCTTATACTCCTGTTGGTCGAAATAAAAAGGTAAAGATTTAGTTGGCTTGAAGCTGAAATCTCTATCCTGTATTTGCGACATAGGCCCAGTGAGTAATCAAAATGCCTCACAATAGGTAAGATTTTTAATGGGCTCAGCATGGTCCTCATTTGCACCTCTTTTGTGAATTTCCATAAAAATGAGTTATACTGGCAAAAAAGGTAAGCAAAACTGAATTTCAAAGTTAAAGTCCTCTTTACTGAAAATTACTTTTTGGCTCAAACGTTTTAGTACTGACAAATGTGTCACACAAATACATTCCACAGAACAGTGTACTAGCCTCATGAGTTGCCTGACCAATCACAAATAACTAAAGTAAATCAAATTGCGTACACTCATAGAAAACGGTACATAGAGTTTAAAAAGCTCACCCCAAACTAATCAAATACTTTGAATAATGAATAGATTAGACAAAATCATGCACTGCTCGTGCATATTCTACAATCAGACGGAGAGGCTAAACTCATTGGATGCATTATTCATTGTGAATTATTTGCTCTACCTATCGGTGGGGAAGCTTGCAAACACTACTGCTGTATCTGTGATCATCTAACAGCCTGAAGAAGGAGATCTGATTGCCCTTATTATTACGTAGCATCTTGCCATTTAGATGAGGATTCTATTTATTTATTTATTTATTTATTTAGTCTGAGAAAAATGTTGTCCGTCAAGTGCTCAAACGTGCTAGGGACAAACCAGAACGGCTGCTGTAAAGACAAATCATGTCTCTTCAGTCTACCAGCATTCTTTGCAGAAGTCAGGGAATGATGAATAAAGAAGAACAGAAGATACAGTGAGTTTGGTCTGTCAGTGAAATCTACAGTAATGTTTTTTCAAAAGGGGTAAAGACAACAAATACAGGATTGGTAACGTTAAGTAACGGCTCTAACGCAGAAAAAGGGCTAATAATAAAACCCAACATTACAGATTCAAAATACATAAATGAGTTAAGGCTGTGTAAGTTAAAATAGCAATCTAGAAGGGAATACAGAATAAAGTGATAATATTTGTATGTGTAACAATTTTTATTTTTTTTTTTTTCATTTAGATCCAGTGTGGATTGATAGGGAATCTGGGAAATTATGTGAATACAGAATAGGGCAACAGATGAGAAAAAAGTCCTTCCACCATATATAAACTTTTGTTTTTCTATGGTGACTATAGTGCACTCTGTTATCATCTCATGTAAGCATAAAAAAGGAAAATCTACACATACTGGAAGTGTGTTTTAACATTTATACATGCTATGAAGTTATAAATGAACTTCAAATGAACTGAAGTTCTTCAACTTAAGAGCAGCAATGGCACTGACCTTTATTCAGAATACCATAAGAAGGGGACAATGAGTGATACTAAAAAGCCCCAGCAACTATGCCTAAAATTTTCTCATAAAGCTGACTGCTGCTAAATTTTATCAAGCCAGACTGCCTAGTAGATCAACATAGGATAAGACATCAAATGTACATTAATAACAAAAATCTCACTCATTTTTGTAGCCTACTTTTAATATGCCTTGTAAGTATTGATCATGTAAAGATTCAGGCAATAAAACAAGTAGTACCTTTAAGAGTATGAGCAAGGCACTCATATATGCAATTCCTAACCTGTAAAATCATGCATTTATATAACTGTTATCACTGTGGAACATATGTATAATTTTATCAGCTTAATAACGATAAGATGTTAGAGAGTAGTCTATTTTTGGTACCATGACCTCCTTTGAAGTGTCTATTAATGGAAGGAACATGACAAACTCTAAAACGGTTTTAGTCTGCATAGGAATAGCAGCTTCTAGATGGCAAAACTGTCATCTTAGCCTCTTTTAAAGGGAAGAATGGCCAGCAGTGGCCAGCCAAAGGAGTGAATGGCAGCCTTCCTCTCCTTCCCCCCTCTCAACCAATGGCTTTGAAGATGTAGAAACGCCAAATTACCAAAGTCTCCTCCCTTTCAGGACTGACCATCTTGATTTAACATCACTCAGTTGTGCACATATATTATTAACTCAACATGTTTCACCAATAAATAAGTAGATGCTGTATCTGGATTTGGATGTGAGGAAGGGTAATTCTGTACAAAACTGCTTGACTTCTAGGCAGCACCAAACAAATATCTCAGCATAAATTTTAAGACACTAATTTTGGATGGTTTCCCTTCAAATAAGCCATAAATTATCTCTCCTAATAATGTCACATGCAAATGGATGTTATATGATTTATGATTCCTCCGTTGTCCTGCCACTAAAAAATCAAGCCTATTTTAATATTAGCCTGAATAGTCCAATTCTGTTGGGCAATTGCTTCAGTGAGGATGTTCACTAAGAAATCAAAAGACAATTTGAATAATTTTAAATTAAGTTACATTTTCCACTTAAACTTTAATAACCACTTCTTTAAATGCAAATGAAGTCATTATAACTAGCAAAAATAATACATGCAAAAAACTTCTTTTGGTCATTTGCTTCTTATGTATTCCCTAATGTTCCAAAAATAAAAAAGAACAATACCCAGCATACTGAAAAATTTCTAAAAATCAGAATATTGGTGTTGCTCTGTGAGCGCAAAACTCAGTCCTGCAGCTTCTTTGCTAGAAACCTGCCAATAACATGAACCTCAACAAAGCACTAGTATTGCAGTGTTATCAAAATGTGATGTAAAAGGCTTCAGTTACCCCAACAGTTTCACACATTGATGTTAACGTCTTAATAAACTTTCTGAAAGATACAGAATAGTTTAGGGTTTAAAAATAGCTACTGTTATGGGGTGAATAAGACAACCATTCATATGACATCTTTCTCACACTCTCTAGCAAACAGATTGTACCAGAATTTTTCATTATAGTTTTCAGAAATTGGAATCATAGGAAAATACAGGTTGGAAGAGACCTCAGGAGGCCTCTAGTCCACCCTCCTGCTTGAAGAGGACCAGCTATGTGCTCAGACCGGGTTGCTCAGGGCTTTATTTCGTTGGATTTTGAAAACCTCCAATAATGGAGACTGCACAAACTCCCTGGGCAGCCTGCTCCAGTGTTTGACTGTCCTCATGGTGAAAACAGAAAAATATTACTATTAGTACCATCAAATAAGTGTTTTTTAAAAATTTTCATAGAAGCGTGAATTAAGCTGACAGTGAAAAAGTGAAACGCCTCTGCACTACAAGAGGTAAAGTTCAGAAACGGGCACCAGACGACGGGGTAGGCAGAAGAAAACGACAACTGTACTACAGTTACGCTACAAACAGACGGTAAAGGGTGATAATGCAGAAGTACGTGAGATTTAGGTTTACGTTCAGGCGCAGTAGAGGCCCAACAGGAGTTGGGGGTTTGCACTGCTTTCACAGATAAAGGCAGTGGGTAGCTCTTGCGTGATGCTCAGTCACCCAGTGTGTGGCTTTGACCTGCTCACGCAGCGAAACCCACAGCTGGAGCGTGATATAAAAGCTGTGTAATAGTGAAATAAAAGACCACATCAGAACAAAGGTAAAGAACGGAGACACTGATGAGGGAGAGGTGGTTATACGAGCAAAAGGATTTCTTTTGCTAACAGGGTTTGCCCAAATATCCAGTGGCTGTACCCCGAGAAGACTCCAGAAGACTGGATGCCTTTGTCCAGTCGGAGAGTAGGTAACTGTAGTGGTTATATATCTTTCCGTGAGAAATTTCTGCCTGCTTCAATTAAAAATTACATGAAATTCCCAATGAGATCAAGAGCAGCCTCAGCTGCTGAGCTTCCCCAGCCCAGAACCATGCAGAAGAGCCAGGAGAGAAGGTCTGTGATCTACCAACTGAGGAACGTCGTCCCTGCCCCGTACGACAGAGGAGTGATGACTGTGCTTAATCAAACTTGTATCGGGATGGCACCGCTATCGCCACCCTCCTCTTTTATGGGGCCATAATCCAGCTCCGCCAGTTTTCCACTCAGGAAAGGTGTTCCTGCGTTGCAGAGCCGGGGTGGTTGCGCCGGTGTTATCCCTCGGGTAAAGGCACTTGCGTCCTTGGGAGCAAATACGAGGAAAGCAACCCCTGCTCTTGGGCAGAGCATGCCGTCGGAGGGCAACGTTCTGCCTCTCCTCTGCGAACAGCCCAGCAAGGTGCTTTCACTACGCTGTTCCTGTCAAATACTAAATATTCTTCTTTCTGTTGCTTCTATGGTGGGAGTGTAAGACCTTTCTTCTCCAACCCAGTTTCATTTTGTTGTTAAATTGCATCGGCCAGCCCAGCTGATTGAAGAGCAGCCCACTTGTTGGGATTTCTTCAAATGATTCTGACAGGTACATTTTGTCAAAAATATACCACAACTGTGACTGTCTAATCCCAAAAAGCCTTTATTTAATTTTAAATGTGTCAGTGCAAAACATGACCAAACACAACAAGCAACTATAATCAACCGAATGTGTAACATGGATGCTGAAATATTGTTATGCTTCAAGAAAATCTTTGTTATTCCCTTCTAAAAGAAAAAAAAAAAAAGAAAAGTATGAAAGTGATATTAAGCAGATGTTAGACTGGAGTTGTCAATCTTGTCTAAGCACGCAGGTGCTAATGTGTTATAATTATCCCTTCTGGCAGTTGATATTTAGGATTTTGGATCCCACCTAGTCAATCACAGCTGTAATTGTTAAGCTACTTACATAGCTAATATGCTGGGTAATAACCAGATCAAGATTTAATATTTGACGTTTACCATCAATTATCTTTTCTTCTGACATACATCTCCCCCACTCAGGTTCTTGCAGATCGGAACACTCTTCTGATTTCAGTAAAATAAATAAGAATCTGGTTATAGAAGAAGACTCAAATAAAAAAATATTCCTGTCATTGCCTCTTGTCTCATTGCCTCTTGTTTCTTAAAGCAGAGTAAGATATCTTCTTGTTACGAGCTTTACAGGTATAATCATTTGATTCAGAACAATTCCTTCCCTTTTTACTTTTTGATGGATTTATTTACAGAAAATCTTGTACCTGCTATTGCAAAAATGTGGTGTAAGCATGTTAACCTAAGCCAGGCATATTTTCAGGTGACAATATTTGCTAGGAAACAAAGCGTTGGCATTTGTTTTGTAGCTGGAAAATATATGCATATGTTCACACCACATATATTATACCAGAGGACTTTTCCTGCTAATAGCACTATGAAAATTAATTCTGGACTTAAACCATTTTCAAATTAAAATTAATTTGCCAGTTCTGCAGTTTTTACTCTTCGACTAATAAAAATTTGTGTTATAAAATTTCCTCCAATAAGCACACGTGGAATAAGAGGGGGTTTCCCAAATGTTCTGAGACTTCCTCCTGTGTGATTACGCTGAAGTTCACAAAACTTAAACACTTCAATTTCAATCAGCGTGCAGTACTCACGGCGTGCTCAGAAGTTACGTGTAGCTATACTGTCCAGAGGGCCCGGAAGGAACCATGTGAACCAAGTTTTCTGTTGCTATAATTGCATGAAAATACTTTAGATTTGCATCAGAAAGAGGTCTCCATTATTACTTGTCTCTAGCAGTATGACACGATTTTTCCCCTTAGCAGAGAGAGACGAGGGCTATTTCTAGTGCCTCTGGTCCTGTCTTAGAAAACCTTCGACAGGAAAAAAAAAAAAAAAAGCAGAGTTGTCTTTGGTGGTGATTCAGCAAAGTTCTTAAGTATCTGCCCTCATGTAGATACTCAGACTATGCTATATTTTGCATTTTCTATTTCCTATTAAAAAGTCCAGGTACACAATCTTTAAGATGAAAGCATTTTTACTCTAACTTAACTAAAACCTATCAAAAGTCAGGAAGAACATCTTCAGTCCAGGCTCTCACTTTTAGACACTTTTACATTTTTCTAGAAGGATACAGAACACTATTTTAAAACTCTTAAATAATTTTCAGTTCTTGTTTCCATATGAATGTGGACAGGTAGCGTAAGTTAATCACAAACCTGCGATTTTACCTAATCTTTTCCTTTACAGGCAAGCTAGCACTAAAGCAAGTAACAGTGGATAGTATTACACCAAGAGAAGCCAGACAACTAAGCTTGAAAACAGTGTTTTTACAAGTGACGTTCTCCCTGTTGTCTAGAGGAGAGAGCGTCTTAGTTCAAGGGGATCGTGCTCCAGGTTTGAATAGGAAAAGGCTGCAATCAGGCAGCCGAGGGACATGAATACTTCAAAGCAGAACGAATGAAACTGGACCTTGTCATTTTGCAAGAAAATGTGAAGTCATGTAATAGTGCCCTTTTAAGCCACTTGTGACTTTTAAGACTTCAGATGAAATGCTATTAGCACAGACAGATAAACATGCTAAGCTGTTATTTGCCTGGGGCGATACCCTTGTGATTTGTAACAGGCAATGAAAATATAGCAGCCTAGGTGTTCAGGAAGAACGATATGAATACCAGTAATCTCTTCACAATGATGCCAAGACCTTTGATAATAAATCCTCCAGAAAATCTTGGGTTAGTCACCATGACTGGGTATTTTTTTACCTTATTATGAAAGTTTTCTAAAACCTGATGAATTTTGTAGAAAAAGAAAAAATATTTAGATCAACCTCACATTCAGTTTTAGGTCAGAAATGAAAAAAAAAAAAAAAATCACTAAGACATTTTATCAAAGAGTTACAAATGCCTGCCTTGATTGTACTTTGCGGCACCCTGATTTACTTGCTCGAGCAGACCCGGTGAAACTGCTGGCGACATAACCTCCCTGGGAGTTGTAACACAAGGATTTGCAGAACCAGGAGCTCGGCTAGCAGCCAGGCCATATCTGGTTAAAAACCTGTTGTTCAACCTCTGCAGATAAAGGAACAAGTCTCCATCACATCTTATGTGAAAATTTACTCACTATTATACCCGTTCTGTACTCGTGTTCACTGGAAAACAGTCAGCAATTCTGTGTTTAAGTTTTTCCCCCAACCTCTCTATTTTCTCGATAGAGAGAGCAAGAAGGATGATGCAATGTTGGATCTCTTCTCATGAAGTTTTGGGGTATGTAAATAAGAGACAGAAAAGCACCGCTTTGACAGGAGGCTGGGGTTTCCTATGAAAAAGCCCAGCCTTACAAAAAAAAAACCCAAGCCCCATCTTTTTCATCAGAGCGCTCTGCAAAGGAGGTGCCAATCCAAATTAACCTGGAGTGCCACAATAGGCCAGGGTGTAAATTTAAACAAAAACCTGGACGGCAGCTTCGTTTTTCAACAAGGACTGTATATCTAGTCAGTAACTGATGTATGCTCTGTTTTTCCAGCTGGCAGAGACTCCTGGGGTATGCAGGCACATATTTCCAAGCATGTTGTTCTTCTGAGTTGTTTGTGCTTGGACCATAACTGCAGTCTAGGCAGCCAAAATAAAATATGCCAAGTAATACTGGCTGAGGGACAGAGGGATTGGACCGAATTCCTGCCTGATACAATGCGCCTGACATCAGTGGAGTCACACAGTGACAGTTCATTGTTCTCCACTTTCAAGCACAAAATACGGAGGGGGCTTTAAGGTAGGACGGCGAAGGCATCGCTGCCGCTGCCTTCATGAAATCGTCTTTGTTCTTGCCTGGAGACGAGAAGGAGCTATCGGCCATGAGGATTCCCCGTTGGACCAAATTTTGTGAGCGCGCACGGGCAGGGCCGGTGGCCTTGCGTAGACACAGATTTACGTGGCAAAGGAGAGGGGGACAAGCCTACCAGCTCGTGTCCTCCTCCCACCCGCCGTGACAGCTCCTCGGGGGCTTCCCCGGGCACCTGCGGAGGACGTGGGGCCGTGAAATCCGCGAGGAGATCCACGTCTGGCTCCTGGGTTTCGGTGGCGACCCAACAAGTCAACCGCGTTTCTCTGCCTGGGTTCCCCAGCTGCAGAATAGGGGCGCAGGAACCCTCGCCTGCTTGCGGGGGGCTTGGCACTCAGGCGATAAAACCAGTCTGGAGTTTAAATAAAGGGTTTCACTAAATTTTCTCAGCTCGGATGTGTTTGGGACACGCACGGCCCGACTCTCTTCCATCACCCGCAATGAAACCTGGAGGAATTTTCTTGGCGGGGAAGGCAGCCTCTGGAAGGAAAAACGTTGAACAGTTTTCTTGGTGCACCATATTTTACGATTAAAATCTAAACTAAATATATAGGAGCTCCAATAAACAAAAATAATCTCCTATAGTTTGCTTTAAAGCACCACGCTATTGTCTCTTTAAATAATAATGAAAGAGGAGAAAATATTCTACAACTTCCATAAAAAAATGTCATATTTGTACAGACCCCAAATCCCCTCTGTTTAAACAGGGTGATTAATATCAGCTCCTGTAGGAAATTAAATTCAGGGAAGAACAGTAATATGCAGATATGCAGATTTCTAGGCAGAATGGCTAGCCCTGGGTAAGAGAGTCAGGTTGATTAATCTGCATCCTCAGAATACAAAATGAAATGCTGGGCTCTCCTGGGTTAGCACCAGAAATGACTTTTCCTCCTTACATTAGAAATAAATGGACAAACACATGCACGTATATTGCAAAAGGCCTTAATATCACATGCGGTGTTTACGAAGGTGATAAGAGTTTAATATTTAAAATATCCTATTTCATCTGGGAGGGGAAGGAAAAAAAAAGAGCTGCTTCTCATTAGGATGAAGAGTTCTGTTTATGCTAAAATAGTATTTTTTTTAATCTCTTCTAGAGACTACAAAATTATAAGGAAATCCTGTACCAGCATGCAAGCGCATCTTTAATCTGTTCATAAGCATTTTACTGAAATAATAACCTCCGGGGAGATATTGGACACAAACATGGTGATAGTATGGAAAAAACTGGGACCGTAAAACAAAAACACTCAGTCCTAAGTTTTTCATATAAATTTCAGAGCACTTTGCTTTTTCATTTCAAAATTACAAATACAATACAGAAGCACAATAGACCAAAAGTCTGATTCCACAGGCTTAATTTCCACAAATATAAATTCCTCCATAAATATAACCTTTCTCTCATTTCAGAATAATAGCATTTTCACATTACCAAGAGTAAATATGCGATTTTTAATAATTTAATCTTTAAAAAAGCCACCCCCCAAAACCTCAGAAAAATATTTACAGCAAAATGCAAAATGTCATTTTCAGATTTTTTTTCCCCTGTCGTTACTGGAAAACCAAGCCTGTTATTTAAAATCATTCAGGGTCTCTCCAATAATTGTATAGAAGTAGGCATTATGCTATATTATTAAAGCTGTAATTTCCTGCTGAATCTGGCTGGATGTTTCTTTTTATCACTTGGCAATTTCTATCTAGTTATGGCATAATTAAGTTTCCTGACCCTTGCTCACTCTCTTAACAGGACGCTTAGAAATATACTAGAATTGCAGATCTTCAACCTGATGTCCTCTCTCCCCACACAGTAATGGAATAAAATTATTAATCCAGTAATTGTACAGAACACATTACTTTGCATTGAATGTTCCTATTTCTCATTTTCTGTTAGTGACAATCAGGCAGAGGTACAAATCATTTCTGCAGGGAGCAGAGCCCTTGAAAAAGCCTCTCATTCACTCCACTGGAGCTACCTGTACAGCTGTGATTATTCAAAGTCTAACACAGTACTAGGCTCAAGCGAACAAAACAAAGTTAATAAAATGGAATAAGGAACAAGATATTTTCCTGCCTGCAGCCTCCTATGCGCCAAAATTAGAACCTTACCTCCAAGTGATAAACCACACATCCAATTGCATTTTTATAACAAGACTAACGAGCCTCAGCTCAGCGTTTCAGCCTTGGCCGGCGTTAGCAGCGCCCATCTACTGTGGGGGTACGCTCTGCGCGCTCGGACCTCGGGGGTGCGAGGGGAAGGAGGGGGAAGAAGAAGTTGGGAGGAAGATGAAGGCTCCCTGGTCTTGAGCCTTGGTATCCAGGCCCCAACGGTGTGCGCCCGCACCTATCAAATTCTCCCCAGAGGAGAAATCCTGGCTGCACCACAGTTGATCACAAAATCCCAACTGAATTCAGCAAAGTTACTATTTACCCTCAAGAAATTTGCAGTTTGTCCTGATGTGCCTTGACCTGCCTTCAGTTTGGTCATTGCCTACATGGGACTTCTGAGCCCGGTAAGTGATACTTACCCCAAGGGACGCTGCGAGCTCCACAACTCAGCAAATGAGTAAAGGCTCGGAAAACAACTTGGTTTTTTAACACTTACCTCCTCAACCAATCCACCTAATAACTGGGTTGTATTTTCAGATTAGCTACAGATGGGGCGGGAAGGAGGGGATGTTGTATTTTATCACCGTTTTCTACGAACACAAGTTGAGTCTGTTCCTGCACAGTGTCTTGACTCCAGCAGTGGATCTCCCTAAAAGACGTAGTCATAATCTTTGCGCTGGTCTCCTCCCTCTTTCCTGATTGCACCAGGCTTATCCCCTCTCTGCCTCTTAGAAGAAATATATTATCTCACCAAAACCTGCTGGTTTATTGGACTGAAGTCCTGCGAATATATCTTCAGTGTGCACTTGAATTGATGGAACAAGCTAGTGAGAAAGTCTCTCAAGCAGCGTTGCTCCTTTAATAAAACCCTGATCTTAGGGAGGATAAATAGCAAAACAAAATCCCTATCTTCATGAAGAACTCCAGTGATTTTATTCAGACGCAATAACACGTTTCAAATTGAAACAAGGCAAAGTGCTGTGGATCGTTACAGAAAAGAAACACAAATAAAGCATAGGATGCTGCATTAGCATACTCCATTTGATCACATTTCTTTCTTTGTGTTTTTTCCACACTCTTGCCTTGTCCTCTCTAATAATGAGTATCTCTGGGTTTTTCTGATGAGCAGACTGCACAGCCAGAGAGTGCTGGTTGCGTAAGCATTTCCATTACAGACTGTCAGGTTTATAAACTCATCTGCGTTCCTTCCTTTACATCTGTATGGGAGGAATGTGTGCAATTTTCACTACTCTGGTAAATCGAACTGATCAAATAATAAAAATACTGTTCTAAAGTGCATTAGACAATAGGCCATTTCCAGTGAAAAACAATACTACAGCAGTCGTCTCAAGGTGGGTTTTTTTTTTCGCTTTGGTGGTGGGTTTTTTTTTTTTTCACCTGCTACAAAATAGCTCTGGTTTTATTTCCATTGAGTCAGTCACCGTGGAAAAGGTAATCACTATAATCACAGCAAAGATTTCTGTTTGTCTAGGGCACTTAAGTGACTGCCATCACCGTAGTGTCTGAGCAGCTTCCAGAGAAGTTGCGTTTCATGGGAGGCTTGATGTGGACTAACTTTGTTTAATTTATAAAGCAAATCATTGTATCTGTGACTTGCAAAGTCATCTCAACCACTTCTACAATTAATAATCAGCTTTTATACTGAGAATACTTCCGAATCTGAGGTGATAAAGGAGAGATGAAGAAAATAAAGCTGTGAACTTTTAAAATATTTGTTTCTCTCTCCTGCACTGTCACTTTAATACAGCATACACTAACTGAAGTTTATTTCTTCTTCTGTATCTAATGCAAAAGTTCCATTTGCAGCGATCAGGTAGCAACCAAATAATACAGTGATTTATCAAATGATTATCTCCTTGCACGCATTTGCTAAGTGATGGACTTGCAAGCATATCATAGATAGAGGTGCATGACGTATGAGTGAGTGGCACAAAAAATATACTCAGGTATTCATGTACAGAACAGTTATTATGATTATAGCTTTACACCATTGGCTCGGTCTGAGGTTTTGCCTTTGCAATAAGAGCATGGTCAGCTCTATGGATGCAGAAATGATAGACTTGTGCATATCATAAACTTTTGTTTTATACAAAGACCTCTATGTATAATTTCTTTAGCATATCTGCAGGAAGCAAGAGTTGTTATTTACAGACATACAGGACGTTTGGGTTCAGCTTCTTCTAAAATGTATTGGAACTTCTTTCCAAAAAAGGAGGTTTTACACTTTCCCTTCCAAACTTTTCCTTCCTTTCCGTACACGGCAAGCACACCCACGCACGGCGTACTCTCTCCTCAGCCTGGTCTGGCTGTCCGGACTTACTGCACGCAGATGCACGGGGGGCTGGGACACACCATCTCATTCCCACAGTCTGATGACATTTATTTAGGATTGCTAAGCACCCTAAACATAAACATCATGAACGAACGGTACATACATCATCTGTCCACCTAAGCAAACAACCAAATAGTTGCACGAAGCGCACAGTACTACATACCTTCCCACAGTCAAACCATGCCAATTCCTATTTGATTTCATCTGTGTGAACCTACTTATTGCTACCAAGTGACAAGAAAGTAATCTTTAAAAATGACGTGTTGGTGTTCTGTAATTTCATTTACAGTGTTTTGCCTAATAAGAGACTAACGGCAAAACAGTTACAAATCCTCCAAATCAGCTCGTAATAAATACACGCATTCGTTATGAGGAGGTGGCGGGGAGGAACTATCACTTAGCTTCCTATAGTTTCATTGATAAAAATGATCTTGGAAACAGGAGATGATATTAATTTTTCCTTTTGGGTTTTTTTTTTTATTTTTTTTTTTTTTTAATCTAGAAGTCTGGAAGACATTTCTAAAATAGATCTATTTTCTTTTCATTCTGCAGAATAATGCATGAATGATTATAACATATGCTCTATCTCCATTTTTTTCAACCAGTGGAAAAGTGCCTGACACAATAATCACAACTTGTTGGGTTTTCAATCTGATGCTGTCCTATTTTATCATGGTAGTTAAATGTCCATTCTTGTTCGGCGTGATAAATGTTATGGCCATTTAACAGTACCGAAAAAGAGAGACATGTTAAACCAAATATTGCTTCAGATTGTGTCTTTTATTCTCCTTTATCATCATATCTTAATTTATAGTATAATCATCATTATCACAACTGTCAGCCTCATTTAACCTTCCCTGCTCTCCCATGATTCTCCGCTGTCAGGCCTGATTGCCTGCCTTCTGCTGACGGGCTGATAATGCCTGACTGATTAGCCCTCCCCGAGAAGAAGACAATGATATATAGAACCGCGCCGCTCGCTCTATATATTAATGAGGAGCTGGCAAAGCTTTGATAAGGCGGTGGAATAATCCATCAGCCAGAGAAGGAGCTTGTAAAACTGGTGGAACATTTCATGGGAAAAACACCTGGGAAGGATGTAATGACCCGGCAGCTAAATACCTCTCAGCCCTCCTTCCCCTCTTGTAATTAACATCAGATAGCTGCCGTGTGGATAGCGCCCGGGGCGTTATCAGTCCCCAAATCCCGCTTACGTTCTCCCCGGTTTGCACCCGGGGCTTTAGGGCCTTGGCGACGTGTTTAGCGGGCGGGCAATTAATAGCTCATTTTGCTTGGCGTTAGGAACTGTTTATCTTCTGAACTAGCTCTTATCGCAGACCGTTACCTATGAAAGGCGAGAGTCATCGGCGTTTTTGTGCTCTAGTTGTTACACTTACTCAGCAGAGGCCTGCTTCGCCATTAGATACAAAGCTTCTGATGGCTACTTGAGTTTGAATGCACTGTTATTACAGGTATTATATGAAATTGCTTGTGTTATGTGAAGGGGATTATAGAGGTTTTGGATCAATAACTTCAGTGGATGTTGGGAGTGATTACAGTGCTCTGTCAATTTTTCCCATTTGGCTGTCAGTACTGATTTACAACACACCACCTCTTTTATTCACATCAAATCACTCATTTAATTGGTAAATTCTATATATCTCAATTTACTTTAAGTAGCTGATTTGTGTAAAATAAAATGACTTCCTCTCTTCGGTGTATGTGAGAGTGTGCGCGCGTATACACACAACAGACATAACCCTATAGAGCCGCAAAAGGCACCGACATTTCCGAAGCTCTTTGTCCTCTTGGAAAGGACAATATGCAACATCATACAGGTCACCTAAATAAAAACAAATACGTCCAGTTGAAACGTTTCTCAACGGCTAGGGGGTTTTTAACACGTTTTTTTCTTCCTTTACGCAAAGTGGCAGATCTACTGAGGTGCAACTGTTCAGAGGATGCAGCTTAAGTATTTTACATTGCTGGAAAACAAACAAATAAAGAAAATAACTTGAAGCATGGGCCATGTAGCACTAGACAAACAGCCCAAAGAAACTGCCCCTGGCTTTTCAGGCTTCAGACTTGAAGCTCGGTGCAGAAGGTCCATCCCGAAGAAGGGGGCTCAAGCCAAAGTCATGGAGAATACTGTCCTGGTTTTGGCTGGGATAGAGTTGATTTTCTTCATAGTAGCTAGTATGGGGCTAGGTTTTGGATTTGTGCTGGAAACAGTGTTGATAACTCAGGGATGTTTTCGTTACTGCTGAGCAGCGCTTGCACAGCCTCAAAGCCTTTTCGGCTTCTCGCCCCACCAGCGAGGAGGCTGGGGGGGTACAAGGAGTTGGGGGGGAGGACACAGCCGGGAAAGCTGACCCCAACTGACCCAAGGGATATTCCAGACCATAGGACATCATGCTCAGTGTATAAAGCTGGGTGAAGGAGAAGGAAGGGGGGACGTTTGGAGGGATGGCGTTTGTCTTCCCAAGTCCCTGTTGGGCGTGCTGGAGCCCTGCTGTCCTGGAGATGGCTGAACTCCTGCCTGCCCATGGGAAGTGGGGAATGGATTCCTCGTTTTGCTTTGCTTGCGCGCGCGGCTTTTGCTTTACCTGTTAAACTGTCTTTACCTCAATCTGTGAGTTTTCTCACTTTTACCCTTCCGATTCTCCCCCCTATCCCACCCGGGGGGAGCGAGCGAGTGGCTGCATGGGGCTGAGCTGCTGGTTGGGGTTAAACCACGACACCACTCAGGAGACCCGTCTCGTAAGACGACTTAGATTGATTTTACAGTACTGATGGGGACTGATGAAGGTCGATGCCTAAGAGGAGGTACTACGCATTTTGCAAAGTCAAGGCCTTCCTACTGTGAAGGGAATTGCATTTTTTCAGAAAATATCAGGCTTCCTGTTTCCAGAGACTTTTTTAGAAGTGATAAAGGTTAGTGAAAAAAATGAGAGCTCTTAGAAATGACCAGTGATAAATTAGGTTTGGCAAAAGGAAGAGCAGTGAGATGGAACATGGTGACATAGTCAGGTATTTATGTACTTGCTGAAATTCTGCATTAGAAGACAGGGGCATTATGTGCAAGCCTTCTAACCAACATCAGTGAAGTATGGATATATGTTTCCAGTTGTATGTTTATGGAGTTATTTTATTTCATGTTGTGATATAGATGCACCTGTTCCATTAATTCTAGAATAAAAAGCTGTCAGTGTTTTCTATTAACCTTGACCTCAAAGAGGCCTATATTTTTTCTTAAAGTAATAAAAAACTTACAGGAACTGTCTACAAAGCACATACAATTAAAATCCAACAAAAAAAGCTCTAATTGCATATGATTCAAAGAGTTAAATTAATAAAAAACTGGATTTACAGAACTATTAACTTAGACACCTTCTGACTGCTAAATGCTTTACACTGAAGTAACAGACTATGGAATATAGAAAAATACATTTACTATCATTCCTGAAATAAAATGTCTTATTTCTTTTTATCAATACTTCCATTAAAGTATACAGATTAACTTTGTTGGATTTGCAACTCCCAATCTTTCCTTCACTGCAACATATTTCCTAATATAGTTTAGAGATTTTAAAACACAAAAATACAGAACGATGCTTAAAAGCTAACAAGAAAAAGCTCTATGAACTATGTCTGTATTTCTGAATAGTCATATTACTCCAGGTAACACCGTGTCATAGAATACGATACTGAAGACAGACATCTCCTAAGTAATTTCTTTCTTAGAGTCCCAGCACAAGTGCTTCCAGAGGAGTGTTTAGTCCTTCTACTAATACAAAACAAGCCCACAGATTATATGTTATAATTATACTAGAAATGAAGGATAATGAAATAAACCCTCTTTCTCAAAACATTCAGTCACTGGAAACATTAAGAAAATAAACATGGGTCAAGAACATTCTGTCTACTCATCTTTTGAGAGGCTGAGCTGGTTCCAGGTGGAAGTAGCGATCAACCAAAATTCAAAGCTCAAAATAACAATCAAACTGATAAGCCATTTATCCACAAAAATCCAGACTGTTACCCTTATTTGCACTGTATTTTATCTGTAGGTCAAGAGCAGTTTTGCCGATGTATCTTGTGGTATGAGCTGGTGCTTGGCAGGAGTAATGTTAGCAGTACTGACTCCTGACTTGCACACAATTTGAGTTATTTGTGCTTTAAAAAGCTACAGTCATACAACTTTGCTCTGAGGCCTAGAAAACTTAAGCTTGAGTTCTGTAAGGGCCCATGTAACTATCCTTGTGGTAAAATTAGGTGCAGGTGCAGGTAGCTTAATAATCAAAGCTCCATCAATCCTTTACATGGATTTTGGCTCTATAACATTTGGAAGATATATATGACAATGGAGGATACATGTTGCATTTGAATTACCTGTTTAATAAAGATTTACAATAGCCAGAGTAAGAATTTATGCGTGGCTCCACCAAAGTCATCACATTATCTTGGCCAAAGAGTGTATGTTGCCAAATGTCCTACAAACACTGGTTTACAAATGGAAAACAATAATCTTGGAGAGAGTGTTACAGTATATTGGTAAAAGATTACCAATATACTTAACTACTAAATATCTATTCCTTCAAGAAAAGCACAGAGTGAACAGAAATTTATGAGAAAATTAATATCGCCGCCTATCATAAATTTATCAACATGTGTTCACAGGTCTCAGAGTAGGCGTATGAAGCTAGTTCTGCTTTCAGTGCAAACCTGCGAAGAAAATTTCAGTGGTAGAAGACGACTCTTAAACAGATGTGTAATAACTTCAAAATGTATTTTATGACGCAGATCCCTTTGCCTTGATGTACATGTTCATGGGTTATGCTTTTTTGCACATCAGAAGTGCTCAGTTTTCGCTGTGGCAACAGCTTCTGCTCATTTACTCGGTCACATTACATCAGCTGGCGAGGTGGTACTTTTGGGGGGAGAGGTGTCGGATGTGGCGTGAGGGATGGACTGCCCGGTGCCCGCCAGCTTTCCCAGACTCGTTATTCCCCACGTCCCCCCACCAGGAGCTGCTCCTGCCACCTGCACTGGGCAACAGAGAACAAAGCTCTCCGTCTTCAGCTAAGGGAAACCCCACAAGCGAGCGTGGTTTTCTGCTTCACAATGAAAACTGAGACTTTGCAGAAAGTTTCTCACCTTGGTTGCCTAACCTAAGCCCTCAAGTATGTACAGCAGGGAACCAATTCTCACCAGCAGGCTAGGTCAAACTCAAGGCTGATACAGACATGACCACCCATAAAACCTTGAGAGGGCTTTGAAAAAGTAGTAATAAGTACTCCATC
Organism: Astur gentilis; assembly: GCF_929443795.1. NCBI lineage: Eukaryota > Metazoa > Chordata > Aves > Accipitriformes > Accipitridae > Astur > Astur gentilis. The sequence continues at coordinate 1,953,010 of NC_064910.1, read as the reverse complement.
AGTTTTAATTTACGTGTATTGTTTGTAAATCTCTGTCACGCTTAAATGGCATTTTTTGAAATATGCTACTCAAATGAAAGGCAGAAAAAGTATTGTTTTGATGAAAGCTTGAGAACCTCACACAGTCATACAGCTCTAGCCTTCAGGGGCTGTGAGAAAGAAAAAGCAATTACAATGCTTGTGATGAAGCTGTCTGCCAGGCTGGGGCCATGGGCTAGATGCTGGGAGATGGTGAATTAAAAACTCACAGGGTAACACGAACAATTTAAGAAGTAACTCCAGCAACCGTGTGACTATCTGAATCGATAATGGCATAGAAAAAATTCTTTTAAAATTAACAAAATAACAAAAAATAAAAGAGTTTCTTTTCCAGGAAGTGTGGAACCTAAAAATATCTAAATGATACTTCAGGCCACACTATACTGAAACCTGTTTTAACGTACTGATTCATGGCAGTGACACATTTGTTGACAGTGTAGCACCTCAGCAAGGCTTTACATAATTTACTGTGAGGGTGGCATAAAATGTTTAAAAGGAAATTGTTTTGAGGTTGTTTTTGTTTTATTTTGGTTTTGAAGGAGAGAAGGTGAATGTCAGATGCTTATTTATACAGTTTCCCTGAAACTAGAACAACTTTATACAATTTTTTTTCCTAAAGTAAGTTTATCCACTTTTTGCTGAAAGAATGTTTTCAGGGTGTTTGGATACACAAGCTGAGTCAGGATGTTCTTTGGACTCTGTCATGGTCAGTTCTTACAGAAAAAAGCTGTGAGCTACACGAGGTCGTCTTTCTGCAAAAGCCACAAGGATTGCTCCTGCTGATCACCTGCATGAATGATTTAGTTGCCTAAACAGGCAATCTTAGTTGCCTTACTTGCCTAAACAAGCGACTACTGTGTTTGAGATGGGTGAGGATCTCCAGGCTGGCTCTTGGCCATCGGTCCAGACCAGTGTTCGTCTTCAGCATCTCCTGCATTATACCTGACGGCACCATAAGGATGTCTCAGACAAACTTGAGTTGTCTCAAATGGTTCTAGCTGTCTAGGTTTACGCAACTGAAGCAAGTTCACAAGACTGACAGGCGGAGCGATGGGTCTTCTGATCCCATCCTTGCTGCTGAGTGCTGCTTGGTAACTTGCAAATAATGGTTCTGAGCACTACCTACATGCGTAAGGCTCCTGTTCACTTGAATAAACCTACTGAAAAACAACCTCTAATTGCTAAAATTCCACTTTTGATTTCTTCTGCACATGGGATTTGGCAAAACTGGGGCCTAAATATTTTTTCCCTGTTACACAGAGGAGGTACTGCAGATTGCAGAAATCAAATGACTTCTCCAGTCCCACATGAGCAGCAGGTTCAGGAGTTACGCTTCATGACTTTCAAACCAGTGCAAGGCATCTCAGGCAAATATCTTCAAGGGTCTGATTTTGTAATTGTCAAACCACGCTTCGGCATGCCACTTCATTTATGAGACTGTTGTAAAGATGTTTTATAAGTCATCTGCACTTATAAGGTGAATATTACACATAGCTCACGGTGAGATGCAATTTTACATGGGCATGTCTTCCTTGAAACTGGAACTATATTTGCGTTACTGATCACTACGTAAGACAAGAGATTTTTGCTACAGCGAGGAAATTACCTGAAAAGTGTGAGCCAATTCCCCCAACCATCCTGTGCAATGGTACGAGGACAGAGTACCTACTCAGCTGTGGGAGGCATATAAAATGGAAAGCATACAGCAGCTTGTCACCGTACTGAGTCATTGTTAATATCCTTTTCCACAAGTAACAGTATTTTTTTCTGTTTCCACTACCATCTCTGCCCCTCTCAGACATCACACATTCATTTTAAAAGATGCCCTCTCTAAAACCCTCCAGCCCAAAGCTTCCTCTCCATCACTCCCCACAAATCCCTGCACTCCCAGAAGTCACAGGAGGTCAAGTATTTACGCCCCATGGCTTTTAATCCTACAAAAGAGGAGCAGGGCTACAAGGCTCTTGGAAGCTTTGCCACAGATCATCCTTGAGGGCACCTGTGCACGGTCCTGAGCCAGTGCGAAAGGTTTGGAAAACACAGACCTCTGGTTTTCGCTTGACAAAAGAAGATCTAAAATCAGCAAGATCGAGCAGCTTCTGATGGGCTTTGCTGAATGCAGGTGTGAGAGAGAGAGAGGTTGAGGTTAGAGCAGTCACTGGGACATAAAGCATCAACACAAGGAATTAGTAAGAAAAGCTAGGGACAAATGTGGTGATAAAATCTCCCTGTGCCACGAGCTTGCTGTCTTTAGCTCAATGATTGCATATGACCGTTTGTCAGAAACCCGCCATCCTCCATTTTGCCTAATCTACAGTCCGAATTTTTCCACGCATATGGATATGCAAGTTCAATGTTTTATCATATCCAGGAATAGTCAACCTCCTTCTGATTCCAGCCTTTTCAGAGGCATACGTTTCTCCCCTTCTCCTTGTGACTCCTCTCTTCTCCGGAAAATGGAACAAAAAGGATGTTTAATATATTTTATTTCTTAGCGTGGGAACACCTGATTATCCGTTGCACACCTGTATCAGGAATCTGTACTTGCCCTTTCTAGTAGAGATGCTCACATCAAACAGCGGCCTCAGAAAACCTCATGTTTACTTTAATACTTTGCCTATACATTTAAATGAACATTCCCTATTGAAATGCACGAATCTGATTAAACTGAGATCTGTCCAGTATTCTGATCCTGCATTTAATTTATGGATGAACAGATACTTCAGTTTTTGAAATACTGCAGGTGTTTTCCTCGCTGTTAACAAATACCAATTGATCTTAATTTGGTTGCTATATACTGTGGTGTTTTAGTTTGAACTCTCTTCTGATAGGACAAAGTTATTCTTTTTTTTTAAATGTGGTATGGTAATCTATGTGGGTGAAAACAGCAATGGGGAATTTCTGTGTGACACATTTAGTAGTTCAAATGAAAAATAATTGAATACTTTGCAGCTCAAAAGTGCTTTATCACCATGGGTATTGCAGTGTTTAGAGTTACTTAGTTTGACCATGTTAAAGCAAGAATGGATTGTTCAGTTGTGAAGCTTATTGTTTGTGGTCTATTTAGTCTGCTGTTTCTTCCAGAGAAAAATCCTCTTTATTTGGAGTAGAAAGCTCAAACCAAAATGTGTAGGGATGGTAAAAGCATGACATAATAAGCCCTTACCTAAGGTGAAAACATTACTATTTTGAAAAACAAGATAATTTGGGAGCTTGCCTACACTTACTGATTCCAAGCAAAAGTGACGCTTACTACCACCTTAGCTGTTAAAAATCTTTTTGCTGTTGCTGTTGCCAATCTTCTGTAATCAACTTCATGGAACTGATCACTGAACTGGTTATTTTATTATCGTGATGATAATAAGCTTTCAGGTCAGCATCTGTTTCTTTGACTTTGTCTCCTAAAGCATCCCAGTCCCTGTGAAGGTTCATTAAAGCCACGTAACAAACCCATGACTTGGGGAGCAGAATTCTGTTATCTCTACTTACAATTATTTTAATATCCTTTGCCCTAAGTGATGTCAGAATCCTCACCTTAACCCACCCCCGCAGCCGATAACTTTGAAAACTGATGCCTTTTGCACTGTGAGGGTCACAGGTTTGAGAGACTGTGTTCCTTGAAACAGCACAGAAGATGCCTAATCCATTTTCTAGTCCTGTAATAATCAGATTAAAATTCAGACACACCAAACCCTAGCTTCCCACACATAGGCAAGCACACAAACACCTCACAGCTACGGTGTAACCAGCTGATTAGAAGCTGCTTTTATTTCTTTTATTATGAGTTTTGCTCAATTTTAACCCTGAGATTTGCTTTATAGGGAAGTGTCTGCATACTGCCTTCCTTTTGTCTCAACCAGAGGGTTTAATAGCTAAAGTAACTGAAAAGGACTAGCACCAGAAAGGCTTTGGTTACCAGAGTAACCGTAAAAACAGACCCCAGTCTCCATGGCAAAGAGAAAAGCTATTTGCTGCAGCCTTTTCAGACCTTGAACAGACACTGACAGTTTTCCTATAATCAGTGCAGATTATTTGTAGCAACTAACTATATTATAATGTTAACTATAGGAGGTCTTTGAAAATATGCAGTGCGAAAAAGAAAATAAATGTAAGGATTTCTCCCCTAGTTAGGCGTGACTGTATCAGACGTTTAAAAATGATAACATAAATCAATCTAACATTGTATTCCAATGAAACCACCTCCTTCTTAAGGTTTTTCCCTCTTTTTTTTATTTTGTGTTTAATTTTCTGCAGGAAACCTGGGTCTTTTGGGGTGTTTAAATACCTAACATCCTAGCAAAGAAGTTCTTATGGTAAATGTGTATGCCATAGCTTTATTGCATGCTGCCTTCTGTATGTTTTCCCAAACACTATACATCAGTGATGCTTTATCTTATCTGAATTACTTGACAGCTGATTCTTCCTGGTGTCTGCTTCAGGATATGTTCAAATTGCACAATATATATTTTTAAAAAGATCTCTGTAATTCATGGGTCTACAAACCCTGCAATACAATTACCTAAATTACCAGCGCACATTGTAAGTGCTCCTTGTGGCTAATCATTCTGTCCTCAGTGAATTGCCTGACTTGCCAGTGGCTTATTCTCTGTAATGGCACTGTTCAGTCTCTGTCCTCCAAACCAACGTCTGTGAGCAGTCATTAATTCCAATATGAATTATGATGAAACTTAAGTCTTTACCATTTTTAACTATATCTATTTAAATAGCTGATGATTGCATTGCGGAGAGATATACTACACCCTACTTCCCAAGTAGCTTAATTTCAATAGAAAAATTTTAAGTGAGCACTCATTCTGCATTTTAACGAGTGAGGTAAAAACATAATGAATAGAGAAAGCAAATATTTAGAAGAATAGTTCATTTAAAAATGTGTATGTACATCTCTAAAATAGTGCCATAAGCACACACAGCAGAAAAGGTGTAGGAGTGGTAGGGGCATTCTTAAAAAATTATTTGACCTAATCTATTCTGGATTTTATTAGCAACATAAACTTTAAATACATATTTTAAAAATTGCAGGTAAAATATGCAGTATGTGCAATATATGTAGCTATAGATATTTGTTTACATATTACAGTTATTAAGTTAAATTGAAATATACAAAATATACACCCCCCCCCAGAAAATTCAATATATCTTCTTCAAACCACTTACTAAAATTAGCCAAAAATTGTATTCCAAATACAAATTCAAATACAAAATGTTGCCTTTATTTGAAATAAAGACAAAGAACTATGTTAATTATGTTAAGCTTATTTTCCACTGTCTGTATCTGTGTTGTAGAGAAGCAAAGACTTCTCTAAATAATAGAATGAAAATTATTGCCAGATACCTGTCATGTCAAAAGGAAAGAAAGGTTTTATCACCTTGTATAGTGCCTTTGCTTTAAAGGAAACTGAGGCAAAGATATTTTGCCTAAAGCCACGGAGGCTTGAGTGTCAAATCTAAGAAAATAATTCAGCACACCATGACCCCCACGCCAGGCCCCAGGATACGATTCTTCACCTCTCCTGTAAAAAGCCATGTTTTTAAAGTGTTTTCTTCTGTGTTTTGATACTGAAATTAAAGGCACACCGTTCTATGAGCTCAAGTAGACTCATTTCTGGAAATGAGTGGTGGAAGATTAGCGGTGGAAGGGTTGGAGCACTTCTGCTTGGAATCAGGATGTATATTTTTAACCTGAGGCATTTTCACTCAAATTAAACCAAGAGAGCTTCACTGAGGGATGAGATGCAGAGTTTACTGGAGTATCAGCTAGAGCAGTGAGATCATCATCTGTTTCATTGGTTTGTCTTAAAAATGGCATCTTCACATGAGAGAGGAAAAAAACCCAACCCCTTGTCTTATTAAAATCTACTAATTTCAGTTAACTCTTTTCTGGAAAAACGTTGTCAAGTGTGGTTAAAATAGAAACAGGTTGAGAAGGCTTAAAGGCAGAAGAGGCAGAGACAGAAAATGTTAGCTCTTCTAAAATGACAGATCAGTGTACCTGGGTTGGAAGATGATGGAAGAAAGAGCATTAAGGAAAGGTCCCCAGAACAGGCAAAAATCAGGGTCCTCCCACTCCAGACCACGGAAGACATGCACCTGCACTGCCTCCTGCAAAACCTTTTGGCTATTCTAGCCTGCTACCTCTCTCCGGCGCCAAAACTCTTCTTAGAGCTCTTCTAAAGTCCATAAACAATACTCCCTGAGGCAGGTTGTTAGAGCAATCTCGAGGCATCTGAACACCAAGTCCCTGTTCCAATGAACAGCTGTAGCCGGACACCCACCCCGAAGAGCTAACGGCCAACAAGGCAGGTTAGTTCGCCCGCGGGAGAATGGCAAAGCAGACGTTCAAAACAGAGTTTCCCATAGTTCAACTAATTGCCTGCATTACGAGGCTATTGGCTGCTCTGAAGCCTTTCTTTTCTCTTCTGCCTTCTTCGTCCTGATGTGGATTGGGACTTTGGGGAATCTCAGAAAGTTTTGAGAGACGCTGCGCCAAGTCTCAAGACTAGCAAAGAAGAACATCACCTTCAGCTTTACTAGCGGAGACTTCCTGCTGCACCAGCTCACCCAGTGATTCCTAGGATATACGAAAATGTCTTCTGACTAGTAAGGTGAAGCTAAAGAACTTGTGACCCAAGCTAGTGTTTTAAATTGGTCCTCCAGAACACGAAAAGGTAGATGTACTTCACCAAATAGCCTTTCCTATATGGATTATGGCTTTTTTATGTTACATGCCGAAATAAGTCTCTTGAAGGTAAAAGACGTAAATGTAAAAACAAGTCCATAACAGTTAAAATATAATGTTGAATTCTAAGTATAATGATGAGCACTCCTGATGCCCCTTATATATTTAAAATTGCCATTCAGTTGCATTGAATGTAATTCACGCTATTTTTCCAAAGTATAATCCCACAAGGGTTTTGACCAAACAAAAATGCTCTAATGACTGCAAATGGTTCAAATATTCTGTCCAGTGAGTTGAAGTTAAGTGATAAAAGTTTCCATGTTAAAAGAAATAATAAGTGGAATTTCACACATATTATAGTAATCGTGAAGCATCCAATTTACATAGAAATAATGTAAAAGAATTCTGACCATGATGGTTTAAGTGAATCATTACATGCATCGCTGATACATTTAGAAAACTGCAGCATGCCAGGTATGTTTCTTTTAGCATAATAAGTCTTGTAATGGAGCCTTTAAAAGCCTTAAATGTATAGTTAGATTAACCTTTCTGTTTGGATTAAAAAAAGGAAGAAGAAGAAAAAGAAGAAGAAGAAGAAAACAGATAATCATTAAATAGCCAATTAAACCAACATTCATTTCCCTTTCCAAGTTAGTATAGTTTCTTTTGACCGTCCCTCTCGCCAGGAAAGATGATGTTATTTACACTGTACTCTCATTTAAATAGTTTTGCTGTGCTAATGTATTTTAGTTCCCTGGGAGTTCACCCTCCTCTCTGGATCAGTTACAGGTCACAGCAGTACTGCGGTACCCACGCTCCGGTGCCATTCCCAAGTAGCTGTTTTGCAGAGACTGATCCTAGAATACAGCTGGGGGGGTCTAAGGACTCAGACTTCAGGTGAAGAAAACCCTTCACCTATCCAAACGGCAGCACCTGCGCTACAGGCAAACGAGAGCGAAGGAGGAAGCTGTTGTGAGCGTTATCTTCAGGGGTGGTCACCTAAAGGTGCCAAAACGAATTTGCAACAAAACGCATGGGAAAAGTTCCTCGCCTGGGAAAAGTTGAAGAGCTAAAATTTGTAATGGTATTGTATATGTTTGAAGGTTTTTTAAAATTATTGACCCTGTTCTTGTCTTTTCAACACCTCCTTTTCAGTTTTAGACTCTACCTTTCTATGGGTGTTTTTAGAATGAAAAATATTTTTCTGGTGCTGTGAAAGGCCTGTTGAAAACAATAACTGAAACAAATCAATCAATTCCATATCCCAAAGAAGTGCATTTTTGTCAACACCACTGCAGAGCTCAGAAAAACATCTTAAATTACATGTGAAGAAATTTGACCATCACATTGGCAGTCCCTGAAAGTCAGACCTCTCACCCAGGCTGTTTCACCCCTATTTGGGTTTTTTTCTTGTGTGGCCTGTGATTATCACACCATTTGTCTTTTCTGTTTCCTTCAGACCTCAAGGGAATGCAAAATAATACAGATCCCAGAAACAGATTTGGATTGAATTTGATTCTTTCCAATAGAGAGTTCAAACAGCTAAAGAGGGTCACAGAATCAATATGCTCAAAAAACATGGGCATTTCAGAGAAAAACTCAGTCAGGATACGAGGGGGGAAAAGCAGCTGTTCTCCCCTCTTCACCTTCACCCTTCCACTGTTGCTGCTGCCCTTCTCTTTCCCATTTCCCTCCCTTTTGGAAGCTGCTTTCCATTCTCCTTTTTTGTGTACCCCTCCTCCTGCAGCTAGCCCTCTCCCTCGCCGGCTGCCGCTCTTTCCCCATGCTGGCTTCTTCCCCTGCCTCCACCACAGGGCTTGTGTAGCTCTGCATGCTAATTCACAGGCATGAGATCACAGACTTCAGGTTTAAATGATTCTTCCATTCGCTGGAAAATACCCCAGTCTGACCACTTTCTATGATGCCTTGTACTTTTAAGAGGTGAATTTTGAGGATAATGGAGAGGTAATATAAATGGACATTAATTATAGCAAACCCAAGACCCTGCAAGGTGGCAGATTTTGAATATCTCCAAATAAATAGAGGAAAAAAAAAAATATTCCCCCAAACTCTTATTGTAACAGTTAAGTAAGTGTACAAGTGAACCGGTCCAGAGTTGTTTACTCATGGTCTCACTCCATGACTGTGGGTGTAAAGCCGTGATGCCTCCTTCAAACTACTCCTACCACAAATAAAACCTAAAAAACCACAAATAAAACCTAAAAAACGCTACAGACAGTTCTATGACCATTTTTTTTAAGCATTCATTAACAGGCAGTAGCGATATTAATTTAACTGCTGTTGCATTGGCTTTTTCTGTTGGTGCCGTAATTCACGTCAGTTCCCGCGGAACATGCTCCACATAGTAAGGTGCGATCACAGCAGCCTCCACAGCATCCCCTCTACCTTCACGAAGCACCAGGCTGAACTTGTCTTTCACCAGCTCCAAAAGGGGTGTGGAGAAGACCACAAAGCAAAACAACATGCAGGCTTGACCGCTTCTTGTCCTGCACTGCCATGGGCATATTATAGCACGGAATGACAACCAGAGCTTCTCCTCCTGGAGCCACTGGAGGTGAGATACGGCTGACAAACGTGGAGCTCCTGTGAGATCCACCTTAGCCTCCAATGCCATTCCATAAGGGCACAGATCACCTGCAGGAGCCAAGTTACATCTGACAGCCTACTGCAAATATCTCAGCCGAGCTAAGGTACCTGAAATACATAACATTAGCGGTCCATGCTGGGTAGCTGAGTCCACCCTCCTCAAATTTAAATTTTCACAATATCTCAGAATTTAAATTTCCACAGCAAAAGAAAATTTATAGCCATCCTGCTTGCAAAGATATTTAGAAAATACAACCTGTGTGTAACCAGTACTGGTTGAATCCACCAAGAGCCAGAAGCATCTCTGAGAAATATTGACAGACTAATTCAGCTAATTAATGAGGATGTGAGTTTTTGCAGCACCCAGATTTAGACACTTAGCTGATCTTTAAAGGGGTAAGGTAGCTGGCTAGTTTCCTCACCTTGCTATGCATAGGGTGATACCCATGGTGATGGCACACTGGCAGGGGGCAATCTCAGTCCTTCTGCAGGGACTACGTAGTGCCGCCAGGATGATCAAGCTGCTAACTTGGCCAGTTAAAATCAGTGCATAACTGTGAGCGGCCTGAACGACATCGCTGTCAGTCCCGGCTCCTTGGTGACCTCACAGCGTATCTACAACGTGAGGTCTGCAGGGGGAGGACGGTGAACATTGGAGGCCATCAACCCATCAGTGCATGAATTAATACCTCGGATGCTGATCATTCAGACTTTTGTTGAATCTGAGAATGCCTCTATTGCTTCTATGGACAGAAGGAAGGAAATACTCTTGTCGATCAGTCTGCAGCGGTAAGGCAGCGGGAGACGTGTTCTTAGCGCGGGAGCAGGAGGACAGGGCCAGCACAGACGCTCACAGCTCTGGGGTGTTAGAAGTTGCTCCTTGACCAGTGGTTGGTCACAGACAGCTCACTAGGAGGTAGCCGCCAAGAAAGGACAGCGCCGCTAATTTCTGTAATTTACCACATATATGCTACAGCAGTTCAAAAGTCAATACCAGAGATGATTTCAGAACAGAAAAAGACCTTTTCTTCCCGTTTCTTTCATTCTTAGGAAGGTACAAAACTGACAAAAAATTCATCTCCTGGATTGTGAACAAGGATACCAAATGTCGTCTACAGAAGTAAAAGATGTAAAGGTCATACACAAGCAATTGTAAGTGACCCAGTGGAGAGGAAGGGTTTGTACACTGCTCCACCGTACGGCGGCAATTTCCCAAGCCTCGGTCCAATGACGGGCTCCAGCACTTGCCTGACTAAGTATGTGAATAGTTCTGCTGACTTGCAGACCATTACTAGTGTACTTCATGCTAAGTGCATGTTTCTGTCAGCGTCCTGTAAGATGCGAAGGTGCTAAGAGTCATTCCTACAATTTTCTGTAGAGCAAATCGTGAAAGGTGAACTGAAGACTGAAAAAACTTTTCTTTCAGAGATTTCAGCTGGTGGCTGAAAGGTTCTTGTAACCTTGTGAGCTAAATGAGGGAAATTCAGGAACGTGTTCCACAGTGAATATGTCAACATATCAGAAGAAGAACTATTTTAAGAGAACACAATAGACTCTACCTATATGGAGCACTTAGCACACAAAAATGTAGCATTAAAAACTATCCCTCAGTGAGAAACTAAAACCGCCTTAATTGTTCTTGGTGTCATACTTTGCACGTTCTCTGCCACGATAGACTACTTGTGTTAACCGATGTAAAGAAAAATTCTGTTGAAAAGCTGTGAGGAAACTTACATACTGAAAAAGAAGTTATATTGTAAAAGGAATACGTTTTATAGATATACATAGACCATATCCTTTCCATCATTTAAATATCCAATGATACAGCTTAGAAGAATGAATTTTTTTTTGCAGTCACTAGGCCTAACGGAACATCAGATTTCAGCAGACACCAGGAGGTACCTCATTTAATTCTGCGTGGTGGGGATACATGTAAGCCTGAGGAACCAGAAGTGATTACAGTAAAGTTATCTTTTTAGCAATAGCTAGAGCTGGTCGACACTGCCAGAAATCTACCATAAAGCACAGAAGTGTTTAATGGCAACATATTATTTAATCATATGCTTTGAGAGAAAGTCATCAAAATGTTTCATTTTATTAAGGATTCAATGCTTCATTCTTATCCAAGAAAATATTTCAAGAAATGCCTTAAATATCTCAAAAACATTTTCAGAAGGACATTTTGGCATTTTTCTAATCTACGCTAAAAGGAAGTCTTAGCAAGAGGAAACATTTCCCATGAAAAACAAACGAGAAGTTCTGGCCAGTTCTAAAAATGACTTGGAAGTGACACAGAACAACACTGCTTGCAAGTCAATACTGCAATATTAGTTCTAAGCACCTCCTCCTCAGATCCTAAACCAAAATTGTTTCAAACTGACCATTTTCTTCCTCATCTTCTTATGACACATACACTTTTAGAATAGCACTTTTACAACGCTTACCAAAAAGCTCAGTCCCCAACTTCACTGACACCGTGGTGGAGAAGAAATGCCCACGTTCTGCGGCACAGATGGGACTGCACAGGGCAGTCCCATCCTTTCTCGATTTCCAAGATGATGGCAATGGTCGCTGCCTCACAAAACTACTTGCTTCTATCACAGCTGCTCCCCAAAACAGCTGAAACAAACTAAGTATTAGCTGGGAGCCACAGCTCCCCAGTGCATTAATTAGATCTCTCACAGTCGTCTGAGAGAACGGGTCCTGCAGGCAACGGCCGAAGGGGAAAGTGGCAAGGAGACACAACAGCTCAGAGCAGACAACACTGATTCTACCCCCAAATTTGCAAGCAAGGAAAACAGGCTCAAGTTAAAGATGTAGGAAGAAATTTATCCTACCTTCAGACCAAAAATTTACTTTTTTTTTCCCTGTGTCGCCTGCTAAATCTTACAATTCAGTTAGGTAAAGCAGGAAATTCTGCCAGCCCGCTGCACGATACAATCAGAAGGAAGGGAAGGATCCCACGAACAGTGCTTTTGAGAGGATTTTGGGGTACATCTGGATATAGAGATTTGCCTTGTCATGCTCTTGCTTTCAGCTGGCTGGATATGAACAAGCTCTAGCCCATGACTTGTATAGCTGTGCAAGCATGGCACCATGCCCAAGCTGATAAACCTCTCTGGGAACGTGGCCAGCTTGCAAAACAGGCAGGTGAGCATATATCTGTCTGCATCTGGCCACACCAAGACGTATTTAAAGATTCATTCATCACCTACAAGAACGATTCTACTCAACACACACATACACAAACACGCGTGCCCCTATATGCATGCAGGGTGGACTAAATACTCATGGCCAGATATATGAACATCAGTGAATGCAGCAAAAAACCTTATAGTCTAGCATCAACAAAATGAAAAACTGATAGAGAGGAAAAAAATGATTTAGCTACTTTTAATTTTACCATAAAAGTGTCAGGCAGATGAGATGAATACCAATGCCAAAATCTTATCAAGAATATCTTTTTGGATTGGGAGAGATTACTGGAAAATACTACAAAAGAGATATTATATGGTGTAATAAGTGCAGCTGTTACAGTACTGGGAGGACGGTGGGTGGTGGCAATTCCAGCAGACTGAGCAGCAGCAGAGGAGGATGTATTAGAGAACACCAGACCCACTCACAACCAATTAGTAGCATGGAACTGAGGAGAGCACAGCAAGAAGACCTAATAATAAGCATTCTTAAATATAAGAAACTGATGCAGAGGACGAATTAAAGTCAAGGGCCATGATTTTTTAGGAAGCCAATTGTAGCTTACCATCTATTTAGTGTAGTTTCTCCTGCCAATTGAAGCAATGCTCATTATGTGAGATTAATACCATATGTGTTTGAACTCAACTGTGTTCTCCATGCTACTTTTTCTTATTATTATTGGTGTACCCTCTAAGCTAATCAGAAGAAAAAAATGATGATGTTGGCTTAGTGATTTTTTTCTCCTATTTTGTACTATAATGAATGCTCATTTCATTCTGAAATGATAATTAAAAAAACCCTATCAGTGTAAGTGATGACTATCCACAATAGAATCTAGCAACAAGCTAAGTTCTTAATTCTGGAAAAATAGACTGATAATTCAATAAAAACTAAAAGAGAGATCATCTTTCATTTAGATTTTATTTCATTCGCAGTCCAACTTCCTATATGAAAATCCAAGTTCTTGCCTGGAAATGGACCCATTTCCAAATAAATAATTATGACATTCTTAATAAGAGCAATGTATAAAAATTAAGGCTAGCCATTTTTGCAGGAGCAAATCACTTTCTTGACCAAAAAATAACAATGACCCTGAACAAACAGTTTCTGACAAGTCAAGTGTATTTGCAACTTACATTCAGTTGACAGTTTCAGCCCCGCCCCCCCGCAAAAGAAGAAAGGAAGTCAGAAATTTCAAAATTATTTGCTACAGCATTTCTGAAACATTTCACTTTTTCCAGTCAGATTCATGAGTGACTTTATAGTGTCGTTCATATAACTGCCAGACCTGCAAAAGTTGGTACCAGTTCATTTTTATGCCAGTATAGCTTCAATTTGCAAAAGGCAATTTCAGGTTGCACAGTTCAGTGGATCTTTTCTATTTATACTGAGAGATGCCAAGAGAAGCTGGCTAAAAATGATCTTTTTAAAAATTGGGATTAACCCATACACTCAATTTGTGTGACCCAGCCTATAATTTCACTGTGATTTTTTTAAACTTCTTTTAGGTGACCATTTCATTTCAAAGAACTTGGAATCATAGAAAGCAAAGAGCAGACATCATCATAGCAAATGTAATTTACTTATAAATTACCCGGGAAAATTCAGCTGAGTAAATTCTACAGTTTTGCTCCAGGTAACTATATGAAATTGTTGGTCAAAAAAGAAGTACACCTCTAAGTACATTTATTTTGAAGGAAAAAATGGGGGAAAAAAATGACAAAGGAAAAGAAGACAGAAAAGGAATATTACTGTTTCTCTACTACTGTTGAGATGAATCTCCTTTTAACTATAACTTAGTGTCCTTAGTCATTCTCATCAACTTAAAATAATGTCCCGGAAGCTTATTATTTTAATCAAAGCCAAAAAGTGAACCAAACTTCTGCAGTGACTTTCTAGCAAAGACATAGAGCTATTTTATCCAGTGGTAACCAGTTTAAACATGCATTCGCGATGAGCAATCACATTAGCAGGTGTCCCGGGTGAGTGGGAAGACACGTGTGAGCCGGCGGAGCGGCTCATGTCATTGCTGGATGACACAGGGACTCCTGTCTGATGTTGGACACCACCACCACCACCACGATGCGTCTTTACACGGGAGCCGAGGGCAGCTGTCTTACGAAGGCGATAACTTATTATAACAGTTTCAGAAAGTAAGTGCGTGAGGCTGATTCGAGCATTTCTTTGACGCGGTCTCTTACTTGTCCCCCAGGCCGATCTAAATCTGCTCTCCCTGGCTCAGTACCGTTTTGATGACTTCCCAGACCAAAAAGACTTCTCTCAATGTTTCTCTAGGTCCACCTGGCCTATGTCTAGGATTTCCCTTCCCGGTTTATGCCATGTCTTCTCCTTCTCTCTCTCCCTCCTCTTCACACCTATTCAAACAATATTTCATGAAGCCCTATATTCAAATATTCAAATGGTCTGTTGGAGGGGGACACGTGCTTTGGTCCTGTTTTATGGTCACCTTAAAGGAGGGCTGGTTGCTAAATGCTCACCGCTGGCAGTTGTTATAGGTCAATGCTGCCCATAGCAATACTTATCTTAGCAATCTCAGAGGAATCATCTAGAAACTGTTCCTCTCTAGTGCAAAACCCACCTTCATGCACGCAAGAACTCTTGTTACTCAACTGCAGCACCCTGTCCAGCTGTCCGGTCATTGTCCTCACCTGCCTGAGCCTTGGGCAATTTACAACTGGTGTTTTGGTTGCTGTACGCGTACACAGCTCTTACACAGGACCCTCTCACAGGTAATATTGTTTGGCATTATAAGATAAAACCCAAAAGGAACATAAACCCCCCAAACCGTGCAAGCCTATAAATCCAAACTCACTGGGAGAAGAGGAGCACTGGTCATCTTAATACAACCGAGACACCTAAATCATTCTTTCATTGCCCAGCACGAGCAAAGCCTTCCAACTGTGGCACGTTCAACAAACACAGTTCTGAAGATTAGGTAAGTACCTAATCTAATAAAGGGAGGTAATTAAGAGGATTAAATGATAAGACACGGTTCTGTGCCTTCGTCACATTGGGTAAGACATATTTCCAAGAAATCTCACGAGTTCCATTAGCTAGAGGTACGGTGAGCAAATCTGGCAGAGTCTGCACTAATGAAGGCAAAAAAATTACCGGTGAGGTGAAGAAAAACTTCTAAAAGGCTAAAGAATGGCAACTAACTCATGATAAAAAATTATTCCTGTTGTGAAAAAAATACTCCTCTAGTGACCACCATTTTACTGCTTGATAATGCTTATGTGTGTTTTTGTAAACAGGTGTTGTATGAAACTGGTACAATACTGTCAGAGGACGGGTAATAATAACTGACATGTCAGCTGTGAATATCATCTCCTCCCTTTTCCCTTCCAGGTACATTTATATGTCACAGTAGGTGCATATAATATGTTACCTCCTGTTACTGAAATCACACCTTCAACTCTGTAAAAGCGGGGTAGAAACTGAGGACTGCACTAGATTATGCATACTCCGTCCTCTGACATGAGCAAATCAAACACCTTCTGACGTACCAGTAATAGGAGATATGAATTAATGAGTGATATTAACACAGCTCACTCGTTTTCCAAAGCTGTATTTTCAGTGAATTTTAAAGGAATCAGAAAATTCAGGCAAACATTCCTCTTTTCTGGGGAGGGGGAAGGAGAACTGGCATCTGCAGATGAACAGTCAGCGATCTTGCTCTTCTCCCTGAAAGGGGCACTGGTCAAAACTGGCAATGAAGGAGAAAGAGACAGAGAGAAGGATGCTTTATAATACATTCTGCATCTACTGCTCTCTTTTATTGAAGTGTCTTTTGTGAGTCTTCTGTCACCCAAACTTCTTTCACTAATAGCAGCAAGAAATGTCATAAGGAGTGCTGATTAATAAATATTTGATGTAGCATTACGCTCTACCAGTAATACAATGCTGAGCACCAGCTGTGCGACATCCAAGATCTCCCAGCTCCATTTATTACTTCTTAAGTTTCTAAGGAAGAGTGGAGCAAAGCTTACTGGACTTCTGCCCACTAACAACACACACCGAAAATCGCAACAACCCTGTTTGAGACTTACTTTTTTTATCCCAATCTAGGGCAACTGCAGAAAGATTCATCCTAAAACTTGAAAAAACGTATTTGCTACAGGTATAGTATTCTCTACAACTTCGAAAAGGATTCAGCAAACATCTCATCATACGGATTTCATTGCTGAACTCTATTTTGCAGCATACAGCTCCACCTGTTGAACAGGTTTTAGGAAAATAATCTCTACTATACATTTTCTTTTTCACAGTGCTGTTTCTGAGAAGTTTGAAATGGAAAAGCTCAAGATAAGCTGTTTCAAGATCTCTTGAGCAACCGTAAAATCAATTATGCAATAATTTCTGACAACTGGAAGAGAAATAGAGAATATGAGACAACATACAGCCAACCTCACTACAAGTCAAAGGGAACTGCCCTCCAGCCAACAGTACTGGTGGTGATGAATTTATTTCCAACAATTTTTCGGGAAGAGGATAGTCTTCTCACATCTCATTGTGGGAAAGAGTTTTATCTGAAGCACCCAGAAGATGCATATCAGAGAAAGCATGAGCTTCACAGCAAATTAGCCTTTGTTAGAGGTGAGTTCCTGCTTTTCAACACAATCAAGCAATGAAGCAGGCATAATAACTGTTACCTTTGCTTTGAATTGCCCATACTGTCAGGACAGAATGAAAATGCTAATTGTCTCATTAACTTTAAAACATGTAGCAATTCAATCTGTTATAAAATTTTGGAAGAAACTTAAACCCAACATATTCTCATCTACTATTAAACAGAAAACATCCCTAGTCACCTTAGAAGACACAAAAATACCATGGGCCAAATACACTGAATTACAATGGTACTAATCAAGCACACGTCGGCTGAAGTTGACAGAGGGAGTAAAGGAGAGGGAAGCACAGATTTCTGCCAGTGCTTTAAATATGCTACCAAACTGAAGGGATAATTAGGAATATCCTGTACATATTGTTTCTACCAATGACTCTCAATAACATAACTCAGTAACTGATACGTCTAATTATTACGGTTTGCTACCATCTCTCCTAGGTAACCTGCCGGCATGTAGGACACGTACGACTCTTTCAGTTATCCAATTATAAGGGCTCTGACTGGGCTTCAGTGGCAAAAACTTCCAGTAACTTCAGCTGAAAGAAGTATTAGAGGGAGCATCGTAGGGTCTGGCTTTCATGTGCCAAATATCAGCAAGGCCACAAATAGGTCATATTGTAAATCCAACTTAAATTAAAACCCATACATGGACTTAACTGTGTATTTATATAATTATATTTTTAGCACCTCCTAATACCATAAATAAATAAATAAATCCAAAGTGAGTAAGTAGTTGAGAGCAATATTACATCATATCAGAGATTTACTGCATCATTCTCAGAAGATTTTGCTGATGTCCAGAAGCATGTTGCTGTCTAACCATTAGTGTATTAAAATAAGGGGGAGGGTGTGTAAAAGGGGTTGATTGCCTCAAATTTGTTGCATTTTTCACTTCCTTAAAAAGGACCTAGAAGTTCATAAGAAGTAATTAAAAAATTAAAATGCTTTAATTACTTCCATTATACTGAGAATTATGAAAATGAGAGATCTGCTCTGCAAAGACAAGGAAATTTAATTGCTACTTTCACTGAAATACCTAAAGTCAGTATAATAAACAAATTGTATTGTGTACAGCAGTCCCATGAAAGCTGGTAGAATAGAAGTTGCAAAAATGGCCCATAAGCTTGTTTGACTCCTTCTTCAGGGGAAAATTTATGGTACTGGATATGATAAGCTTTTTGACCTGCCTCACCTCTCTTCGCAATGCTGATTTCTGGCAGGCTGAAGAATACACAGAAAAAAATACCGCATTGCCAAAACAAGCTTGTATTTGGCACAGGTGAATTTGGAAGTAAAAGGAACGTCGTGTTGGCCAGTAAAAGTCTTTTAAGTGTGACCAGCTTTTCACCAATGTCATTTTTTCATGAAAAGGTGCATTTAGCCTGAACTAAATTTGTCTCAAGATCCACACAAACCCACTCACAATATGCTTACATTTACATAACGTAAGTTTACTGTATTTAGCATTAAAATACACCTGTGTGATGCTTTACGGATGCAGCACCTCTGGAGCCTGGTCCCCGCAGCGGGACCGCGGATGCCCTGGTCCCCGGTGCGCTGCGGCCAGGGGCTTCCTCTGCTGCACAATAGCGATTCCCGGACTGAGGAGGCTGCTGTGCATCTCGGGAGTTATATTGCCTGTCCAAGAAGCCCAGCTGCAGCATTCAGAAGGATTTCCACTGTGAATTTCTGAGGTTTAGCCAGAAATTTTCTGGGGTTTGTTTTTCGGCTGTTTTTTTGCTTGCCTCCCCCCCCCCCCCCCCGCTGCCTCTTTTTCTTTCTTTTTTTTTTTTAGGAAAAAATCAAGACAATAATAATGCTTTCTTTCTCCCTCTCCCCTAAGCTTCTCTCATATGCTCACAGAATTCCCAAATTCTACTTACTATACTTGCCTTTTTCATCTTTTGACAAAGTGTGGAAGGCCAAAGTAGGTAAGATTTGCATACGTACTTTCACAGCGTGAACAATGCACAGTAAGCAACAACCTGCAAAGTTTGCATTCATGTACTCCTTTAGCTTAGTTACGGTCTTGACCTAGGGAAGGGGACACATCTCTAGCGTACGTATACAGTGCCACAGGCAGAGCACCAGCAAAGAGCTGACGCACAAGATCTGTTCAGTTGACTTGCAGGTAATTGTGATATAAATGTAACAACTTCATGAACCTTCAATTTTGTTGCATCCTTGCCATGACATGGCTGTTGTTGATACACAACAGCTCAAATTTTCTGAAAGTCAGAGGACATGTCAAGCAAAAGCGGCTGCAGTAATCACTTTTAAATAATCTTTGGTAACCAGATGAAGGCACACATACCATTTCCCTCCCCCAGGCTGAGCGTTCTGTATTGGGGAGTATACAAAAGTGCACGCACGCTTCTGGCAATTCAGTATTCCCACTAAAAGCAGAGGTAGTGAGGAGGCTGAAAGATGAAATCAGGATAACACAAAGCAAATTCACTGCATAGAGATGTGGCCAACCTGCATTCCAGACATTCTAAACATGTTAAATGGAAACAGCAGTTTTTACGTAAGGATTTGTGAGTTTATACTATTCTCTCCTGTTAAAGTGTTCCTGTTCTCATCCACAATCCCCTCTGTGGTGCAGTACCATGCCTGATGTAGGATACTGCGCTAGCAGGAACTTGTCAGATATTGTCTTTATAAAGCATCATGCAAATCTATAGCACTGCATAAATAAAACACAGCCCAATTAGCATAATGCTAAAACCCCCCAGATTGTAGATGTCAAATTGTGACTTTGGTATTCTGTCACCAGTATTTTATGCAATTTATGTTTTCATATCAGTGCTTTGACAATTTTTTTTCTTGCATCCTGGTGTCTCATTCAAGAAAGATCCTGCAGCTGGACATCAGAAAGGAAACTGGTTTTTAAGGACAGTTCAATCTAGGTTTGTATTAAAGGTTTTTCCTAAAATAATGGGAAACCGGGATTTTAGGAAACCTCGCAGAGTCTGAGATAAAAGAAATATAATTAGGAATGAAAAATAATCCTGAATGGCGTGAAAAGGAAAGAAAAGAGCATAGAATTTAATTTTTTAAGTCTGTTTCACTGTGTACAGTTTTCATAAAACGTGTGCAGCGAGAGGTGATGATCTTGGCAAGTATCAGCAAATAAAGACGTCGCTCCAGCTTCCTCTGAAACCTTAGCAGAAACAGACGGTGATATTTCACTGCTCTCATCACATGAAGCAGAGCAACCTGTAAGAAGTACCTCCAAACTGCGCCTGAGGGTAAGGGATCATGAAAGGGGACAGCAGAGTCCTACGGACTTACACTAAGTTCTTCTGCCAAGGCTAGAGAGAAAAAAGGTCATGGGACATGGAAACGTGGAGCTAGGCTGCTGTTCAGCGATTATCCCTTTTCTCTGCAAATATTGCCTTCAGTGCATTGTGTCAAGGCTATTCCCTTGAGTCTGAATCAGAGCTGCATTGAATGGCAGCTCTAACAAAGTGTAGGGGAGGTGGCAGTTCAATCAGGAAGGTACAGACAGTACATTCTATGGGTAATTGCAGGATTCCCTGTAGTATGTAAAGCAAATTAGAAAATACAAATAAATGAGGGGCAATTACTAAAATGTTTGCTTTGGAAACCAGAAATATTTTTTCCCTGCTGAAACAGTTATTGGCACCTCATTCTCTCATGGATTTAGAAATGGGTCTAAACCAAAATTTTCCAGAAAATTAAGTTGTGAGCAGGGAGTGTGTGAAGCCTACATTCATCTTTGTCTGATGGAGACTCTATGATGTCTAATAATACGGTTTAGCTGGCTTTATACCACATACCTCCTTAACGTGGCTGTCGTTTTCAAGAAACTTGACAGAATTTCTTCTGCTGGAGACTTCAGCTCCTCAGTCAGACTTAAGTGGAATGGGTCAAAGCATTCATAATTTATACGTGGGAGCTGCTTACAGAAGATAGCTCAGTCAAATAATCCACATTTCTATAGGAAATGACTAACATCGAACAGGAAATCTGTAACCAAATTCCCAAGTAACTATCATGGAATCAAAACAGTTCTCAAGAATATTTTACAGTGAATGTTTTTACAACTGTACCACAGCAAAAGGTGAATTGGAAGGGGAGCTAGTACATGAGATTCATTGCATTAACTGTTTAACTCCGTCCACACTCTGACCCCGTGATAACTATTTTCCGTGTGGATCCTTTTTATGCTACTGGACGTGAGCAACTGTCCAAATTCCACTGCCTGCTCTGGCTTGATGGTACCTGTTAGACATGATAGAGACAACAGCATGCCTATCACATCAGGGTTAGGCAAACACCTCACAGCATTTCTGGCCTCCAATAATTTTGGAAAAAAGATAATTGGGCTGAAAAAAGCACTCGGTCTTCTTTTTCACAGATCCTCAGAGAACAGGCACCATAGTAGACGTACTCTAAAAATTATTAGTTGAATAAGGATTCAGCACGCTCAAGCCACTTCCTTTTATCGTTTGAGGCTTTTTAAAAATCATGAACACTGCTAGGGTTTGCAAGCACTCACTGAATACTGGGTGGGTTAAAACTACACCGTGTCTCTGTTTTCCTAAAAAGGCATCCACTGCGTGTTCTTTGATGCTGATCCAAAACCAGCATTCTGTGTTTGTCTCATGCTGGAGGGTTTTTGGCTACTCTATGCCATAATGTACCATAGCAAACAGAATGAGGCATGTGACAGTTTGCTACATCTGTGCAGGGATAAGTCATTCATCTCAACCTGACACTTCTCTCTTTTCCAAAGTGACACTGCAATAGAGAAATATGCTTGCTCATTTATGGGAAGGAGAGTAATCAGTCCTGGCAAACAGAGACGAATTTCATTCATACAGTACAGAACTCACAGTTCGTACTTTCATTAAATTTCCATGGATAGCGTTCCACTAATTTCAGCCAGAAAGCTACATTTCTAAAATTATTTTACCATTGAACTGTGAAATGGGGTCCTGTGAGGTACTTTAAGAGACATTCTGTAGCATCAGGAGTAAAAATAACAGTACTTTCTTCAGAAAAATTATAGCTGCCAGTTCCAGATTTTCCGTGGTAATTAACCTAGATGCACTCAAGTGATGAGTACTCTCCCTAATGACTCTATTGGTTCAAATTTTCCTGTGATCTCCTCTGACAGTATCATCAGGATGTTGTCAGTGCAAACAATACCCTTATCTAGCTTCTTTTCAAGTCACCTGATTAACTGGAGAAAATAGAAACAGAAAGAAAAGAGCATGTCCTTGCACAGAGGCTGTAAATGTCACCGAAAGGCCAAGGGACCAGTTCCACCTGTCCGTCCTTCGTTAGCTCGGCTTCTCCCACTGAAGTGCCGGCTTACTGGGGTGCTTTATTTCCCAGTCTCTCTGCCAGAAGGTGGATCTTGACTGTTAGAAACCCAGTTCATGTGTCCTGATCACAATGGCGCCTTTGTGAAGGGAACAGTGGGTACAGGGCTTGAAAAACAACTTTCCTTCCCATTTAGAACCCTATAGGCTCATTATTCAATAGCACAGTGGTAACATAATGCATTTTCATTTACTTCACCCTAAATGTATGTAAATTAAAGGGTGGGTTTTTTATTAAAAATAACACTGATGTGTTTTTTGTTATTCAGAAAAGAAATTGTATTAGTGAAAAACAGCACTAATGACATTTCACATTCAAATTTGCCACTTGCTGGAAAAAGGCAGGTCTCACCCTGTGCTCAAAATATAAAAAATAAATACAAAATCTCTACTAATTGGTACTGTCATCCATATGGTTAGTCCATATGTGTGTTTCACTTGTTTTAACTTATGATTGTCTCTTTAGATGTAAGATTGCCTCCTAATGAAAAACGCTGCTCTCTTTACAATGAAAAATAGATCTAAAATGAAATGGCAGGATTGCTACACGCCATTGCTGGAGGGTTTTTGGGTGGAAAAGTATCATCTTTATCAGGAAAGATTACAAATTTATGACAGTGTTTAGTGCACTAGGAAACCAGGGACACTGCAGGATGTGGCAACTTGTCTTTAACATTTCAATTTCTGAAGCACCTAGGGCTTGAAATCTAATCTTATTTAGCCTAAACATTTAAATGGCTATATTGTAAGATCCTGTTAGTGTGCCTGGATTGAGTGTTTGGCTTCATAATCAAATCAAGTAAAGATACTCTTTTCTCAAGGCTGCCTCACCTGTGTGAGCTCTGCAGATAAATGATGGATTGTCTAGGTAATTATGGAGTATAGAGAGACAGTGTATGAGCACAGATTGAAGTATTTACTCACATCTAATCTAAACTCTTTCTAAAGCTAGAACATTTACCAGTCTTAGTTTTCTGTCTGAAGGTCTTCCAGTTAGATCTCAGGAAATGACGACTTCACACACATAAGATCAAGTAGAGGATGAAGGGGAAAAAAAAAAAAAAAGATATTGACTATATGTGTTGATGGCAAACTGAATGAAAGCCAATCAGAAAAATTAAGAGTTTTGTATTTTATTCTCAAGGTGTTCAAGCCTATGGTTTTTTTATATTTCATGATAAATATTTACCTTATCTAGTTCAAGCTCTCATTTTTCTACTTTCCATTCCTGTTACAGTTCTTTTGATTCTAGTGGACCAGATCTGTCACGAAGGTCATCTCTGCAGAGGAAAATATAATTGCTGAAAGAGGTAGAATCAATGCCATGGAGAACTGTAAAAATCAGAAAGAGACCTTGAACTGGGGATCAGAATTCAATGGGGCGAAAAAGTGAAGAAACACTAAGACGTGCCCACAATTGACCTGCATTGTCAAGCAAGCAATCTGCTGCTTCCTTGATTAGTTGAAGCTCTTTCCAAGGCATTTTGTTTCGTTCCAAATACACTGAACCGAAACAATCCAGCCTTGAAGTCAGAGCTATGTAAGTCAGTAGGGCCAAGCGTGTTCAGTCACAGAAAGCAAAACTGCAGATGCAAGGTCAGAAAT
Organism: Astur gentilis; assembly: GCF_929443795.1. NCBI lineage: Eukaryota > Metazoa > Chordata > Aves > Accipitriformes > Accipitridae > Astur > Astur gentilis. The sequence goes on along the minus strand of NC_064910.1, from coordinate 1,928,865 downwards.
GTTTTGTTGGTCAAGGTGTTAGGATATTGAGCAGCCTCTGAAAGTCCAAAAGAATCTACTCAATGGGGAAGCAGTTTAGGAACCTGAAGGAAGATACTCTGAACAGTGGGAGAAATACTAAAGTAGGCAAGTTCTCCCGAGAGCTATCCCTGAATTCATCTGTAACTTTCTGGCTTTAATCTCAGTTCCAGTTTTGGCTATGGAATGAACTGCAACAAGCCTTTGCTAAGCAAGATACAAAATAGAGCTCAGAACGGGGTCATGGAGAGAGAGATGCCTACTGCTTTTGTCTTGACCTATGTTTTTCCAATACCTTTGTCATCTTTATGAAGATTTTGGACACTCTGGGACAACTAGGAGTTTTCTGTTAATCAGTGGGTGTGAATAAATATGGGAACAAAGCAACCCACTGGGCTTTTATGAAAACAAGGAAGACAAGATACTTTTGTCCAACCTTTTCTGCCACTTGGGGACTGGGACACACTTATTTAGTTACAAAAGAAAGTGAAAGGTTATGGTTCCCTTATCTGTGAAGAATAAGGATGGATGTGAGGTTTCTGTGTCATGTCTTGCATTTAAATTTGATTGGTGCTACTAACAGCTGGCGAATGACAATAAATTATGTTTATGCTGATTCTCAACCACATTTCTGAGAAGAGCAAAATCAGACTAGGTGGTACCTTAAAAGTTCAATAGCTTGAGTTACTGTAATGGTTTTTGAGAATGACGGTTGCTCTACAGCCTACTCTAGGTCTCTCTATTTTTACTTTTGTATGTAGAGACTGCTCTGGTCACAGGTAGCAATTTCTTTCATGGCATCATTCTGCTACTGGGGGATGAGGGGGAGCAGCACACTAAACTTTTAGAAGAAAAGGTATTGCATCTGCTGATACTGAAATCAGGCAGTTCTACCTCATGATCCAGGAGTCCAGGATATAGGAATAGGAAAATGATATTGAGAAATAACAGCCTCAAAACACAAGAAATGCAGTTTCAGGGCTAAAGCTCTGAATTCTGAGTTAAACATTTTACACTGCGAGGCACATGATACACATGATACTTGCTGAACATGTTTCCGTTTTCTTCCATCACATTTAATATTACTCTGAAAAATGTATCTTTATCACTTTTTTCTCTGACTTCTGCAATTAATTCTTCAAGTAGTTTTGTCCTGACTCCTCCTCTCACAGTGAATCCCAGAGATGAAGAGAAAGAAGTCCATTGGCAGGTGTCTGTTGTAATTAGGGAGCCGCACAGTACCTCAGATGTCTTACTCTTTAGATTTTTTTTGTTGGGAAAAGCTGGAAAGCAATACAAAAGGACTTTCTGTGTGAAGACATCAATCCATACTAGATATAGCACGGCCCTTGTTAACTTGCACAGTTTAGCATGCCTAGTGTTTTTTTTTTTTTAAAAAAGGATGAATCTCTATGCTCTCTGTTTTTAAAAAAAAGACAAGACTTTATAATTCTAAAATAAAAATGTATTCCCATTAAACATTTTAAATAAGCACTAGTTGACACCTCAGCAACATCTAATTTGGATACACAAATGCCACATTTTTATTTATAAACTGGTATAGTGAATGAAAGTCCATGTGTGATCATTCGTAAGAAGTGATCAGCTGTGGATGTACATTTCTTTGCAAATGAAGCCCAATTTCATGGCAGACACAGCCATAGCAAAGGGAACTGTCTCTCAGACTCTGTGTTATGTTCTTCTGTTATATAATAAGTCAAGGTTAATCACTAATGAAAATAAGCTGTGAAGCACAGCTACTGATTAAGCATCAAAGCCATCTGTGCCATGTCACTAAGGTCCAATATAAAATAACCATAATTATTAATACCTTTTGGTATGCTCTAAAAATTATTACTTGTGAAATGAATTTTCCACATGTAAACTCACTTCCAAGGGACAAAGTAAAGGTCTAAAAAGCCTTTGTGAGTTAATGCTGGAATTTAATTAAATCCATAGTGCTGTCTAAAGTAGATCCACAGTCTCCAAGTACGCTGAAAAAAAAAACCCGTGAAACTAATTTTCTATGTCTTACTGGTATTCTAATATGAATAAAAGCTATTAGAGTAATAAACTCAGTTCTAATTAGAAACACTGGAACTCTCAAACAGAACAAAATCTGGAGTTCAATAAATGCAGTATTTTTGGAAGGGTATATATAAAGTGGAAGTCTTGATTTCAGTTATCCCGTATTGTATGGAAGAAAACGTAAAAGACCGGAGAGCAATCCTGAGAACTGTGAGAAAGGACACTTGGTTGCTCATGGCAGTTGTCCTTACAATGCCTTATCAACTCCACAAGACGGAGTAAAACTAATTTATTCCAAATAGACTGGCTGAGATAAAACAAGCGCTATGATTCTGCATGGGCCATGCTTGCTTGCTGAAACCTGGTGGGGTAGCATCTACGTAAGAAGGATGCACACCATTATATGCCACTTTCTTAGATGCAATAATACAATATGGCTAGGCAAAATCTGAGCACAGAAAAAAGAGGTGTTCGTATAAATGAAACACTTGCAACCAGCCCCATCTCAAAACGGTCCTGGGAACACTGTGGCTTTTGAATTCATACATGCCTCATAGGCCAATAGATGTATCTCTTGTTCAGAGGCAGCTGCAGCATCTCAGTAGGATCCAGGTGTGACCGATTCCTATAAAGACTTGTAGGTTGCCCTACAGAGTCTCCTAAAGGGTAAATGCATGCTGATCGAATCATAGAACCATTTAGGTTGGAAAAGACCCTTTAAGATCACTGAGTTCAACCATTAACCCCAACACTGCCAAGTTCACCACTAAACCATGTCCCTAAGCACCACATCTACGTGACTTTTAAATACCTCCAGGGATGGTGACTCCACCACTTCCCTGGGCAGCCTGGTCCAATGCTTGATAACCATTTCGGTGACGGAGTATTTCCTAATGTCCAATCTAAGCCTCCCCTGGCACAACTTGAGGCCGTTTCCTCTCATCCTATCGCTTGTTATTTGGGAGAAGAGACCGAACCCCACCGCCCTACAACCTCCTTTCAGGTAGTTGTAGAGAGCGATAAGGTCTCCCCTCAGCCTCCTTTTCTTCAGGCTAAACAGCCCCAGTTCCCTCAGCTCCATCATGCCTTACTTGTGCACCATAGAGCCCTTCCCTTTGTCCTTACCTAGCCTGGAAAGCTAAAGTGATGAATTTGAACCACTTTATCACTTCTACGCTCTAGAGATAGTAGAGAACCATGCAAACTTAAATAGAACAGAATTAAAGGTAAACCCAACAATGCTCAGCCATTTTGTAAAGACCCCTATAACAGGGTGAGACCCGACGTAGGCGCATGCTAGTCTCCTCTCCCACACGTTCCTTTGGAAGGGAAACGCGGCCATATGTTCCAGGTGGGATGTGACACCAGCCTCTTCCGTGTAACTCCAGGTGCATCTCAGATCCCCTCCGGTACTTCTGGGCTCACGGATTACAAACACCCACTGGCTGGTTGGTGAACCAAGATGAGATGCAAGGGACCAGGGGATGAGTTGGTAGGTTCTTTACAGTCAAACCACTGCAGTTACAAGTCTTCAGACAAACTCTGCAGTGGTACATCATATTAGTTTTGCTACCTATATCAGAAAATAGAGGAATACAGACTTAACTACACATGGAGCGGATGGAAGAGCGAGTATGCACCCTTGAACAAGGACTACCAGTAATTCATGAGCTGTAAGTAAAACAAGCTTATTGGTTTCTTTACCTCCTTTTGTATCCCTTCCACTCCAAAGAAATATGTGTTGCACCAGCTTCTATTCATACCATACTTAATCCAACCCTTACGACTGTGAGCATTTTATATACTGTTTTTTGTTGCATGAGGACTAAACTCTTACTGATGTCATTTCATAGAAGTCCATTGAATTGCACCACGAATCAATTTGGCCCTGCACCTCTGCAGCTGTGTGGAAGATGTTGGCTTTTCACCAAGTTCACACAAAGATGGAAATATTCATTTTCCACCAGTAATTTGCAGCTCCCACATTTGTCAAAAGCAAAAAGCATATTTTTACTTCCTTATTTATTTTTCCCATGAATACTGTTTTTGCAAAGCGAAAACAGAAAAAAACACAAATAGAAAATATAGCTATCTCCAACCATAAAAATTCTCCAAATTAATGAAAACTTGCAAATATGTTAGAAGACACAATTTGAATGCTTCAAAGTATATTCCTGTAATTTGCAGAATTTTGACAAAAATTTCTCCTTTGTGAAATCCTAATAAACTCTTCCCTCTGCTTTCACAGTGGTCCTTGCTTATGGTGATGAATATTCATACCAGCTCTTTATCTTTCAACCTCAGGCCCTAAAAGTTTATTTCTGAAAGCCTGTTGTTGAGGCTCGTGGAGACATGTGTGGAGATAAAGTTGGACAGGAATGGGTGTTGACACTGAGTCAATTCAGTCCTCAAGAGTCAGTTTGAACTCCATGATCTAGTAGTACATTATTGTTTACAGATCTACAGTCAATGAGGGCTGGGCAGAAACTGCAGGTTGGAACTCATAGGCACAAATGGGTTAAATTAGTTCAAGAATCAAGAAATAATTAAAGAAGCATTAAGAAGAGATACTGCTGTACTTAAGTAACACATGAGCGATGTTCCAGTACAAAGCACAACCCCTTCTTACCCTTTAGCATCACACTGCCTAACCTTTCTGGGGGGGAGCTACTTAAAACTTCCCAATAAGACACAAAGACAGGAGCGTCCACCCAGGACGAGAGCGTGACGTAGCTGCCTTCCACTGGCTTACCATATTATGTATGGTCATTGAGTAAGTCTTACATCACCCAAATCCCACTGTGCATTTTGTCTGTCTTATTTCTTAATTTTAAAATATAGTCATTGTAGTTCCATCTTTTAAGCTCTTTTAGGGTCCAAGCTCTTTTAAATTAAATATGTTTCCTTTACAGTTTGATTATTTTATCAGGGTCTGTGGCAAGGATGCCAGGAGTCGTGAGAAAATCATGATCTCATGGATTTCAGGGACAAAACGCTCAGGGGCTTTATTAAAGTTTGGGTTATATCCCTTGATAGTACGCTGAGCTCTGCTAAAATCTTGCTGTTGAGACTAGGGCCAAGTCAAGTCATCATTCTGTGCTCTTTCTTCTCCCAGATGACCATGCTCAGACTGTACGCCCCTGTACCAGCAAGTCCCTTCCACATGCTTGCTTGAGGTAGTTGGGAATTCTCCAGCAAAGTCAAAACCGACTTTGTCAAAAGGTAAATTCAGAAGCATTTCCCAGTTCAAAAAAGTTTGAAAAATATTTTGAAACATTCAGACAAAAAATTTTGATATCTTCCAAGGAGAAAATTACTTTCCTGCTGAAACGTCATCATGTAAAATATCTAGCAGTGCATGCAATTTTATAAGTAGTATATGTACAGTACTATATAACAGAATTATACCTCATTTTTAATGTATACTTGTTAAAGATAACAGGACCAAAAGGTGAAGGTCAAACCATACAAAATTATTGCAGCCAAAATTTTAATTCACTGCATTCAAAATAATATCTGGATGAGCTTTCAAAACTGAAATCTCAACTTCTTAAATTTGAGAATGGAATAGGATTTCGTTTTGTTTTGTCTTGTTTTGTTTCAAAAATTTTCATAGGGTACAAAAATTATTTTTTTGTCCAGCTCTGATAGATGAAGAGTGGAAATGTGGCTTTTCCTTGCTGACTGGGAATAGTAATTTTTTAGTGGGGAGTCATCCCGTTACCTTCCCCAAGCCAAGCTGTGTGTCAGTATGGGGATACAGGGCCAATAACCAAGGACTTGTGTCTTAGCGTTGCGGTTTAAACCCAGTTGGCAGTTAAGCACCACTCAGCTGCTCGCTCACTCCAACACCCCCTGCAGTCGAATGGGGGAGAGAATCAGGGGAAAAAAGTAAAACTCGTGGGTTGACATAAAGACAGTTTAATAGGACAGAAAATGAAGGGAAAATGATGATGATGATGATGATGACCGATGCCCAGCCAGCTCTTGAGCTGCGGTGCCCCTCCGGCCAACTCCTCCAGTTTACGTACTGGGCATGACGTCACACGGTATGGAATATCCCTTTGGCCAGTATGGGTCAGCCGTCCTGGCTGTGTCCCCTCCCACTTTCTTGCGCACCCCCAGCCTCTGCTGGCAGGGCAGGATGAAAAGCTGCAAAGTCCTTGATTTGGTATAAATACTGCTTAGCAACAACTAAAACGTAAGTGTGGTATCAACACTCTTCTCACACTAAGTCCAAAACACAGCGCTATACCAGCTACGAAGGAGAAAATTAACTTTATTCCAGTCCAAGCCAGGACACTTAGACACCTCCCCTGCCTAACTAGGTTCTCAAAATTTAGAGGTTATAAGCTTGGTCTAGTAACTGCTATTGCTACCCCGTGAAGTGCTATTGGATCGTCTCAGTTCCCATTGCATTCAGGGTAGAAGCAGCATCCTAAACACCTCATGAGGTCCAAGCATTACCCTGCAGGTTCCTTCAACAAAAGGTGAACAATGTCTTGTGGACATTGTATCACATTATTTATAGTAGAACTTGCTGGTTCCTACATACTCTTCCACTACTCATTGCAAAGAAGCTGTTATTTTCCACCAGCCCCGCTCTTTACAATTTTTTTCAGCTAGGAGACCTTACACAAAGTGCCAAATTATGTTAGCCTTAGTCATACCAAACAGCGTGCCGTGCCAGGATTGGCACGGTCTCAACAAAAACGGGTGTGTAACACCCGGTGGTGAATGCCTTTCGCTGTCCAGACAGAGCATTTTGCAGCGAAGATGTGGGACCCAGCTCTCCAAGGTGTTAAAATAACTGTGTTTGGAAAGGTCTGAAAAACGTTGAGCCCACCTGTGTTTTGCTGACTTCAAAACACATGAGTAGGTTTTCAACAGCTCAACAACTAAAGCTTATAAAATGAGAAGGTCACATTTGTCAGGTGAAAAATTTAATTAATACCTTCACATCTTCAATGGACAACACAATCATTCAGGTTTTGGCTTTTTTCAGCTGCAGTGTGGCAGCTACCCGGGGCCAGCACTATTGATGCACCGTGCTGGTGTCGTTCCACTTTACCTGGCTTTAATCTGAGAGAGAAGCACAAATCCCTTTTTTGCCTTTTCACAACCCAGAGGCTATATACGAGTAAAACCTGGCACGAATAAGGACAAGCCCAAAAAGGAGGGAGCATAACATCATTTTTGAAATGTAGATATTTTATCTGTAGATATCCCTACTGATTCCCAGCCCACAATATTGGGGCCAACGCTTGAAAAAATGGATGGAGTTTGCAGAAGTAACAATACAAAGGTAGACATTACTCAATTCTATTGGTGGTAAGCTTTATATAGAAAATTCCCCATTCAAATGTCCCTGATGATCGCATGTGACTCTGAGACAGTGCAGTTTTATAAGTTTTCCAAATAATTTTTCCCTTCCCTGTATAGCTCTCTGTCATGATGCCCAGACACCACATCAGAGAAAGGACATAGGTGGTCTTATAAGCATAATAAAAGGTTAGTAAGAATATTTGTTACTAAAAATATTGATAAAATACAAGCATTGGAGCACCAGTGGGAGAGTAATGATTAAATTATCTGATTCAGGGAAGATACCTGTATTGTGTAATAAACACTAGCATTAGAGCCTGACTTGTAGTAATAATAACCAGCAACTGATTATAAGCACTTTGCCTTCACTGTTTATTTGTCTGCACCTGGATATTGCTGCTTGGCAATAATTGGACTCTAATCACTCAAGCAAGCTTTAAATTTACCAAGTGTGAGCAAAACACGCTATGTTCTGTTTACTCAAGAATAAACCAATCTCATTCAGAGAAAAGATGCCGGGTTGCCTCGCCTGACTAAGGAAAAGAAATAAACTCGGCAAAAGCAAATAAAGCTGACCATTTTCTTTTAGGTGTCCGTGTTGTATGTACCCGAATTATTGTCCAAATTCTCTCGGGTACAGATACACTTTACTACACTTTCAGGAAGCCTGGTAGTAATCTACAATGTGGAGGCTGCCAATATACGTTACTCTTGGCAAGTCTTTTAGAAAAATAAATGTCTTTTGAATGGTAGTATATTAAGAAGTAGCAGTCATCTGATATTGCTGTGAGTCCTCAGGTTTCTAATGAGTGGATGCTATCTTTTCAGAGGGGTTTTGTTTTGTTTTTTTGAGGCCAGTTCCAGAGGAGAGAAGAGATGGGATCAAACATTTACGGGCAGCTCATTAGCACCTCTAGTGTTTGCCAAAGTCTTTGCTAGATCCAATGCAACTCCTGCATAAATTGTGTATAAACGGCACATTTAAGAAAGGGCTCACCCTTTTAAAGGGAGGGAAGACCATCTTGTAAAGATGAACTAAATTGTGAGATTTCTAAATATTCCCTTAAATAGACATTTATATATATTTTTAACCAGTCATTCAGGCATTATTCGGCATGCTTAAAACCTGTCCTATGGACTTTGCTATGACGGGTGCTGGAGAAATGCATAATTAAAAATGAAAAAGGCTTTTAGAGCCTGTTTACTTCGGTGACTACTGTGAAACAAATGTTTCTTTCTCCTTGCATCGCCCACCCACAGAAAGGGAACAGAACAAAGATGGCTCTGTCAGGCCTCTCTCCACTAGAGAACGCCTTGAGAGGCCAGAATGTATTAGGGCCCTGCTGAGCCCATTCAGCTTCACATAACACTCATACACACCGTACAACTAATTACATGTCAGATTAGCGATTTCATTATTACCACACTACCACTAATTAAAACTGCTTTGATATTGCTCAAGTAGTTTTGTGTGTTTACACAGTTTTAAAGTCTGGTTTTTTGAATTTTTTTTTTTTTTTTTTTTTTTTTTAAGAAAAAATCAAATTAGTATTATTTAAAGGGAAAACCCAGCATATTAAGGAAGCAAAACCTATACCGGCACTTTTCTCCTGCAAACCAACTTTTTTGCAAGTGAATTCTAAGTGCAAAGTCCCAACTGTACCTTAATCCGCAAATTGATAGATTCACGTCCGCTTTCCATTCCTAACGCTGCCCAAAGCTTAAGTTATCCAAGTAAGCAAATAACAAAAGTTACATCATTTTAATCTACATTCATCATTTTAATTGCCTGAATCTTCACTCAGACAAAGTAGCACTGTAGTTTTATGGTATTTGATTAATGAGGGCAAGAAAATGGAAGTTTTGCAATAAAACTAAAAAAAAAAAAATAAAAAAAAAATTCAACAGACTTTTATAGTTTTTTCCCTTATGATTTTAATTTAATGGCTCGTGTTTTCATTACTGCAGAGGCTGTACACTTTAGCTTGCAATTATGTCCCATCTGTGAAGCACTGTGTTATTACAGTTTATTCTAGTAGCTTTTCAATCACTTTTGAGTTGTGCTTTACAAGTATTCTTGCAGCAGGTGGGCTTACTGGCATGGGACCAGAAATACACAAAGCGCAAAGCTGGAGTTTAATGGCAGCCATATGCATGTGGCACAGAGCGCCAGCCTTCCCCCATATGCTGCTAAGCAGCCCCTTCAGCCTGCCAGTCACTCTTCTTACTGACTGCAGTCTCTAAGTAGTTTTCTGCCAGGGAAAAATATACCAAGGCAGCAAATTTCTCCAGTGCACCATCCTTATTACTGAGACAACCCTGTCATTAGCAAAAGCACAATGAACCTGATCTGGAGATGCATACCAATTAGGTTGCATGGAGCACTTTTCCTTCTTATCTCTATGGAAACTCGGCCTCCCTGGCTGCAGTGGACAATCAGTAATGTTTCATCCACCCATATGTCACCTAGTTAACACTGTACACTTTTATGCGAACCAAAAATCTGCTCCAACCCTCTCGGCGGCGCAAAGTAAAGAAATTAAAGAAAGGGAAGGAGCGAAGCGCCCGGCGCGTTTCTGAGCAAGCGCGCCGCTGCGACGTACGGACCTGCACCGTCAGCACTCCTGGCCGCAGGCACCGCGGCGAGAATGGTAACTTTAGCTGCAGCGAAGACAAAATCCACACTTAATCTTCCTGTTCGAAACCTGAGGAAGCTTCTCTAAACAACTCAAAGCCAACTTCCCCATTACAATAGGTACAGCCTTGAAAATCTCATAAAAATGCCGGGCCACCTGCTTTGTCCAGGAGAATGCTTTACGCTACTTTCCTCCACCTACCAGCCTTAAGCGTATTTTTCGCCCGTGTACCTCGGATATTTTTAAAAAGCTAAATTTTTACCCGGAGATTAATGAGTGTTTCTGTTTATGTTTGCCGGACTAAAGAAGGTGGTCTTTGGGAATAAACAAATCCACCCGATTCATTCCCTCTCTGCTTGTTTTTATGCCTTTTTGCTGTTTAAGGCTTTGTCCTCATTTTTACCTTTCTCTTTGTTTAAAAACACCAACAGAAGGGATTGGGACAAGACTGCTGTGGTATCGATTTTAGCCTCTACAGGTTTTGTCTGCAGTTTAACGTGAGAGAATGGGTACCAAGAGACGTGCCATAGTTGCATCAAGAGCCGCGGTTTTGATAGTACACGTACCATATACATAAACAAAATGCAGCCTCTTCAAGGCAAGAGAGGATGCTTTTTAGCCGTTTACAACCCATGTTTCTCACCTACAATGTTCCACCCCCATTTGCTTTGTTCTACCGTTTTGTTTCTTCATTTCGCATAATAGGGAGCAAATAATAATGTGTGGAATAGCTAGCTGTACTCCATGTCCTTTGGGCAACAATACCTTTCTTAGGAAAGAATGCCATCTTTATAGCAATACTTAATTTGTAATTAGCAAAGGAACACCTCATAGATGCATCGAATATTGACAGAAAAATAGAACAGGTCATAAATGTCAAATGGAAAAATGGAAATCTCCCTTTGAAAGCATACAGGTCTGAGTGAGTACAGGCTTTGAGAATACTCCAGATTAAATGCAATGAATGTGCTTGATATGGGCAGTGGCACATCAGGAGAGGTGAACTCATATTCCAGATGAGCAAACATTTAAAGAAGCTGAATGCAATTAAAATAGCATCTATCAAACAATGGATGTTGAAAATAAAAGCCAAGCTGAGAACTGGTGGTGACTCAGGAAGCTGCGTGAAAAGAAAAAGGAAGAAAGCGGAGCTCCAGGAACGCTGGCTTCTCTCGCAGAATTGACTAGACTTATGTCAGTGCTGTTGATATTCCCATGATACTGTCACTTATAGAACATTTATTTTTTATTATAAAAGCAATTCTAGATACGTGTAAAATTCTAAGTCTTCTAGTGGGAGCAATTTAAAACTGAATAATGCTGTCCTGAGGGGATTGTACTACTCTTTGGGTTTTGTTTTTAGGTTTAACTCATCACAAGAAAAACTTCTTCTTCAGAAGTAATTATTATTAGTTGTGACCCTTGAGAACAATGGAGAAAGAGTTAGTAGAGAGTTGAGAGGGAGCTGTTCATTCAAATGTTAAATACACTTTTGGGAAAACAGAGAGGACTAGGAATCAGATTGAAATGGGCCAGGAGAATTTTGGCTGGTCTGGTCAGGGTTATTACCAACCTGCCATTCAGCTGTTTATGGGTTGCTACAAGCAGCGATTCAGACAATTTCTTTGGAGATTTCATTTTACAGATACAACAATATATTTTATATTTTTCAGTAAGAAATGTCATACCTGATGTGAGCTTTTTCCTTTATCAGTTCAAGAGAAAAAGAGAGATAGAAAATAACTTAAATATTTCACCTGCCTCTGTTTCGGATGAGAAATCCATTGCGTTTCTCAGCCTGCAAAATGAGCTCTGGAATGCTTGCTGGTTTTGTACCCTATAGCCCTAGAAGGGTAACGTTACAATAAGGGCCCAATTCTGTGTTCAGCGAATAGAGTAAGTCCTTTTTAAATGAGCTTTCTTGTTTTTTTTTTTAAGGATGTGATCATTATTTATACACATTCTAGTCTCAAAAACAATGACTGAAAATGTGAAAATGCACTGTAAGTGACTTCTATGAAACAGAGAACAAGAATGAGAAAAATAATTTTACACCCACAGGATTTTTATTATCATTTCACAGAGACTTAGGTGTTAAGACACATTTTAAGAAATTAAACATTTTGCTAAATAAGAACCATAGCAATTTGATGCAAAACCAAAGCTTTTTTTTTTTTTTTTTTTTTCTTCCTATCATGGCCAAATACAAACTATTTACAGAGGATGGACATTTATACAGTAGAATAAAAATAACTACTCTAGGGTTCAGAGTCCCCAGAACGTCACAATCATTCTTGTAACTTAGCAGCTCTGTCATAGTTACGTGGTACCTGTCATTGCTCTGTAATGAAATACAGTACTCCTCATATATAGTTGGCTTTTGGGCTATGAAGATGTGTTCCTAGTACGCCTTTTCAAATATGCCCTTAGTTCCTGCCAGGAATGATGTTTAAATCCTTGTATCACATAAACATTTTCTTTCTTTTTCTTTTTTTTTTTTTTTTTTAAATTTATTTCACACTTTTTCTTTGCTTAAGGCAAATTGACAGACCATTTTTGTTTTTCAGGGAATTTAATGAGATACTTTTGAACAGGAGGGTAAAAGCTGCTGCTTTACCTTGCTGTTTATGATGCTTGTATAGAAACCTTTGAATTCAGAATAGGTCAGTTTGGGTTCAGGGGTTATTTCGGCAAAGAAAGGAAGGAATGTGATTGCTGATCGTCAGAGGCATAGGATAAAGTGGACTTCACTCAGCGTAACTACACTAAATTTTTACTTAAAGATGTGAGGATCAGTTCAATATAGCACACTGTAATTTTTTTCCTTGATATTATATCATTGGCATTTTGCTAAGTTCAGTATGTTTTACTTTCTGGTGTTGCCGTACAGCTCAGTGGGCACAGTCTCAATGCAAAGCCAGGAAGACAAATTCCTGCGATCCGAGCTGTGCTCTGCGAGGACGTGAGGAGAGGTGGAAAGATGTTTGAGCTGCTTTTCTACAACATGACTTCAGAGCAATATCGGGAGCATCAAGGAGCATACGCTGGGTTACATCAACAGCAAAATTCCTGTAGGAACCAGCTAAAGTGCAAAAGGTGTAGCTGCCTTCTGATAAATCCAACCTAACTTTAGTTGGGGGCTTGCCAAACTCATCTCCCTCTACTACAGTCAGTGGAGAAGAAAGCCTCCAGCCCGACGGCAATCTGAGTCATCTTCTGAAGGGGAACTTTTCTCTCCATGGGCAGTCGTGAAGCCTGGGACAACCCCGTCCCCAGCATTAGCTCCTCAGCCTAACTTTGGGTGGGAGGAACCTAGACATGAGCGACGAACCTTTTCCAGAACAACACGGCACGCTGCGGCACCCTGCCTCAGGGCTGAGAGGGAAGCCTCGCTTTATTAAGTGTGTAGTTAAAATACTGCTGTGTTAGCGGGTGTTTCGTTAGAGCGAATTTACTCTTGATGGAAGCAGTCTGAGTGACAGGTCTACAAAATGAAGTTGTCTACTTACACCAGCCTTTACTGAGATGGCACTTCAATTTCCAGCTATTTGAAACTAGTGTCTTTTTCAAGAAGGCCAAGTATGACTTGCTATTGACAAAATAAAGGAGGTTTTTTTCTGGATTTTTTCCCCTTTTTTCCCTGGGGCAGAGTGAGAGCACTACCTCAGCTGACGGCTTCTAATGACGCTATCTGCTGACTAATATTGAATTCAACTTGGGTGTGAAATAAGGCAACTTGGAAAGTTACTGCATATTTGCCTGTCTTTACCATCCCACAATAAAGCAAAACCTATTCAGCAGCTAAAAAGTCTAATATGCCCCCGTAACTAAGGGGAAGAAGTCACACAATTATACCAGTGAGAATTAATACTGAAAATCCAGAAAATGTAAAAGGAAAAAAAATTCCTTAAGAAGCACTGAAACGCACAGTCATGATCATTACACAGCCTTAAAGTCCATTCCTGCCATGATTCCTGAAAACAACTAGAGATGAACGTGTAACATTTCCATCCATAAAACAGCCTTTTTTATGATTTGTATCCCCCAAATGCAGGAAGCAGGTCTTTTTCTGCAGTTTTACAGAATCTAGCCTAAAGGTACAGCATCTCCTTCGTTATTCTACCAGACAGGGACAATAAAAAACTCTGTTTCTGAAAGTCCGGGATGCAGAAAGCAGTAAAATTATTCAAGAAATCTAAAAATATGGATTCATCTTCCTCGCACATACCAAGCACAAACTGATGCAGTTTTTCACGTCATGGAAAAAGGCTTTTCCAGTACAGATGTCACTTCTAGAGGTTATTTAGAGTGGTGAAGTGGAACCCTGTGCATAATATAGCAAATGTGGTGCATTTGCTTAGAATACATGCACATTTTTCAGAGTGAATATTCTAAATAATGTCACTAATATGGAGAGTTGCAAACTTAGTGTAGGGATGAAGTATCACGATTACTGTCAGAAATATTGTATAATTTATGACATCAGATATGAAATTAGCATTCAGGATGAAATTTTTTTGCAATTATTATGAGACTGGGTGGGAAATCCTGGCAATTTATTACCACAAACTCTGAAGATCTTAGAAAAACTCTTGATCCAAAGATAATCTTATAGTTGAGCCAAATTTATGAAGTTAGGACAGTGATATGTCAAGGGCCAATAGTTGATAATTACTTCAGTAAAGTTAAGTGGGGTCTTTCATATTTTCTCATCTTTAATTACGTTTCTCTGGTTTTTGGCTAAATCATTCCTGATTATGCTTTTTGACACATAGACATCCATTTTAGGATCTGCTCCGAAGCTGGTTGGTTAAGCCTGTCTTTTTGTTTCCATATGATTTGGTACAACTCATCAACAAGCTTCATTGCAAATTTGCAACTTTACAAATGTTTTGCTAAGTTTGTGATGAAAAATACGGGTGCGTTATTTAGTCAGATTTAATTCATGTAAATTAAATTCTTTGTTAATTAGCATTTTATGGTTATTAGTGGTTGTAGGATATTTTTACCAGCACTTCTTTGGTCATTTATCCAGCTGAGCTACATAGTTGAATACCTAAACCATATCATGTCATTTCTGTTCCCTTCTTGAATGACCCAAGAAGCACGCACACACACACATATATATGCACTTACAAGTGCACTCACCTCTCTCTATACATCTATACTTATATATGCACTTACATTTACGTACACCTATATACACACGCATACAGATATGTATACATGTATATGCCTTTGTACATGCACATAGCCACACACACACATGTTCCCAACATGTCTGCTAAAATCAATCATTATTTCTTATAAAGAAAAAGATTTCTCTGGCCAATTAAATTCTCTACCAGTCCCTCGCTTTACATTAGCATGTTCACAGAAAGGGGCTAACCTTTGTGGGAATTCATGAAAAAATGGAAATCAAGATACACAAATCAAGATATGATTAAGATTCACCCAAACCACCATGGGTCTTCTTCCCTGGTTACCGACTCGCTCACTAATCTATGTTGTAAGAATTCCCCTCGCCGTCCAAGCTAGGGTAAGGTGCCATCACCCCTTCTCCAGCAGAAACGCACAGATGCAGAAGTTTAAGATGAACTGGCTTGCTTCCACTCCATGGCACATGCACTGTATGAGAAAATTACTTCCCTTACCTTTCTGCTGCTTTGAAAATGCGTTGCATGAATCTTTTTTCCTGGCTTATGCCCCATCCTAAACTCAAAGCATTTTCATCTTTTAAAGACACCGTCGCCAGACAGGAGCACCCCAGGAGAATCAATAACCCCCCGAGGTAAATGCACACTTCTCTGGCCTGACATATCCAGCCCATCAAGTGTTCCTCTGCCTAAAAGGAACACGCAGTTCCCCTTCCCCGTCATTAAATCCATTCCTCAAATCAATGCACATATATTAATTACGTGTGTAATTAATGAAATAAAGCAAATGCTTTAAAAGCAAAGCCGGTATCCAGGCATAAGGGAAGCTGAATTAGGCAGGGTCCTCTCCAGGACTGAGCGGGAGACCGGCAGCACGCCGTTTTCAGGGGCGGAGGGGACACGTACCCCTTCTCTCCTCACTTTTCATTTCTGCCTGGCTGCCAGGTGCTCTGAGGGAAGCAACGAGAAGATGTGCCTACAGACAAGTTGGGACCGACGAGCAATTAATTAGCCAGGCTGACGATGAGGGCTGGCTCCGTACCGGCGG
This sequence comes from Astur gentilis, assembly GCF_929443795.1. Taxonomy (NCBI): domain Eukaryota; kingdom Metazoa; phylum Chordata; class Aves; order Accipitriformes; family Accipitridae; genus Astur; species Astur gentilis. The sequence continues at coordinate 1,912,654 of NC_064910.1, read as the reverse complement.
ACGGGTGGTAGAGCTCGACGCTCTGCTCCGCTCCGCGGCGTGACGGGTCTCTGGCGTGGCGTTGGCCCCTGCGTTCTGCTGGGTCTGCTCCCAGACGTGCCTGGGGACCCTTCCCAGTAGCGACCAGTTCCAGGTGCTGGTTTGTACATGGCCACCCTGACTTGGACCTAAAGCCACAGACACGGGTGGCTCTCAGTGCCGGAGCACCGTCCCAGCACGTTGCATTTGCTGGTCTGGATGCTGCCGTCGGGACCTACTTGTGCTTTTTTTGCTGTTAACCCGCCTAATGCCTGTCAGAGTGAACGGTGGTACGCCAGCGATCTTCTAGGGTTAGCTGTTAGTGAATCTGGAAGGCAGCATGCCTAGTGGGTAGCTCGACAGGAGAAGACTAAAAAGATGAAGGAAAGGAAAGGAAAAGAAAGAAAGAGCTGTCCCTCTTGCCCCACATCACACTTGTTACTTAGTCCTCTCCAACAAGGTGGAAGAACGATCCCATTTTTGCACTTCAGGTACTTAGTTTCCCTAGGTCTGAAATACGGGGTCACTCCAGCCATGTGTGATTACGTGAGGGCAATTCTCCACCCTGTCCTTCAGAGGCAGAACAGTACAGCAGGAGGATATCTAAAAAGCAAAACCTGACAGCAGCAGCAACAGAAGAAGTTAGGAAAGGAAATGGTATTCATAGAAGATTGTGTAATACGTGTCCTTCAATGAGAGACAAATGGTCTCTCATGTAAAGTGCAGTATTGCCTGCTTTCATGATTTCATTCTAAGTCTTGCGATGTTTAGTATTGTTAGTATTGTTTTCTTCCTTAAAGCTTCCATCTGAAGTGATTATACAACTATCTCAGCTTAGTTTCTTTTTTTTTTTTTTAAAAAAAGGGTAAGAACATAGTCCTGGATGCAAAGAAGAGTTTAAAATTTAACTCACATTTCCCTCAATGGGCGCAAAATATGTCAAATCACAAACCAAAAACTTGGGATCTGGTCATTGTTGGTTTTAGTACTGTGATTTGTAGCATGATTTACCACGTGGAGGTGAGCAATCCTGGCACTGTCCAATGACACACATCCCCACCCCACGTGCCAAGACCAATCCAGGAAAGTATAGAGCCTGCGACAGGACAGGCTTCCTCGGGCTGCCCTAAAATCTTTCCTGAGACTATTTCATGTTCCAGGAAATTTGTTTCTAGCCTCCGACTCTTGCAAATTTACTGTTCCTTAGGAAGTATTACCCAGGTGCAAAATTTCTGATTGTCCTTATTCTGTGTTTGCATTATTGGGAAGCAAAATTAGAAACATGCCTGTACACCGTGATGGAAATGTGTTCTTCTATTAGGCATAAGAAATACGCAGCTTTTTGCAGCTTTTTCCAGTTTTTACCCCCATGCTGACTGCATGTGCATAGTTAGCCTTTCCAGTACATATTCAGTATTTCTAACCTATGTTTTCTTTCCCATAATTCAGAAAGCATTTGAAAGCACAGCCTTCAAATTTTAATCAATGAATCTCAAAAAATCTGAGTTCAGCCCAGGAATAGAAGACTGCAGTTTGAAAGTTTGAAAACACCAGAATTAACCATATATAAGACCAATGTCCTAAAAGGGTTCTATAGAACATAAGGTTTATTATTAAATATTAAGACAAAGTGGCTACTTAACATAGCCATTTGCTGGCTTTCAAACGCACATTACCTGCCACCCTTTTGCACTGCTGTATGTCTGCTCAGTTCCCAGAAACCTACCTAAAAATACACTTTAAAATTGCATCTATATTAAGACCACAGATAGCAAGTCACAGCTCCATCTGAGCAAAACCCGATGACTAATGACTCCTCAAAAATGAAGTTTTTAATGGAAATGCATTTCTGAAAAAACATTGACCCCTCAAACACTGGCAGCACCGCAAGTCTTCCAGCGTGGCCCAGCTGAAAGCCTGCTAAATCAGTGCAAAGTCATCCATTGCCCTGCATGGCCTTTGTACCACGGCTCTGGGGTTATCAGGGTACCTCTTCATACACAGAAGGGAAGTAAAAACGTTTATAGCAAATCCCTCTAAAGTACAGGGAGAACTTTTTATGAACCAGCTATTCAAGATTTGTACAGCTCAATCGGTAGCTTTTTGCTTTTATGGATTTTCCCTTTATGGGGGATGTGCATATTGCTTATGGAACGTAAATAAGTAACAACTCTCTGCATCATTAGTATTTTTTTGCATTCATCTTGCTTTACACATACTATGACTCCATGGGGCAAGCTTTATGTGCAGGACCTTCCCTCTTTCTGGGTGGAAATAAACAGTTGTGCTAAGGGTGGATTTTTAAGAACATCTGAATAACAGGCAGTCATTCCCCACCAGTTCATACAATGTGCATACAATAGGGCCTAATACTTGTTTCTCAATAGCAAATGAAGTGTAGGATTATATTAGAGATGTATCTGAAGTAAATCATCGAGTTTAACTCTTGTCTGGCAAGTTAAACTGGAAAATGGTAGGCTGGTGTCCAGTGTTACCTATTTTGCTTTTTTGACCAGAAGAGGACGAATCAGATTGGATGTCAACACAGACGCAATTTGTATGTAAGCCTCAATTTCTTCTCATCCCTCTGTTTCACAGGTACTTCCCACATGCACCTTATCTGCAGGATTTCAGAGCATTTTGTAAGCTGAAGTCCCAATTCTGCAACTGCACAGCTCTGGAGACAAAGTGAAGATCTCACGGGACTGGAAGACCCACGTGGTTTCAGTGTGCATCCTTGTCTACGCGGGATCTGCATTTATGCTGAAATGACTGCACGCTCGAGGCTTATCTGTGAAAATCTGATGGAACATAGCAACCAAACATCACACTACAACATCAGTTGGTAAAAAATAGCAAAACGAGAAAATTGGCCCAAATTAGCCCTGGGAAAAATGAAACGCCCCCATCTACTCTGAAGTTCTGCCTACTGCGGCTTCAGTAGTTACTGATCGGTTGACACAAGCACACCAAGCAAATAAATTAATTTTTCTTTCTTAGAAGGATTAAATGATCTTCATGTCTGTCAGGATTTGAGGTAGCTGGCTAAGCTAGTTAATTACCTCAGAAATTTAACAAGGAGCCAGAACCCGAAGTCTGTGGAAATTCCACCTCTGCAGCAACTGATGCTTTCAAAGTTTCGCCCAGAGATGTTCTTAAATGCTCACTGATGACTTGACTTTTCTCACAGTGTTCTATTTCAGTAATTTTTAAAGAAAGAAAAAGAAGAGAACACATAAAAAAGAGATATCCTTTCTTCTCCCATCTCTGTCCGTTAAATGACTGATTCCAATTTAGTGCATTGATGTTGAAGGTTTTTGAAATTCAAAGGTATGTTTCTCTTCCCATCTCTAATGGGATAATAGCACATACTAATGCACATGCATTTGTTCATAAGAATTACAAGTTGCAAACATTATCGCTTTATGATTATTGTGCAATTAGACAAAAGAAGACGCATACAGAGACAGGCAAATGGAGAGGACAGAAGAGGATGACATCCAATAATATAAGCTTCTTTTTTCTAGACTACACAAAGTTCCATTTATAGTTTGCATATTTCTCAAATTCACCCTTTCAAAGAACTCCAAAACCAAATGCCTAAGGTCTGGCAGTACTTATATTGCTCATTTGCCCTCTCCTTAAACTCTTCACCTGATACACAGCAAAAAAGAAAGCATGATGTCCTAGTATAGCCATGTAAAATGTACAATAAATTATGTTAAAAAGGAAGCACTTTAATGCTAGCAAGCACCAGTGATCTGCTTCGAAGCTGTCACCAAAGGACACTTTAGACATTAGAGTGCATTATTTGGTAGTAATAGTAAATGGCTGTATAGAATCTCACTGATCGTTATTGCCATTTATTCATTTTCTTTCCTGTTTTCAAAATGGATAAATGAACATTTTCATGCTCTCAGAACAAATGACATAAATCAAAATTGATAAAATAGTTTTAAATAGTTCTCACTTTAAAAAAGTATTCTTTTGATCCACTGCCACACTCCAGCTATACGTAACCACAGCATATCTTCTTGTAATTTAATGAATTTAGCTCACTGAAAATTAAAAATGGAATTCTCTTCTTCACAGTTTCAGGCTTATTGCATCGTACTAAGCTCAGGAATTTGACTCCTGGATGGTTGTACCATGTAGGAATTTATCACAGCCCACCAGGTTCCATCTCCATCTCTACGTTATGCATTCACGAACTGTACGGACTTCAAATGATACTCACATATACCGCTTTTCTTATGACTGAAGCACAACCATTGTAATGCTTAAAAAATACATTTAATAGAACACCTTCCCTCTGCACTGAGTTCAGCTCCTGAAGTGCAGTTTCAGAACAGGTTTTCAGGTACGCAATGACTTATCCACATGGCAGCCTCTGCACCTACCTCTCATTCATATATGCCTGTCCTTAAATAACATCGTAATACAAAAGAACATAAATCTAAGTACGCTGCATCGGTTGTGCACGTGCAAACACGTGCTTGCCGACAAGGATTCCCCTCAGAAAGGAGGACAACCGTGGAGATGGGAATCTGCTGTGGTTTCCATCCCCGAGTGAAAGCAGCACAGCCCCTGGTTTGGGGTGCACCCCAATGGCCCTGCGTTGGCTCAGCGGGAACTGGGTGTGCTGTGCATCCTCCTTAATTTTACCTCACACCTGTAGTCGTGTTCCAAAAAATCTTTATCAGAGAAACTGACAGACTTCACCTAAACAGTGAAATCCCATCCCTGAGGAGGTCAAGGGGAAGGTCTGACTTTCCCGAGATCCCTAAATCACCCAGTCCACGTTGGAGACACCAGCATTAGTCACACCACACAGACAAAATGCTTCTTGGATTTAACTTCAAAGCATTTTCCTGTTCAAGCGAAATACACCCTAAAACAAAACAAAACAAAAAACAAAACAAGAAAAAAATCCCCAAAACCCCAAAGAGAAGGAAAAGATAAGAAAAGCTTAATGAAACATTGGTCTTTCTGCCCAGTGTCGGAGACTGGAGCTCCCAAGAGTTCATTTCCATCAGTGATGCGCAGAGTAAGACGCGCTACCACTGCTGCAAACACGAACAGCTTCTGTCAGAAGGAAACGCAGCTGATTAATCAACTTGATATTACCCGAACTGATTAAACAATGAGACGTCCTGGGGTTTTGCTGTCTGTCCTGATGAGCGCTCATCATAACTATTAGTACAAAACCCCAGCACGTCTCCCTTGGGAGTAAACTACCTTCTAATGTTTTTCCTCTAAAGATTAATTCCATTGTTATGGAACCTGTGTATTAAAGGAACTATAAACTAATCATTAGTCATTTTCAAACAATTTGACCTTTCCAGCTTTGACTGGTGGAGTGTTTTTGGAAGAGGTCTTGTTCAGTTTCCCTTATTCACATAAGCTGGTTTACTTAGACAAATAGAAAAGGGACTGATACGTCTGCAGTATTGTGTTCGTTTCTAAAGCAGAAAAAGTGGACATTTTTTAATGAACTTTTTTTTCCTGAAGTAATGTTTAAAGGATTAGCAGCTGTGGAAACCATGAAAACCTTTGCTTTCTTCCACCAAATGACCCAAACCTCAGCCTAACCTCCGATACAATAAGCTCTCTCTCTGAAAGACCCCATTAAACTTGAGTGTTACCTGCAAAAGGAAGCAGTTTTTTAAATGCACTTAAACAGAGGATAAACAGTATATGTCACGTGTCAATAAATAATTTCTAAACTTGGATAAAATTTAAAAGTTGCACTTGAAAGACAAGTTCTTTGCATGTCTGAAATGGGTTACCCTTGTCTATGAATCCGGTTTTTAACATGATTACTGGTGTGTTTTTATGGCAATCATTCAGGTGCAGAGGGCAACCATGAATAAACCACCCCAGAATTCCTCTTTTAGGAGGTTAGGGAAGGCCCCAACTTTCTACATTACAGTATACCCTCGTAGGCGTTACCAAGTTTCAACTTTTCACCTTCCATCATGACCATTCACGACTTCCCTACACCCCTGCTTGTGAGAAAGATTCAATCTGACTGAGACCAAAGGCAGGAAAAGGCAATTACTTCTAACTTTGTATTCAGGCTTTTTTTTCTGATTTCCAGTGATAGCAGCTTTTAAACACTTAACAGCTTTGTTAGCTTAAAACAAATTTATATCAATTTTAATTCAGATGTCTGGTTTCAAGAGTGGGAAATATTTTTTTTTTACTCTATTAAACCTTTTAGCTCCCAGGGAAAAGAACTTAAAAATAGTCTTATGCATGAAATTCTCAAGTCATTTTGACTGGATTCGTCAATGAGCGTTCTACCATGCACATCCTCTGGATTTATTCTAGGTAACTTCCTTCCTCTAAGTTTTCCTGATATGTATGCGGGTCAGAGTAAACAAACCCAGGACAAACTATGAGTCCAAGCCCTTGAGCACAAAGGACACAAAGAGCAGCCGTCCAGCTTCAACCCTGCGGGCACAATAGCAGTAGACTGGCGATTCTCCGCGCTGCAGTTCCCCACAGGGGCATACATCCCCCCACAAAAGCTCGCAAGGTTTGGGTTTTTTCCTTTTCTTTTTTCTCTTGTTTAAAGGTGTGCACTAGCTTAGAGAAATGACAGAGCGGGGCCCACTCATATTCATTGCTCACAAACTACCAGGTGCTGAGACGCAACAAATAAATCCAGAGGCAAGTGCTAAAATTTGTGTAGGTTCCAAATACTGCTGGCATCTTTCTGGATTATTTATAAGCCTTAAATATTCCTAAAGCTTTGGAAGTATCTGGTTTTTAGCCTTCCTGGTACACACCTGAAACCAAATCATATTTCCTGTTGGCTACCTAAAATGGATATCAGCTCAGCACACTGATTTTTGTAATTACTGCTCTTTAGATGCTTATGCCCGTCCTTATTTTACATAACTGTGTCTAAACATGTACACACATTTAGAGTGGTGAATTTCACGCAGAATGACAGTGTTTGACCCGACACATCCCCCCCCCCCAAGAAGATAGTCCCATACACCTGACAATATACCCATGGTAACTAACAGAAGTTTTGTTCACAATTCAGTACAGGCAGGGGTTTAGACCTTTAGACCTTAACATTAACACCTTTATTCCTTTGCTTCACAGCTACGTTGTAATCTTTTAGAAAAACCTATGGTAAAAACTTGACTTCTTCATTTCCGTTTAGAGTCAGTGGAAGTTTTGTTCAAATAACAAAAAGAACCTGTGTTTTTCAAACTGTGCTTATGAAGCCCAGTGGTCTGTGCTGTACTTCTGAAGTGCATCTGAAAGCTAACTAAGAAAAGCCAGACTATTACCATAGATATTACCTGTACATGGGTCCACGGAAAAGTGTTATGAGGTCCTCAGTCTAAGAAAGGCTGACAATCTTTGGACTGTAGAACCAGATTTACAGTTTATCAACAAATCAGATGAACTGAAGTGATCCCAGTTAAGATATCTTTTCTCTTCCCTCAAAATAAAATAAATTTATAGGTATTTTTCTCCATTAAAAATGTTTTTAAGAGTGCAACCTTTATTTCAAACCTCCACCCCATAAAACAATTTCCTTTGAGTGTCTTGCTAGCAATTTAAAGTATGATTTATGATTAATCTTTTAACATGTTATTGTATAAGATTTCTTTCAACTGCAATTGCAGATTTTTAAAGCCACGAATAAGGCTTGTAAGAAATCAGCTACTATACAAGTGTCTTTAAAAGCTACTAATTTCAGTTACCTATGCAGTAGGTGACTCACAATCAGCTTAAAAACATAAACTAGAAGTCCAACCCCATCCCCCCCCCCCCCCCCCCCCCCACCTCACCAGCAAGATTTCATTATTTGTTTGTTTTGTAATCAATAAAATCTATTAGCAGACAAGGTATTGCAATTGCCAGGACATCAATACAACTAGTTTAACTTCAGATGCTGGTTGACTTGGGATGTCAAAGCTCCCACAGTTGTTGGGAGCCTGGTATTAAGAGAACAGATACAATCCTAAGCCTAAGTGTTAACAAAGCCTGTTGGCATCCCAGAGGAGATTAGGTTGCTGATCTTGTAAGGATCAGCTACTTACTTAGTGATGTTTACACTGACATTGATGTAGTGACATCCTGATCTAATTACATGTCAATAAACCACAGTCCTGATGCCCTGAGAAGGTCAGGAGGGGATTACAAGAACTCCATTGCCAATCCTTAGAGCCTAAGGAAGCAACCCTGTGATTTAATTACCATAAAGTCAGTAACTGTAAAGCTATTGTTTTAAATGGGCCAATTCTTTTCATAATTAGATTGCATCCCTCCCTTTAACCCCGTCACCTCCAAATTTTGCAAACATTCTGCATACAACTCACTGCTTTAGCAAACATTCTGGAAACCTGTTTAGATTCCTCCAGGTCATTTGTGTCTAAGATTCTAATTGTTCTTTGAGTCTAAGCACTTTTAAAGGTTTTGTTTTAAATGTATGTCATCGTTTTCATGTTCTTCATATAATTTCAGCACTATGTTAATTCTGGCAGTCAGTGGGTGTGTTTATTTCCTTAACGCCACCAGCCCTGCCTGACCTATGCTGCAGTTTTAGGGATGTAGGCATGGCTGCTCCTGCTCAGGGAAAGGTGGAGTATCATCCTCAAGGTAGGAAAATGCAATTTTGCCTGAACAGCTGGGAAACCTCACGATAGCTTTGCTGTAAACGTGAGAAAGGTTCAGGGCTGTTAGAACAAACATAGGTACCTCTATGCATCACACTACATGAATGAGGCTGGTACCCGCTTTTAAGCACTTCCAGCTAAGTTAAGTTGTAACTTAAGCAGTTCAGAATTAGTTTTTTAGGCTAGTTGTTATTGTGCTTGGAAGGCTTTGTTAAACAAGATTTAACACAAGGGAAACTCTACATCCATTTCCCTATCTTTGGGTTACGAGTAACTGGAATTGCTAGTGTCATTGAGTCATAAATTAATTCCCTGCCCTTCCTGAAATCTCAGAAGATTTTTAAAGGTTTGGCTCATTCTGAGCGCTGTGTTTGCCTCACACTCAGGTGGGATTTTGGTTACAGTCTTACCAGAAAGGATAAACTTCTAACATATTAGCGAGGTGCAGGCAGGAATCCTGCAGCACAGAATCCTCTCCCATGTACAAAGGACCCACAGATGTTCTGCACAACCACAAGCAAGATATTTTACCTGCTTCATTCCTTAAGCCCTGGGAGGGCAGGAGGGGCTGTTGGAGTTGGGGACAAGAAACCTAGCTGGTTTTGCACAATTAATCTTCCTAGAGCTTTAGAATATAATTTTTGTTTAAAAAGGAATGCACTGTATTCCGTCTGCCCTGCTCTGCGTGAGGGGTTGAACCAGATGACTTCCAACTTAAATTATTCTATGATTCTATGTCAAGTGGTGAAATCTATATAAAAATACATATTTTTTTCTGCTCCTCCAGCCTTCTCTCTGGCTTTCCCTAGTCTCTTATTTCATCATTTTATTCACCCTTCAAGTAACTACCGGGTAGTGATGTATAAAGCTTTCATTATGATATCCAAAGGTGCACAGCTATTTCATATTGCTGGAAAGGACACAGTCTTCAAGAGCAGTTGAGTAACTTACAAGTCTAAGGCCCACTTTTAAAAATGACTCATGCTCTTTGGAAGTCAATGTTGTGGTGCCTTGCCATGGGAGATGACAGCTTTCAAACATTTCCTCCAGTGCAACAAACTGAAAATAAAGGAGGTTTTCTTTAATGGTAAGCTTTTGAATGATGAAAGCACTTGGGGGGGATATGGATGACATTGAAAACTGACTCTCAGGGTGTTTCAGTGGTTTCGCAGACAAACGTGTTTTTATGGAGATAGGTCCTAGTGTGTCCTTAACTTGATTCGATATGAATTGTGTTACAGATAAAACCAAAAAGGACCAGGTTCAACCCTGATTGATTTGTACTGGCCTCACTGAATTTACACCAGGGATAAACATGGCCCAAGTTATTTCAGTGCGAGTATGTGAAATAACTACTTTCCATGAATACTTCCATTCTGCATACCTACAGTATGCTCTATAATAGTAGTAATAACACCAGGCACTTAATGCTTTCATCTTCAAAGCACTTTGCAAACATTAGCCAATAGGAGAAACTCTTATGAAAGGACAGCTGATGAAGAAACAGAAATTTCTTGGAGGAATAGATAGGTTTTGTTGTACGTCAAATGAGCTTTCATAAACTCAGTATTTTTCAACTCATAAAAGACTGCAAAAAGAAAATATTTTGCTCTAAGTGTATCTAGATTTCATTACTGCAATATACTGCAAGGACAAAATAACCTCTAGCAAAGGGTGCTGCATATCTTCCCGACCACAGAGCTCTGTTTGATGCTGCAGGATACTAAGCTATATGCCCTTGTGTCAGCAACACATAACCTTTTATTCACCTTTCTGCATCTGGACCTACTTTCTTACCTGAGACACTGACTTAGTTTCACGCCAAGCAGTCAGTGTGGCTGCTCCCAGTATCCTCTAAAGACTCCTGGCTCTTTCGAGCATCTAAGGGAACTTAGGTTCCTAAAAGCAACAATTCCAAATCCCACCTTAATTAGGGACCCAGACTAGATGATGTGGATGTCTGCTCTCCTCTGAGGGTGTCTGCTCCTCCGTTTGAAGTTAATTACCTGCTTATGGACTTTCCTGAGACCTCTGTGGATAAAACTGGTGTGCACTGGGACTAAGAGCTGTTCTGGACTCTTTGTAAAGACACAGAGGAGTCGGTGGAAAGGCATTCACGTGCAGTCAGACGATATCAGCATGGAAAAAGAACAATGGCATAGTAATCACTCGGTATTTAGTTCACTGGCTGAACAGCAACAAAACCTATAAAATCTGTTTTCAACTTGTCTGATTCAAATGGGAAATGTGAACAAAAATATCTGCTTAATTAAAGGAAGAAAAAAAAAAAATCAGCCTGAATGAAGTATTGTGTTGAAATTGAAGTAAAACATTTAATTTTTAGAGTTTTTCAGTCTCATAAAATTCAGGTTTGGCAAATATCAAAATGAAATGGTTCTGTACACACAAAACAATCTGGGAGAAAAAGGCCATCTTTAGGAGTTGGGGGAGAAGTTGCAAAAACTCTTCTTCTCATATGCTGCAACATGCACAAATTTTAGCCCTGTGTAACCATACAGACCTTGTCCAGTGTCTCAGAATACTGCCTAATACTCCTTACCACACCCCAGTGGAGGGCTGGTAACACGGGGCTGTAGTTTTCCCATTTCTTCCTGTCTTCACCACACTGAATTCCTGCAGCTAACATTTACCTTGTTGGAGTTTTCCCATGAGGAAAGGGAGCTGTTACCAATCTACCTTTCCCCAGGGACACAGAAAAAAGTTGCGATGCATATGTTTTATTATCATCAACATCAATCTAATTAGCTTCACACACCCCCCCCCCCCCCCCAGCTAAGTGAGAAGACATAACAGATACATGATGAAGAACATCAATGGGAAAGGAGTGTAATGGTGATAGAGACTACATCAAAAAAGGAACATCGTTTAAAAGGCTAATATACTGCATTAAGCTCAGCAGCTGAACCCTGATCTAAATTCTGGGCTCACTATATCCATTTGTCTGATTTCCTTGCTTCTGAAATTAAGCATTATATAAATGTGTCATAGTGCTCCAGTTGTTCATCTCTTAAGAAATGAAAAGCCCTGAGTTTCATTCTGCATATTTAAAGAAAAATAAATTGCAATTGAGAGATATAGGGCTGACTGAAATTGGATTCAGTGTTTATTTAAAGTGGGCCTCCTTTCACTGCCACACAGGCAGCACTAGGATACGGCCTACATGATCCCCATCTTCTTCAGTACACAGAATGAGAGCAGTGAGAACACAGCATTTGCTGAGGTCGTTTTTTGACAGTATAGATCTAGTTTGCTCTATAAGACTATAAATTTTGGTAGGGTGTTTCTCCATTGTGTGTTACAGGATATTACAAGAAACTACTACCCAAGTGGGGGGAAAAAAAAAAAAAGTACACTTTTCTGTAACCTCAAGTAACTACAAAGCCGGCTGTAACCATCACAGCCACCGTTATCACAGAAACAGCTTGTCAGTTCTTACGCGCACAACTTCACGGGGTCTTCTAGAAAGTGAGCAAGCTTCACAATATTTGGAAAAAACACCGCAGATTTCAATTAGCGCTGTCAAGATCTACCACACTCATACTACTAAACCGCTTTCTGTCAGCACAAGTTGTAATGCTCATTAGCCAAGTCCTCCTAGCCTGCGCAACGAGCTGTGCCGGGAGGATGCTTAGGAAGTTAAGAGAGTCACAGTCTCTCAAGAGGAGCCTCAGAGCGGCTCTTTCACCGATGCTGTTGCAGTTTTAGGATTGCAGGGAGAGCAACAAATTGAACCCAGAAGGCAGCAGCTGCTGTCTGCATCTTTCTGCCTCGTTCCTGCCTCACTCCCTCCGTTTCCCAGGAGCTCCTCTCGTCTGCAGGCGCCCAACGCGCTCCTGCGCCCGCACCTCTCGCTGCGCTGCGCGCAGGCGGGCGCCTCTCTCTTTTCAAGAACTTTTACAGGCCTTTATCGAAATGCACCACTTCAGCATTTGTTGTTTTTAAGTCGGTTTCAAGTGTATAACCTATACTTCTCGGAACTCTAAATATAAGAAATACTGGTTCATCACCTCACACCTTGCCGCTAGCAATCAAAGCTCTGTAGGAATTAAATTACACTAGCTCGTATAATCTGTATTAAAGTGAACAGATCTTGTTTGACTATAAAAGTACAGAGGCAGCTTTACTGGCCATAGTGTCAGTATCTCCTGACTCTTGTCCGCACCGCAGAGTTGCAGGGGAATCTCGTGGCTCCTCAGGCTGCCTTTGGCTCTCCTGGCAGCGCTGCACTTACCTGCACCGACATTTGGTAGGAAACCCTGGTCTCCAGCAGAGATATTTAATTGTAGAGGGGCTGTGCAGAGGGAATCGTATGCAATTTCGCGAGGTCAAAACAGAAAAGCTGCTGGGAGGGAGTAAATAAGAATTTCCAGCTAGTACACAGTTCCTTAGGGATGCTCACAATTAAATAAAAGAAGACCAAGGAGCCAGCTCAAAAGCAGAACCCTAGTTTTCGTCACTGCTCAATTGCTAGCTCTCACCGTAGCCCTTTTTTTTGAATGATTGCAGTAAATTTTCTCCAAGATAAATCGGAACATGTTCTAGGGATAATTTACTCTATAAACTACTGCCAATAAAACTGCACTAGATTTGGCTCCTATCAGTCTGTTCTGTCCCCCAACATTATTTCAGCTCACGCACACCCCCTCGTATCCCAAGGCATAAAAAGCACGCACTCTGTTTCATACCACAACAACAAATTGGTAGTCACACAAATCACAGTATTTCCGAAGTTTTGAGCTGAAAAAAAAAGCACAGCATAAAAGCATTTCTTGTTCACCTAGCATTTTAGTTCCTTTTGTGGATTACAGGATATCTAGAACTATTAAAAGGGACCAAAAAAAAAAAAAAAAAAAAAAAAAAAAAAAAAGCGCGCATCACCAGAGGTTCCCAAATGCCGAGGATTTTGGAGCACTAGAGTGTAACGAAGACACCAACTGAGTAGTTGTATCAGAGAGTGAAGATGTCGAGCTGCTACCAGAGGAAACCGCGCAGGCCACCGCTCTCTGTTACACTGGACGGTGTGGCTGGAGCACTTGCCGGTGAAGACTGAGGCAAAAAATTTGCTGATGTCCCAGGTAACCAGGTGACCTGTTTCCTTCTGGAGAAGGCCCACAAATAAGATATGATGTCACCTGAGCACTAAATTTCAATGGGATGAATGTGGGCCAAACCCCCCATCTGCATTAAGTAGCTGGGCCAGTATTTTAGCTCATCTCCTTTATGAATTGATGCACTGGGACACACTGGGGCATCAAATTGATGGTACAAAGGCATGTGTATATCTGCACAGGGCCTCCCGGCCTCTTCTTTCATAGGAGGTCTGCAGGGTTTCTGCTCCTGCCCAGAAAAGAACGGTCAAAGTCTTCCCTAAGTAAATAATTGCAGAAAGCAGAGGCAGAAAATAACAGAAGCAGTGGTTTCACAATTGCAACAGAAGGCCACAGAATTACGTAAAGGAAAGCTAATCTTCAGAAAAAAACTGCATAATAAAAACTCGTGAACATTTTCTTCTCTACATAATACCTCCATCTCAGTTTGACAGAACTGCAAACCCTCATTGAGTTCACTGTGCGTTACACTGAGCAACTGGAACATTTCCCCATCAATTCCCATTTTCCAGGAAAGAAGAGAGGGGGGGCAGAGCAGGGGGGAAGCCATCCATGGTGGTTACTTTAAAAGAGAAACAAATAAAGAAAAACAGTCTGGGAAAACACATTTTTAACAAGTTAAGGACACACTGCACTGTGACCAGTTACTAACTTATAATTAAGGCATCATCGCTGCAGCAACAAGCAAAACCAGAATCTTCCTAAGCAAGAAGAGGAGACCTGTTTACACCTTTTCTTGCTCACAGTCAGCTTTTGCTTGTGATTGTATATTTTTTTATGGTTCAATATTTACAAAAAGACTGCAAAATTAAAAGAGATCCCACAGTTACAGAAGACAACATAATTATAAGGGTCAACTTGATAAGACATATAATCTTTAGAAACCTGCAGGTTTGCCTAATAAAATATTTATATCAGTCACTGTTGGACACCAAGTGAGAGCAATGGAAATGAATTCCTCAGGAGTAACTTTTCAGTACATGTGAAAATGTCAAAGAAATGTCGTATTTGGGAAGATTTTCAGAGGAAGCCAATATTTTTCTCTTTTTCTTCCTTACTTGACATAATTGCAAATTAAGTTAGCACTCCCTTTGAGGCATATTGATTTATTTCTTATCTTACTGTCAAGGATTTTTGTTTATATATTCCACATATTTGCAGTTGATCACAAATTTGTATAAAACGAGTCAGTCCCTACGAGTTTAAGATCCTTATTCTCAGCTACAAAGTAAACCTCAACGTGCACAGTGGAAAACACTTATTTTTGTGCAACCATGGGACAGTTGCAACAGAAACAGAATAATGGGATCGTACATTTAAGCTTTAGTGAAACAATAAGGATCTACTTTCAAATTTAGTTTTTTAATTTAACCAAATATATACATATCTTTAAAATATCTTGAGACTAATTCATCAAAACTGGAAATACTAATAAAGAGATGAAAGAGAAGAAAGACAAAAATTGCAAGCCTAATCAAAAAACATGGGAGGAAAGAAATAAAGACAGATGCTGGGGTTCTGGATGTGTTGGTATCAAGCATGGACCTGAGAATAGATCACTCTTAGGAAAAGGCAAGGAAGAAACAGTCAACTTGCTGTGAATCTAGTCAGAAGCTACTTCTAAAAACTGTATCAGAGGAACCAAACATCAGGTTGTAAAATTGCATTGAAAACACTTGCTGCAGTATCTAATACAGCAACATCTGTTTTCTTGCAATATTACTGCGGTACTGAAGGCAAACAGGAGCTTCTGGCTCCTCTGTTTGTTTGAAGTGTGCTAGAAGAAACCCAATTTTGGGGTCCACTTTTGTAAAGCCAGGCTTCCAGGTACATGAGACATGAGAAGAAAGTATGAACAGGTTGCTGAAAGGAATAGTCGATAGAGAGCTTGCTGTGGAATGGTGTAATAAAATACAAGAGTCATTTAAAAACAATATTGGGCTTATGAGGATTTTAAAGACTGAGGGCAGGAGCTTGGTTTTCATAGGAGATAATCACCAGAGTCAGAGGCAGGTAGGATGATGAATGATAAAAAGAAATCTCTTAGCAGATATTTCTGAATGGTCTAAACAGAAGCAAAGGAGGTGTTTGGATGAAAAGACAAGGATTTCCCAGGTGAAGATGAAGACTGGGGCTCACAAACTTTCCTTCTGCGGTGGAACACTGTGAATGCTGTGGCTGGGCATGGGATGTCAGAGATAAAATCATACAGATCTTCACACCGCCTCTTTCACGTATGCGTGTGTGTGTTTTTAAGACATACTGTTCTACACTAGCGCAGACCCATTAGCACGGATCTTTACAGAAGTCTCTTTTGTAACCTTCTGTTTTGCGCTGAGACAAAAGAAAAAAGCAATCAGTGATGAGAAAAGAGGGAATCAGCCAGCTCGGAGTCTAACAAGTGTCACTGCTGAGCCTCTTTCTGGGTGGTAGGAATTATAGTGCACTTCTCTTCTGGTATGTTGCGAAATATAATTGCAAATTAATTACCATGTGACAATAAACAAACAGCTACAGTACACAGCATATTTACTGTACAGAGCTGTATTCCATCTCTCTAGTACTCCAAACAGGTGTTCAGTGTTACCTACAGCTAGAATTGGGGCTACAAATCAGCATGAGATTCATCAAAACGGATCCCTGCCACTTCACACTATTACTCCAGCAGATATAATTCATACGGCTCAGCAGTGGAAGCATTATATGCACCTTCCCCCAGCCTCTTTCTCCCTCCTTGCAAAAATGTCAAGAGAGACAGAGAGAGAATATCGAAGGAGATCCTGAGTGTCAATGAAATATCCCACGGTGCTGAAGACAGAGAAAACATTGGCAAGCTGCTTTAATAAGGGAACTCTGCCGTGCCATATCCAGGCCCTAAAAAGAGGGAGCAAAACTGCAGGGGGGAGATAGGAGGAAAAAGGGAGATTATATATACTGGCGACAAGATTTAGGTATAAATACTTGGGAATCATGTAAAAGTCTGCAAGCCATTTATCTGGAACTGGGACTATGACTGACCATTTTCTCTTCTGTGCTTGGCTTTTGGTCCCTGTCAGTCTCAGCTGTACTACCGCAATGGCTGGAAAGTCTCACGTCCCCAGAAGAGACACTGAGATAACGTCTCATGGAAATCAGGGAGGTATTCTTTACCCTTAAGAAGGCTGGGGTTAGGGACCACCTCAAGTGAGACTCTCCTGCTATCAGCCCCCATCTCCTGAACCAGAGGTTGAGAGGATGTGCAATGGCATCCACCTCTAAAAGTACAGTCTCCTACAAATTCTGGGACTCTCACCAGTCTGATGCCAACCCTAGAGATGCTATGGAGAGCGTTCTGCCTCTATTCCTCTGCCATTTTCTTACAGAGAAGGAAAGCGGCAACAGTTCAATTTGCGCTTGTCTCAACGCCACTGTAGCATAGCCCCTCCTTTCTATCAATTTTAAAGCCCACTTTTATCCTAATTTAAGATCCCTTTACATTTCCAAAAAAGCAAAAGTGACACCACGGGTTCAAGCCCACTTTTATCCTAATTTAAGATCCCTTTACATTTCCAACAAAGCAAAAGTGACACCACGGGTTCAAGTCAGTCATGCCGTTCCCTGCAGCCCTTTGATACTGCTATCATATGCATGCACCTAATGCAGGGGTAGTGGACCCCTGCTCCTTTTCTAGGCTGTCCAGAAAGTAGGTGGGTGATTTTCATTTGACCAAACTATCCCCCACAATCCTATTTCAGAATCATTCCTGTTCAGCACAGGTACGTGATGCAGCAACAAGGGAGCGAGCGACCTTCTAGCTCCTTGCAAAAACACCAAGAGGGACAGTGAAGGGAGGCCCTGAGGATCAGTAAAATATCCAGGTGTGCTGCAAACAGGGAAACACCGGCAAGCTGCTGTGGTCCAGGGCCCTGTGCCTTCAGTTGTACAGCTTGGCCAGGTAAGGTGGCTTCAGTGTTACCAACAGTATTTTAGTGCATAAACAGAAGCTGTGATTGGGACAAATGGGTATTTTTAATCTGCACGTAGCAAAGAGTAATGCTTTGCTTTTAGCTGTAGACCCGTTGTCATTAGCCACGGATTTGCCAGTTTAAGTTTAGTAAAACGTGTGTTGTATGCAGCTATGCTCCAAGAACTGTATTTTAAAGTGATCTTAATGCTGATGTATTATGTTATGGGCTTATTTTTACAAATAATTCTGATCTGATTGTATCTTAGTCTGCAATATCTTCTCTATATAGCACTCCTGATTGCAGGCTGATGGAGAGGCTTGATCCAAAACATTGAAACCTGCATACCTACATTTAAGACCCTTAATCTATGCTTAAAGTATCTAGAATTAAATGCCCTGATTTTCAGTTGTACTGAGCACTCACAGATGTTTCAAATACCAGTGGGAGCGAGCATTAACATGCATACAGTAAACTGGTTGCAGCCACAGCGTTGATGTGGAGCCTGCTGCATCCCTGCCACACGGCACAGAGAGGGGACCAGCCTTGGAGAGATTAACAGCAGCCGGGGGAATAAGCGAGGGTGCCCGCCTGCCTCCTGCCCTCTCCCAATAATCCACCCCTTCACAAAGACAGAAGCAAATTTATAGCGTTTCCAGTTCATGCTGTGGCATTCATTTGTTTATACCAATTTGTACCTTTGTTTACACCAGTTTTGGTACTGCTCTCTTAGTGGCTTACGTCCGAGTTTCTGCATGCAGTGAAGTGCGACAGTGGCAGGAGCATCACGGTTCTGCAGAGACGCGCTCGAGTCCTTGCAGCAAGGAGTCCCCAAGAAACTTCGCCTCCGTTCTCAAATACAGGGAGATCAAATCCCCACTTTAATATCAGCATTCTTAGCAATCCTGAAGTAACACATAAATCACTCCTCTCTGTTCCTAATCTATGAAGAAAGATGAACAGGTTTTTGCCCAACAAACATGCTTCAAGGGTTCATTAGCTTACTGGTTAGACCCTCAGCTGATGTACATCAGTATAATTACGTGGGTTTGTGCATCAGTTAATATAGTACTGGGAAAATCAAATATTCCCAAATTTTCTATAGCTTTATGATCTACCTGACAGCATAAAAGCAATGGCAACTAGAGCTGTGTTTCCCTCTTTATGAGATGAAAAGTGTTCCAGGATACAGGGTGGAGACTTGTGTTTTAAATTAGTTGCAGAGAAGGACGAAATCCTTCCACTCCTTTAAGAACTTGTGCATCCTTGCCCATCATTGCCCAGTTTAAAAATGATTGAATATTTGACATACCTGAGCATCAAAATGAAACTCGTGAATTTCAGCAAAACAGCTGTTTGCAGATCGTGTTTTCTTTTGAGAAGGAAAACAAATGTACATATAATCACGTGTGGCTAGGCACGTGGCTGTGCAAACCAAAAAGACTGGGCACAAAAAGTTCAACCAGCTCCTGTATAAAATTATTTTTAAAAAGGGATTAAAAGTAACTTCACAAATTAAGTCAGTGCAAGATTATTATTTGAACAAAAAGTAACAGCTTCCTACTCTTTTGGATTTTTTTTTTTGCGGAGAAGGAAAAGACAGTCTCTTGCATACACAAAAACACGATACTCGGCTTCTTCAAATATATTACAGCCACAAAAACAATTTTAACTATTCATTTCAATTAGATTCTACAGCGTAGAATAAATTGTGGTGTCTGGAGTTATGCAGACTTAAGGCTCTTGACTGGGAAGCAGAAATAAATAAGTTTCAGAATAAAATGTTCATCACAACTATCTCAAGCTTGACACAAGAAAAGCTGCTTCTCCTATTACTACAAGTCAATACATAGCAGTACAATATAAGTGTCTTCCATTTTCCCCTATTTCACGCTAGATTTGTCTGATAGATGAGTGTACTTAAGTAAATAGCACATGCAATTTTAATAGGACAGGTGCTCTGAATGTACAGGGAAGGTCATTCCTATTATTTCAATTAACAGCATAAGCTACAAAAACACATGAGGGTGAATTAATTTAAAGCCTCAATTTAATGCTACTAGTAAGGACATCCTTAGGCCTCTTGGTTGTCTTGACAACTCCTGCATCCCAGCCTGCAGAAGCCAATCTCTGCTGTTCCCCTTCTCAGCATACAAACAGTTCAGATAGTACATTAGCAAAGAATATGATGCCCATGTAAATGTTGAAATATTTTTGTTGCCATAGAGATAAGAAGAATGGCAAAAATACAGGAGCACTTGACATACTCCAAGGCAGACTTTTAATTAAAAAAACCTCAAATGACAATGCCAAGATGGCTGAACATACCATAGTGCTTTTATGCTGACCTACTGCATAAAAAATTTGAATCCAAATAATATATGTGCTGCTGAGAGGTCTAAGAATCACAGATAAATGGCAAATGAAGAGACCCGGGATTTTCAAGAGGTGAAATAATCATGAATTTTTTTAATTAACCATCATAAAAGAACATGTTTAAAAATGGTAGACAATTCATGACACTACTGTGTTTTTAAATATGTTCAGAGAAACAAATGTCACAAATACTCATTAGAAGAAAATTCAAGCTGGGAAACAACAGTAATTAAAGTGTCTTGTAAATGATGTGACTAGGCAAAACAACCTTGTACCCAGTGAGGCTCAGTATTTCAGCTCTACATCTATTTTAAATGTATGTTCAGTTCCACACCTACACTTGCAAACTTGCATGTGAGCAGAAGTCACACCAAAGTCAGGTGAGTCACGGCCAGTAATCACTTCAGCACCTACATTTTGAACATGCCAGCAATGACTTAACTCAGCATGCTTTTACCGGGTGAGACAAAAAACTGGGTCTGATAAAGGGTAATAAATTATCATCCTTGTCAGTGACTTCTTGGGCTCCTCTTCAGCTCCACTAACACCTTTTAAATATGTGACATTACAGCCAAAGTAAAAGTGGGGGACAGGACTGCTATGATGAATCCCCAATGAAATAGGAACCATTCTGTCATGTGAATAATAGACACAGAATCCCAAAGGGTTAGAAAAATATACGCTTAATTAATGCTGCTGCCATTTTGTATACAGCCATTTGACTTCAAACTTGCCATAGAGATGTCTTATTTACACTAAAGACATGGAAATGTTGGCCTGAATCCAAATAAATATTTTATACTCTTAGTGTAAGACTGGAATTCAGTTCTAGTAGAAATGCAAAGTTTTAACTTAAAGCATATTTTAGCTGCCCTTATTCATTGCAGTTGATTCATTTTTCTCATTCATTTTTCTCCCTCCTAAAGTTTGCAGGTGGTCTTACGTTCTAAATTCTGATCTGCGTAGCTTATGAAGAGACGTATTATAAAATGCATTCACGCACAGGTCTATTACTGCTAAGATTAAGGCTGAATTTGTTTTGTTTCCCTATATTATTGCAAAGCAGCAGTCTTAAAATGTCACCAAGACAACTCTTCTAAAACATCTTCTCTGTTCATGAGCGGACCTTAGGGGTACCTTATAAACATCTGCTTCACAAATTTGTATTCAGCATATCTCAGAAACTTAGCTGAATCACAGATTTCTGTAAGAATCGCTTGGCCAGACCGATTTTGCCACCTCAGAAAATGGTATTTCATGTCACGATAGCTCTGTGTTATATACATACATGTAAATATATCTAAAAATGTGTTTGTGCAATCTTCACGTATATATGAAAAATAGTACGAGGTTGTCAAGGATTTTGCATATAAAACTTTTTTTTTGTATTTTGACTGGGTAACTGAAAGAAGTCAAAAAGTAAAGGAAATTTGTCTGGGGACACGTTCCTGTCAGAAAAAAGAAAAACCACCCCCAAAACAGAAAACACGGACAGACTGGAATGCAGATGGATATGCTCGTAGCTGTACGCAGACATGCTCACAGCTGTATGGGCAGCTGGAGGTCTCCAGCGGAGGCTCACAGGCAGATTGGACTGATGAGGCCGAGTTCGTTGCTGCCTCCCCCTTTCCTTACCAAACCCAGCCCCAGGTGGCAGCCAGCTCCAGCACAGTTTGCTAGAAGGTCTCCCCCGGTTTCACTCCCAGGATACTCAAGGAGGAGCAGATACTCCCAGGAACGCCAGTGCTGCGGAGCACAAAGGCTCACGGGCTCTTCCCAGGCACAAGCACTAGACCGTGTTCCCACTGACTCAGACGTGTCTGCCCGCAACTGCAGTCAAGAGGTGGATCCGATGGTTTTCCCTTTGAAATTAGTGGACATCCTTTCCTCTTGGAGTGTAAGCGTTACCAATTAGCTATGCCTGTTCACATACACTACACTGAGGTAGCTTGCAGTTAATACTTGTGAGTAATCTAATGTTTTCATTTTAATTTAGGGTACCCGTAACATTCTAGGTCTGGGGTAAACTTCTGGCTGCCCTTCTCATGCCTGAGGCTGCCAAAATCAGATAAGGTGATTAACTTAACACTGCCCAACCCCGGGATCTCCTGGCAAGGTATTCCCAGGCTCAACATCTCAACTTCCTTGGAGAAGAGAAGTCTTCCTCTCGGAGACTGAGGGTTTCAGCATTCAGGGTACCCAGGAAGCCTAAGTGGTCCCTCGGGCTTTTGTCCAGGGATGACGCCGAACGAAGAACGTGTTTTCCTAAATAGGATTCCTTCCTGAAAACTGCAGAAAGTCTTAGTGACAGCTAAGTGCTCAGTATACAAACTTGTTTTCCTTTGAAATGTTCTGTATGCCTACATAGGAAACAGCCAGGTGCCTGAGGACTACAAGAGATGGAGATTCATTTATTTCTGTAACTCCTGGTTCAGCTGTTCAGCTTAATACATGATGTTCTTTTTATTGATCTCTACTGCAGCAAGGGAACCGGCTCTTCTCAGATGGAGGGAAAGACCTCTTTTGGCAAATCACCTCTGAATAAGTCAAGGATCAAGGGAATACACTTTATGCCCCAGGGAGAGAAGAAAAGCACACTAGTGACAATGGCAAGTTGTCTCTGAACTTTCTTAAAGTAGCAAGTAAATGTGTTGCTAAACTGCGCTTCTGCTGCTGCCAATGCGTCTGACATTCAGTACCACCACATTACCTGACCCAGGTTGGCACAGAGAAGTACAAACAGTGGGTTGGCGAGGGAGTCTATGCAAGTAGACATGTTTCGGTGTAATTTCATTTTAAAAAGAACCACAAAAGCAGAATTGCACAGGAATACATAATTCCAACTGACTGACAGCTTTTGTTAGGGAAATGTGTTTTTATTTTGATTCAGAATAAGATTACACATTTTAGTGATGCTTAATGAAAGTAAATCGATACCACAAGCTGTGGGACAGACCTTCTAGCAATTTGTCTCCCAGCCTCATATCTAGGAAGCCCAGGCTGGGGAGGCGGCAGGGCTCTGCGATTGCAATCGTTCCAGGAACCTGCCCTCTGTTTCCAGCTATCTCAAAGGAGTGGTTTGATCTCAAAAGAACAGCAAATTCCAAAGAAAGAAGTATTTTGTCAGAATTTTTCAGCCACCTCTGTATATTTCCTTACCTAAGAATTTCTAACAGTATCAACTACTTATTGACTAGATTACGTCATAAAGTAAAAGAAACATTCTCTTTTCTAGGTATCCTGTTTTCTGTTCATCTGTAGCACCAATCCCACGGGTAACTCGCATGGTTTTCTTTCACTGACTGCCATTTTCTGAACTCCTATCTGCTTGGATAAGCCATTTTCTGAAATAAAGCTTCAGCATGAGAAATGCTGCCTTGATCTTTTAAAAAATTTCCTGTTAAATGCACTGAGGCAAAAATTATTAGTTGAGACTAATATCTGTAACTGTTGTAATCAAATCCTTGAGTCAGTCTTACAATACCTGCCAGATGTATCACTCTAAGTATTATGTCCAAGTAATCCATGTTTACTGTACTCCTAGTCCTTACTCGCAACATTTGGTCTACAATTTTACTATTCAACACTTACATGTGTACAAATATTGGAAAGAGGATGCACAGAAGCCTGAGCCATGTTTACATTGCACTTCTGCAAATTAACATGTAGATCTTTAAATGAAGACTGCAGTGCCGGGTAAAAATGCTTAATGCATCTCTGAATATCCATTTTAGCTTGGCATTCACATGAAAAGCCACTTAGAATTGTTACGCTTCAGTAATTCCCAATCAACTTACTGACAAAAAGATGGGTTAACAGGTCTAATTGGTCTTTCCATTTCAAATACCAGTAATGCAATGAACAGATTGTTCATAGTAATAATAATCAGTACAGTATTTATGACAAATCTCTCAATATGTTTCTATTAAGAGAGTCTAAAAATTGTTTTGAAAGGATGTGGGTAGAGGTAGGAGAGTTAAAGGTATTAATAAAATTAATTCCAAACTAGTTAGACTGCTTCTTCCTTGTGTTTGGGTAGGAATTTAAATGAGAGATTTTGGGGCTAAATAAAAGGTAAGTTAGCAGTGGCCAGGGGTGATGGCTTCAGCAAACTTCCCTGAGAATCTTACAGCAAACTGCTCCTGCGATGGAACACTGTCTGTCTGTGTCAGAATTTAATTGCGATTTGTTTTATTTCTTTCTTTTAATAAAGAAAGTGGGTTCCAGAATCTCTGAAGATCTAGAATGGTAGATTCGAGCTAAGAGACTAAGAGAAGACCAGCTCCTTATACAGAGTCTATTCTCTGCACACTCGAAAACTGTACTGAAAATGCTCAAGCCCATTGACAACAAATATGGCACACTGTAAACAGTGAAATCATACACAATAAGATGAAGCGAAAACGTATAATAGCTTATTTGTTGCAGGATACGGTGGGTAATTTCTTTAGCGTGTTACAGAAATTAGAAAGAAAAAAACAAACCTATCACACTGCCTCACTTATTTTCTTAACAAAGCAGAATTTGATGTCGTGAGAAGCAGATCCAAGGTGCTCTCTGTTTTGATTAGGGTGTAGATGGCAAAGTTACATAATTTAATACTTTCTTCTCTTGTTATTTTGCTGTATTTAACTCCAAGTGTTGCCCTCCTCAATTTCAAATATTCAGTAGCAATTTTCCACTCTGACCCTTCTCCAGCCTTAGTGGTTATGTTTGGTTTTTCCTCTGCCTTCATTGCTGGTATTCTCACCACCACTTTTTTCAAAGCTGCTTTATATCTTGCCAGTATTCAAACTAATTATCTGTCTCAGCAGGTTGCAGTTACAGCTAGGATGCCTTCCTTACTTCATAATATCTTTGGTGCTTCTTACTTGTTTCTAACTCTCCTTTCACTCATCTCTAAGTACTTCAAATGGCAGTGTTTGTAGGGAGAGGTAATATCATTTATTAGCCTAACTGACACAGTTGGGAAAAAAATAAGATGTTTCCAAGCCCATAAGCCATTTCTCGAGTCATTTTGACATATTAATACTCCTCATGTCTTTTCTTCCCAGAACTACACTGTCTGCCTTATTTTATATGCTGAATGAAATCAGAAAACTTTGAGCTAAGCTACGACCCTGTGTTTCCTCAGTTCCCACCCATGATAAAATAGCTGATACCTTGCTGGAAACTTAACCATCAAGCAAAAGAATCTCCTAGAAACAAAGAAAATATTCCAGAAAATAGACTACAGGCAGCGCCTAGGGAAGTGGCTGGTGGGAAATGGAGCGCAAACATATTGGCAACCTGCAGAGTCCTGGAAGCAGGGATCCTGCTGCCTGGAACTGGGGAACACAAGTTACAGATTAGTGGTCTACTCAGAAGAGTAGAAGATAATGCAGGGGAAAATAACAGGGAAGGGATACATTTCAGGGAAAAGCAGAAAAGAATCAGTGTCCACGTTTGCGCACTCCAGAAGTCCACTCAAAAGCTTTAGGAGCATTACGAAGGAGAATTTACCATTTTTCCACCGATACCCAACATTCCCTATGCCTACAAAGTACCAGGACCTGACAGTTTTATACTGTGGCACATTCATGCTGAGAGAGGTTGGTTTATGTCAATTAAAATGGCTCCTCTGATGACTTGGGATCGGAGTAAATAAGCTTTGCATTCAGAGGTACAAACCCTCCTCTTCTCATTCTCCCCACAACAAAGCAATTCTAGTAACATTTAATAAATGCCTACGGTGTATCCCTATGTTTGTTTTGTCTGTAATCTCTGATGACACAGGAAGAATGCACGTGGACCAAATCTTAACCTCCATTTCTGTTGACCTGTATAATTCACAGGTGACTTGGTTGCTGACCCCAAGTGATACACGAACACACTATTGTGTGTCCTCATTCTACGGATGATTAGGTGAGAAAGGGAGGGAGAGACGGAGACAATACACGATGCCATGGTACTGCAAGTCTATTTGGGATGGTCAGATTGCTCACAAGAGGCGCAGCCAATTCATTGTGCTGAAGTTCTGTCACTCACGCAGGTTGCGAAGCAAAGTCCTATTATCTGCCGTGCCATGCGGCTCAGAGATGGCACGTCGCTCTCAGGCAGGGATTGTGCATATGCATAGCAAAATGGGTTTACAGAGTATCTCTAGAGATAGAGCCCTCTGCAGAGGATGTGCCACAACATACTTGTAGGAAGAATAAAAGACTCGCAGCTGATACAATAGCTTGAGAAATGACTATATTTAAGATCAAAAGAAGCTGAACTGCATAATGTCAAGGAAAGGAAAGCAGAGAAGAGCTGGGTTACTGAGAACACGAAAAAGAAAGGCTTAATCATCCAGGAAGATTGAAAATCATACCATGAGCTGTCTCATGAATGCCTCAAGTTTGCGCCACCTCGTAAGCGATGCTACTCCTGTCTGCGGTGCAGCCGCAGGAGGCAAAGTCGCGTGTCACCGACGCACACGTCGCAGCCTCCAGGGTAATTTAGCCGGTGTTTGGGCACACGTGGTGGGCAGTGGTTTGAAGTGCCTTTCCAGCCACCTCCTGTACAGGAGGCAGGCGTGCTCGCACTCCTTCACCTGCTTTGGCCCTAACTACCCCTCAGCGCATAAACACGCACGCAACTGCCGAAATAACGATCCGAGCCCAACGGCCTCAGCATCTCCCAGAGCCCAGGCTGGAGCAAGGCACCTCCCTTCTCCCTTCTGCTTCAAAAATGGCATCTTTTGGCCTAATTTTCAGAGGTGACTAGTGATTTTGATCACTGCACTGATCTACCAGAGGACGAATGCCCTGCAATTTCCAAAGAATAGGCTGGTTTAAATTATCTAACCTCTTTAGAAATTTTAGGCCACGTGACTTGCCTAAATTGACACTTATGCAGGTGTGTGTGTACAGGGATGAGGCGGGAGGAATTCATGTATTTATGAGAGGATGCATTAGTCCACTCCTGAAATGGAACATGAAAACTGTCTGATTAAAAATAGAAGACTATTCATCCACCACTAAAAATAACATTAGACTACCTCTTCCTCATGCTGCCACATAGGGGACCAGGCAAGCTGAGCTGAGGCAAACTAAATTAGAAATAAGAAAATAGAGCTAAAAAAGAAAAATGTCCTGACAGAAATAAGGTCGCAAAGAAAAAAGTTCCTCAGGTGTTTATATAGAAATGCTGGAAGCAAGGTAAGGATAGCAAGGGACCTCCTGTAACTGCACATAAAGGGATTTTACTTCAGGTGAATGAAGCAGAATGATTTAAAACCTTAGAGGAAAAGGACACATAAGAAGAGAACACAATACTGAGGCAGAAATTGTTGAATGTCTAAGGTTTTTGACCCACTGTCAATCACCAAGAAATAGCAAAAAAAACCAAACCAAAAAAGGGTGAATTGAATCGTACATTTAACCAAGTAGGAAAAATACCACTGTTCTTCACAGACCAGATATTGGCTGAATGTCATTCAAACAAAGCTCAGCTCAGGAATATTAATTTGACAATTCCTATACAAAGTATAACAAACATCTTCACACCTTCTATAGGATCTTTACCTTCCTCTTTATGAAATGCAGGTAAAAATAGAAGATATCTGAAGAAAGACAAACACTTCATCTGATTTTGTTTGGAAAAGTAGAGGAAACACTTCCCCTCATATACTGTCTCTGCTTTTTGGAATATAGGGGCTTCTCCTACCCCAAATATTTACAAGTTAAAAATAATCACAATTTTCCTCTTTGGTATCTTCCTTATTGCTCCTCTTTGCAATCTGGGAAGATAGGTTTGGAAGAACAATAGTCTTTCTAGTTCTTTCTAGCAGGGAAAACGAGAAATATGTGTGTGTCCAGAAGAGCTAATTCAAAGGCATTTGGATTAGTTCTCTATTTCTCATATACTGGGCCAATGCAAAAGAAAGACTAAAAGAAAGAAAAACAGGTACAGGCAAGAAGAAAATGTAAGTTTTCCCCATAACTATGAATGCTTGAAGCATTACAAAACCAGCAAAGGAGCTCTAACAGCAGCACATGAGAGAGTTTTGGTGAATGTTGAAAATACTGCAGTCTTGCAAGGAAAGAAACCATAGGAAATACTAACAGCAAAGTGAAAAAAGGCTAGAAGTCTACAATGTCTCTTCACAGGTTGGCCAGATATTCCCTTTTCATGTTTGAGAGGGGTAAACTTTTTGTTTTCCACAGCAATAATCTTTTAATGTGTACATTCCTCTCATAAAGAAGACAACTTGCTGTAGAAGCTCCAGACCAGCAGGACTGCCATAGGTTTAGGGCAATATAATAAACAGACTTTTTATCACTTGCAGTGCCTGGGGCTTTGACTGAGATGGATTTATGCATCTCAAAGACTCCTGTTCATAGACACACAGAAAAAGGCGGTATAAAGGTATGTGGGCTGGGGAACATACTCACACTTTTTCTCTCCTGAGCCATACCTGGAGTCAGACTCCTTGCAGACATTGGAGAAGACTGAAAACCAGCTGGTTCTCCATGTAACATCCCATACCACAGAAGCAGAAGGAGATATCCTCCCAGATTACAAAAAATGCAAGAACCCTGGGACAAAGGAGAACATGCCACGACAAAGTTCACATAGCCTGCAGACTCCAAGAGTGGTATTTGCAAAAGTTGGAGCCTTTTCACCCATTCATCTGTATGTTTGGTACATAGAAAAGACGGTAGATAAAGAGCAACAACCTCTTGAGGAAACTGAACAAAGCATCCTGTGTTTCCATTTAGCAAAATTTTCAGAGCTTGAAGAAAAAAACCCAAGATATTTTCCTCATTTCATCAAATTTCATTATTTCACCTTCATTTTTGAAACCTTTACAACCTTTTTGACATTTTCTGATATATATTTGTGCATAAATTCAAGCACCCGTTTTGCATTTCAAATTATACATTTAATCTAAAACAAAACCAGAGGAAACTTACAAGTGAAGGCAGGCACCATTGCTTCCAACAGAGGAAACAGTAACTGAGCCTAAATTAATGTTTAGAACTATAACCCCGTAACACTGCCATAAATTGATCTGTCTGAGAACAAAAATCAAATCCCAATATTTTACATATGCATCTGTATGCAAATGCACACACAGAAAAGCCTAAGATGACCCATACTTAAAACTAAATGTTGTTACAACAATTAAATCTGTATTTAATTTGCCCTGGAAGAGGTTGCCCAGAGAGGATGAGGAATATCCATCTTTGGAGACATTCAAAACCCATCTGGATGTCGTCCTGGGCAACCTGCAGTAGCTGACCCTGTTTGAGCAGGGGGGTTGGACTGGATGACCTCCAGAGGTGCCCTCCAACCTCAACCCCCTTGTGAGTCTGTAAATCCCCTGGGTTTCATCCATTATTCTCATGTCCAGTGTTATTCACCATTTGAAATTCTAAAGCCATGGGATTGAAATCGTCATCAAACTTTGAGGTATTTTTAATTCTCTTAGTAGGTCACTTCTGGAAGTATCAACTACATGCACAGATATATTTTAGAATCACTGTTGGAAATCCTAATCCCTATAGGAAAGCATTTTAAAGGGATCTGAACTGAGAATAAACTGGAAACTGAATTGGTCCACAGTACATTTCAACTTAGTGCTAAAGCCCAGATTTTCATTGATTAGCTCCAGTATGTTATCAGTAGAATGCATCCAGTGTGCCTCAGATTTAGATTTGATGCTGGTTTTCTATAGGACTGTGTAGAAATCAGCATATAAAGTATTTTTCTCTTTGTCAAAACTTCTTATCCGCTTAGGCCTGGATCCTACAAGTGTTGAAGGTCAAGGCAAAATTTCAACTTCAGTTACACATGACCAGATACTTTGCCCCTGAATAAATACATTAGAGCTGACATCATCCCATTTTAGCATATTTTTGTAACTTGAGATTGAGAAAGCCTGTCTGTATTGAGCAGGCATGTTTCCATAATGAGTATTACTAGACTAAATTCTTGAAGAGGATCAGTTTATATTTATGCAATATAACCATCTTCCAGTTTCCACTGGGGGCTTGAGATAATCACTAATATAGCCAAACTAAGCACAAACACAAATGCCACCCTACCTCAACTAGAGCAAGATTAACACGTCAGTGTTCATTAACTCTGTTCTCAAAGGAGCATGTCCATTTTTATTGGCACACAGAGCAGCTAGGATGACGAACAAAATACTGTCCTATGAATAACATCAGGAGTTCACCACACCATATCAAGTAATGTGACAATCCAATCCATGGATTAAAACCCAAGATGCCGCTTGTAAGAATAATTTTTAGCTCATTCTGTATATCATTGTAGTTCCCAATCTGGCACCGTGAACCATAAATAATCCTATCATTTATTAATTACATTTTCTAACCTAGTCAAGAAGAATCCTGCAGTGTGAAGCAGCAGATCATGAATAAATGGTTCATTGAAAAGCAACTCTTATTGCCAAGTAGTTGTAAATTAGGGTTGTGATAATTACCCACTTTAACCTTTTTAAACAGGTTCCTCTAAAAAGCTCCAGGATGGATGTTTTATTATAACAACTTTGACCTCCAGCACACAACACCCCAATTAGTTTTACATTATGACAAAGGGATGCTCTGATTAAAAATCTAGTACATTACCTGATGTTAGAAAACATCCAAACAGTAGGTTTGTGTATATTTGTATACGTATATGTACACACATACACACATATGCATATAACCACAAAACGCTCATCTATTTTGTACCAAATACGGCTATAGGAAACACAATAAGCAGCTGAACTGCAACAGTGTTGGTGCAGCCAAGGTAGTACTTTACTAAATAAACTGTGAGCGACACCTTTACAGAAGTGACCCATGTGCTGCCCCTTGCTCTGCTGATCATGGAAACTGTGATTATTTAACACGTAGTGGCCCAGTGGGTGAAGATCTGTAAGGGGAAGGAGCTGACGTCTGCACTCTTCAGGTGGTTTTATTTCAGACTGGCTCTGCTCTATTCCCAGCAGCAACATGCCTACCAGTTGTTAGAGTGCATTAGGTGACCTCCCAGAATGCAGCTTGCAGTTTAATTTAATCCAAAAAGAATCAAATCCACATCCTGGGAGGCTGCTCTGCGATGGGAACCATGGTGCATTACATGGAGTCAAAAGGCTGATGGTTTCAAATGCATGGTCCTGAGCCAAACTAAAATGGGACTCCTCTGTGCCAGCAAGCCGAGACCACACACACCAGTCCAGAGGCAGCATAGCCATGCTGGTCCAGGCAAAGCTACTAAAATATCTGCACCCCTTTGAACCTGGAACTGGTTCACGTACACCAGCACGTGGCTGGCTGTACCTGTCCCCGTCCCCGGACTGCTCTGACAGTAACGGGACCGTGCACTGCCACAAGCTAGCCCAGCCAGCGGTGGAGCTTTAGAAGACTACAGGAAAGTGGCAAGAGAAAATATAGCCCCTAATGTGCTTTCCTTGGTGGTAGTAAGACTCGTCGCTTTTTCCCTTCTGTTTCACCATAGCAGGACTGGCTCTAAGGGAAAGAAGTCTGGTGACTACCCGTCCTAGCAAGAAAATAGCTAGCACTTGCATACATGACCTTTGCTACTGGTGGCAATAATTGTTTCTCAGCTAAAGAGCAGAACTGGAAAGAGTTTCAATTAGTCCTTTCAAGATTCAGTGAAGAATTTAGGAGGTAAACTGCGGTTATCAGCAAACAGTCCTAGTTACTCTGGCACATAGGCTACAGCCAGCACAGTATCAGAACGAGGTTGCTACCACTGAAAACCACACACGTATGAACCAGAAACTCATAAAACAGCGTAAACACTAAATACTGCACAACCCCCCCAAATTAACTCCAAAACTATCACTCAAAAGCCTCTCAGACCTCACCTCTGTCCATAGTATCACTAGCCTTTCTGCAACGCGGAAGGTCTTCATTTTGGACTCACCCACTTGTCTTCTGTTTCCCATGTAATTTTAGATTCAAAAACTCAGTCACGGACACCATTCTAGAGCTGTCTTCCAAGTCTCTCACTGATCTTTAATAATCTCTCTTTCCTAGCTTTCCTGGCATTTGCTAGAACGGTGGGTTTAGCCTGCAACCCAGATGCCATCACCCATTTGGAAACTTTCCGCTGACTCCCCTCTTCCACTCATGTCAAATTCACCCCTTTTGTAGCTGTGTGTCACCTCCTTCCAATCAGTTATTTAGCCAACTGATACTGGTCAAGGTACAACACATGGTTTTACTGTTAGAGTATTTCAGCACTTCTTTAATGCACAGGAACAGAGATGTCACAATCTGTACATTCCCTTCTTCACAGAAATAATAGGATCCAAATCCACTGAAAGCAGTGCGTTTGCCAGTCAGTGACAGAAGTCGTGAAATGTTTGTTACTTTGGAAAGAAGTACCATAGTCCCAGCTCATGAAAACGTGGCCTGTGCTTAAGCGTCCTCCTCTGCCCACGTAAAAGATATTGAGAGTAGGATGTCTTGCAATCACGGCTGGAGGAATTGCCCACTCTGGGACCAAAAAAGGCAATTCCCATGGACAGCTTCGAATAACCAGGGTAGGTACTTTGAAGTGTACTTTGCAGTCAGCAGGGAGTTAGTTCTTTCTGAACTAGGGATAAGATGAAGTGCCCTAGGCAAAAATAACTTCTGTACATCCAGTGCAGTTGTACCAGGTCTTGTGTTCAAATAAAGCGTCTCAGACCACACCTTGCTATTTTCATGTGGGCAGAGGTACCAGACGGCTCCACAGGGCTGCACGGCTGCCCCTGCTTCATTGCTGCCTACAGCTGCCTCAGGGCCACTTATGCCACTTTTTTTTTTTTCCCTAATATTGAATTTCCAGTGGTGTCTGCACTCAAGACAAAATTTGATGAAATGCAATAGCAAAGCATGGATTTCCTGAGTACGTGGCTTCCCTTGGCCAGGCTACAGCGTGAAAGCCTGAGACACAAACCCCATCTAGTTAAAGGCAAAGGTGGATATTTACTGTAAGGGCCATTTGAGTACCCTAGAGCACAAAAGAATATAAAAAAGCACAGACGAGGTTTACTGCTTCAAAACTACTTACTGACATAGAAACAATTAAAAAAGCACAAGATGTGCTTTTTACAAAGGGCAGAGCCCAAGGCAGGTAATAGAACAATGTGAGATTGTTTGAAAGGACCACTGTCTCTTCATCTTCCAGGGGGAAAAAAAGGGTATTTAATGACTATTTGTCAGTGTAGAGTCATGGAAGTAACTACCAGCTCTAAGACTACATGTAGTATCAATATTTGCTTGTTTCTATGGCTCAAAGATTTAACACACTGGAAAATGAGTGAATGTTTTTAATATGTTTTATTTCTCCCCCCTCCCCCTTAGGGATTTTTTTGAACAAAGACATGAGTGACAGAATTAGATTTAATGATGCCATTTCAGCTCTCACTTCTGTGGTAGTAATTATAAATGGTTTCATGATATGAAACAGGTGTTCCAGCATGGTCCATTGGGCAGCATGAGGAACATTTTGCTCCCTGATGTCATTGTACATGATGTATTCAATAATTGCTATTTTCTGATGGAGAATACATTTAGATGTGCACTAGGTAGAAATTCAGCTGGTCTGTATGTTTTGGCTGGTCTGTGGAATAGGAACTACTTTATTTTCTGAACTGTGTCAGGATTACCAAACTCTTGTCAAGTGATGAAAAATCATACAGAAAGGAGTCTTGTTTTAAATCAGTCACAGCAAGACCAAAAAGTCCCATGCACTCATGATAAGAAACAGATGATTTCTAGAATGTTTTCGGTTCCTGTAAACCTAACATTTGACACCAAAGCAACAGGAATAATACATCCAAGGATGTCCTGAATAAGTCTGGAGGACTGTCCTTAAACATGAATTGAGGGATGCAAGAGTTTATGGGCCTAGATGCCTCGCAGCCCTGTTTTATGCTGTGATCCACTGCTTGATAAATACAAGTTTTCCTTTCTCTCCCAACGCCGTGGTCTCCACCAAATACAAGTCTGGCACATAGTCAGAGAGCAAACTGTCCAGTATACTCATATACTCTCCAGAGTATCTCTATATGCTTAAGGGACCAGGACTCTGGGATGCACTTAGACACATGACTGCAGTTAAATCCAGCTTTGCTTCATTGCCAGCACTGACAGGAGTACTGAGATGAAGGCTAGAAGGAATGCTAGAAAAAGCAATAACGGGAAAATATCACCTCAGCAAGGCTAGAAGGAGAGCAATAACCCTAATTAAAATATGTTAATTATACAAATGATAAGGAAAGGACTGTTGGCAGGATAAAGAAGCAGCTGTAGAAGAGGACAAGAGTAACACAAGGGCAAAGTCAGCGATGAGTCTCTCTGGGCAGCCATCAGTGCCTGGCAAGTGCAGCATCTACCAGGAGCGGCCTGATCACCGTCCTGTACCCCAGCCTGTCCCCTGCTTCTCTGGTGCCTCTTCCCAGCCGGTCATCACGGCGGGTGACCAGGGAGGTCTGATGCAGAGGCATGGCAGAAGCTCGTCGGGTTAGTTACGAAGAGAGCTGAGCAGGTGTCATTGCTGAAACAGCCTTTGCCATCAGTTCGAGTCAAATTCAACAAACAACTTCAAATATACCATCGGAGGGAAAATTCATCTCAACAGATTTTTTTTTTTTTTTTAAACAATCTTCATTCTGAAATCTAACTTGAATTGTTTTTATAAGGGGAGAAAAAGACATCCTGCCAAAAATCAGCAAGGTGCAGTAAAACTTTTGTTTCCCCAAAGGTAACTTTCCTCTTCCTCCACAAAGTCCAACAGATTTTCCCTCTGTACTAACCTAAAACATGACTTCCTGCCCCTGATTTTTTTTAAACAGGCCACCCCATCAATATAAACCATTAGCCACACAACTTTCTTTACAGTCACGTTACACAGCAAACAACACTTAAGGCCCTTGTGGCACGTCCATTCCCCTTATTTAGAGCTTGGTACATAAGCAGCACTCATAATATTTCTCAGTTCACCTAGCTGAAAAATCAGTATTAAAGATATAACCATAAGCTGGTTTAATTGTAATCCTTCTTGTTATAATTACGCATTTTGTAGCAGTCTTTTCCTTGCTACATAAATTTTGCTGGTACTGTCAGCTTTGAAAGATTAAAAAAAAAACCCCACAAACTTTCTTGATGTTTTTGTAAGCAACAAACAAAATACATTTAAATTGTTTCATTAAAAAACACTTACATCCAACACGTATTTATATCACAAACTGTGCTGTAAGGGAATAAAATAATTACTACACTTTACAGCACAGATAAATGGTGGAATAGAAATAAATTATTTCTTCAGTGCGGAACCAATTACTTTCCACACATAAGTAACTGTTCCCTGTAAGTAACTAGCCTCTATTGTTTAACGCAGCCATCAGCAAATAAACAATTTTCAAGGATACATTAAGCACAGGCAATAACGAAAGCCAGCCTCGAGCAGTAAGTATCAGACACCATCAGGATCTGAGATTCCCTTAAAAATAGCTGCTAAACCCTGGCTCAGCCGAAGTCAATCACGAAATTCCCGTTAACCGAGGTTAGGTCGGGTTATGCTTTTGGCTCTCCTGGTTGCAGAAGCTGGCCCACTCACGCGGGGCAGTGGGTGAATCACCGGAGCTGGCAGACTCCCCGCAGCAAGGACTGGGAGTGCTGGGAGCCTCCCAGTTCACCTTGGCTGAAGGGTATCCCTGAGACCCGCTGCTCAGCTTCTGCATTGCAATACATTAGTGGTCCTACGTAGAGAATCACAGTCTACGGAAACCGAGCTCTCCTTTTGTGGCGGCTTTTAAAACAAGGTTCATTGATTGTACATAGAATGAAATGCAAACCCGCACACAGGGCTCAAACACGCAGCGTGTACAGAACATCGGTTTATCAGTCAGTGAGACTGAATGCAATTAAACCAAGCACACAGACCATCTCCCATCATAATTAAAAGGAAAAACAAACCCACCCCAACAGGACAGAAAAAGAAATCTATCACTCAGCCCTTTTAAATTCTGGGTACTAAATACAATTTATAACGGAAAAACAATCTGAGAATTGTTTGTGCTAAGTGACTGATGGAAGGTAAACGCTGGGGAAGACCCGTGATAATTACAACAAGCGGCGCCGACGAAGGTTAGGGCCATACAAGTGTCTGCGTACTGCCAGAACAGTAACCTTGTCAAGCCTGTTGGCAGAGGGCAGGCGGCTCCTGCTCCTCCATCCCTTCTGTCATTAACTATTGATCACTTCCTATTTTTAAGCTTCACACTAGTGACAAATGAATAAATTGACAGCTTCATTACTTGGCTGTCCTAGAGACATTCCCAAAGCCTGTCCTCAAGGGGAAAAGCTGCCTACAGATGTACGTATAAAATCAAATGGGAAAAGCAGAGATTCTGGACAGAATATCCCGAAACGTTGAGCCGTTTCTGAAACTGCTTCACCTCTTTTTGTTCTGTGGTCAGTGTGGATAAATGCACCCTCCAGCCTGTTCTGGACATGAAGCAGCCAAGTCTACTGCAGCTTTAGAACCAAATTCAACATCGGAGGAATTGCAGCTGACCAGGCATTGCAGGGTCAGGCCAGACTCCTTTTGTTTGAAATGGGAGACTCCTCCTCTTACCGAATGTGGACCCGTAGCCTTTGGGGGATGGATCCATCATCCCCCAAACGCGCCGGACTCAGAAGGACAGAAAGCCGTAGGCGATGCCATTGCAAAGCTTCCCGGAGCGCTCTGCCAGAGGAGCGGTGTTTGGCCCCTGCCAAGACACGTACCCCCAGCCTCAGGATTCTCAGGAATTTGCCCCAAAGTATCCATCTGCCAACACAGTACCCGCTCCCTGCCCAAGGGCTGGGAACCCAACGCCACCAAAGCGGGGTGCTCCAAGAGCTACCCCGGCCAGGCTGGGCAGCGTTGTAGAAAAGACAATTCGGCTTCTTCGTAGCGCCTGTAGAGCCACAGAGGGAGACGTGTGCTACACTTCCACCCGTCTCCATCTCTCTCAAGCTTCCCAAAGTCCTTACGCCCTCCTCTTCCGTGGGCTGGAAGTTTTGCTCTCTGTCATTTGTCATTTAACCGCATCTTTTTTGTTCTCTTTTTTGGGAGATGCAGGAAAGGGCATAGTATTTCCGTGTTTTACCTTTAAGCTCTCCAGTCCTAGGTAACAGCTTTCAGAGGCAGACGGGGAAGCTCGTGTAGGCAATACTTTCCCCTTCTGCCGCTGCAGACATTGGCATCACCCTCAGTCAAGGCAGCTCAATGGTTAAAATCAGCTCTAACACCCTTTTTCTGGGGCTTTTTCCCTTCTCGTCCCACTGAAAGCAACTACTCAAAGCAACAATTTCCTACCTGGCACACCGAAGCCTTAGGAACTTGCTGATATGGGCTAAGGGCAAGAAAATTGCTCTATTTGTTGAACTCCATGACAGCTGGTAATTGTGATAAAAAAATCCACCTCTTAATGTTAAGGGCTGTTCTGTGGAGTTAAAAAGTAGCAGGGTTTAAAATCTCATTACTACAGAGGCATGGCAGAGCAGAGAGAAAGCTGGCTGCCTAGTTGTATGGGACATGTCCACGTCATTGAAAATACTAATTAATTACCATTTGGTAGTTCTCTTGAGTGTAAGGATCTGTTAGATTAAAAACCAAATAACAATAATCTTTGTAGGTAGCCACAATTTTATTTGTATGCATGTATTGCACATAGGCAAACAAGAGTTCTGTGCTTGTACTTCCGATTTCTATAGGATTTTTCCCTGCACATTTTGTTTAGGTCGAGGAACTTCTCTAGGACTGAATAGAAGACAATGTCTGGAATATCACTGTAAATGTAATGGACGGAGTAAATTGACAGCAGCTCCAACTAAATTACAGTTTAAAAGACAAGGGAAGGCTCAAGGGACATCAAACAAAGGAAACTCTAGCTGACCAGCGCTCAGGTAAAATTGAATTGGAAATGTTCCCTGACTGATTAACATAACAAAAGTCCCAGTGTTTAAAAAGAAAGTCACTCTGCAGAAATAAGAGGGGAGGGAGAAAAAGAAACTGATCTTCCTCCAAACATACACTAGTTATCTTTAAAAATATACATTCAGAGAAAGATCTAAAATACTAGTGTGAATAAGGAGTTTTTGAAGAGTTTTTTTAATGGTGTCACTCAGAAACATATATAATTTTTAACAGAAGAATATGAATACAAAATTTCTCCAGTTTCATTCCCCAATTTATCACACATAAATAAGAGACATTCTATTCAAAGATTTTGAATTAGAATTTGCTAAAATATATATTTTGGAAAGGCAAAGCGAAATGGAGCTAAAAAATAAAATGAATGTGCACAGATTTATTTCTGCAGAACAGCTGTGTGAAGAAATGTTTACTTATAAAAATATAACTAGTGGGAAAATTATCTTATTTAATGTATCTATAGGTTAGTAGGGGTGTTTAATATGTAACAAAGGTATTTTTATTAGTCTCACCTCCCAAATACAGAAGAAACAGGGATAGACGCTCATGTTTTTAAAATCAAATGTTTTCAGTTGTGTTTCCCTGGTTAGACAAAATATTTTTGTATTAACAGTGTATCTGCATGCTTGGAGCATGCACGCAGGAGCAAGCAGATAAAAGAGGTTCTTCATACCGTTCTTCACTTTCGGGGTCCTAGTTTAGGGAAAATCTTGTCTTACCACAGTGCCGTCTCTAAGCAATTTTGTTTTATCATCCCAAATTACTGCGCGACACGACACATTACTGCTTTGCTGGTGGTGAGAACCCTTGGAAGGAGGTGCCAGCAGCCAAGCCCCTGCGGAGGCCAGAGGAAGCCCGAATACGCCTCTCTTTTTCGTTAAGGGTGATCCAGGGTCTCAGCACCCCACCAGTTTTGCGTTGTCTCGCCCCTCTGCCCACCGGCTCTGAAGCCGGTAGCACCCCTGAAAGTGCGCAGAACAAACCTTGCCCCAAATTCCCAGCCTGCAGCCGCCCTTGTGTCAGCTGGTCTATGCAGGGAAACGTGAGGGTCATCTCGCTTCGTCTAAAGAGCCGCTGCTACAACAACAGATTCCAGGTTTTTTGCAGTATATTAGTTCTCAGGTGATGGGCACTTTTTAAAGTCTGGATCTACAAATAGATGCAAGCCTGTGAAAAAACAGTTTGCGGTAGCAAGACTCAGAGCTGGCTGCCTAGTTGTATGGGACAGCAAATTTGTTAATGTCGCTTGCTTTTTAGTTATTGTTAGCAATTTTGTGGTGTACCCAGGATCCCAAATGCATCGCCCCACTGAGAATGGCGTCAGGAGCAGGTCTCTAGTAACGAGGCACAGCC
Source organism: Astur gentilis (assembly GCF_929443795.1). Classification (NCBI taxonomy): domain Eukaryota; kingdom Metazoa; phylum Chordata; class Aves; order Accipitriformes; family Accipitridae; genus Astur; species Astur gentilis. Next base: position 1,873,210 of record NC_064910.1, on the reverse strand, counting down.
AAAAGAATGAATGTTCGGAAGAACATGAACTGGAGAGGGAATGCAAAAATTAAAGCTAATCATGTTTTGCTGAAATGTATCTAAGACACAAAACGGTGGCCTAACAAGAACATTTCTTCTTGCAGTACATGAAAATGTTCTGTTCAGTAAGACAGTTAAAAATAAAGAGATTAAGAACTGTGACTAGCCAGGACAGGGAGATCTGTTAGCCCGTAGATTCTGTCTTTCCAGCTTGTGGACCTGTTTGTCCTCTCCATTTCCTTCTAACCCCCCGGAAAACATCAACCAACTTTCAAATGGGATACACAGAAAGTCCCCAGAAGTTCCAAGACCTGGGTGTCAGCACTGGGAGACTCCTTACTAACACACCACTGGGTCATGAGGGAGGAAGGATGGGGAGGACCGCTGCTGTGACCCACGGGGGCAAGGCAGGGGACACAGATCTGTAGCAAAATGAGCTTTGCTAGTTGCACTACTCACAGGAATGCAGGGTTAATTAAATTAAATTACATTACTCTTTAATTCCTCTGTTTAATGGGTGGACACCAAGGGTGAGAGGCAGTTGCTGGAATACAGGTGGCTGGCACAACTCTAAACCCTCAAAATTCCTCGCTCCCAACCTCCTGCTGCTGCTGCTGCAGACAGGCACAGCCTCCCACCGCGTCCAGCTGGCATCTGCCAGCCCACGGCTGGTGTCTCACACACCCCTGGGGACACAAAATGCGTGCGGTTATACACACATCCAACGTGTTCCTCAGACACGTTCAACAAAAACCTACTTCAGAAGGTACAGGACGACGTTCAAATGCTGGACCCCCTGGTTCTCCTGTTTCATAAGGTGGTCGTTCCTTCACACAAGCCGTGTACACCGTCCACCCCCACTCAGAGAGGCTTAATTTTCACTGCACAACAGAGACTGAAACTTTGACTCCAGCCGCATACTAGACAACTGCATCTGACACAGCCAAGAGGGTCATAATCTCCCCATCATGCTGCAGCACCGAGTAATCAAACCGCGTGCTAAAAATAAACTTTAAACCACAAAATCTTCCTTTGAGAATATAGTTGCAGAATAAGAAGCAAATGAGATACTAAAAGCGACGGTCGATTAATAAACTGTACTTTGCTATTAAACTGTTAGTCAATAGAAAATGCGTTAAATAGTATGCCCGGTAGGACAAGTTCAAAAAAGTGTGTGTGGAAGAAGGGGTTGGGAGGGAAGACGTGGTTCTGTAGAACCGACACAAGACACTCAGGAGAGGATTAGAAGCCACGTGTTGTCCGTGAGACCTGCTGGAGCAGAGGACAAGATAGCAAAGTTCAAGAATTTCAAGCAGATTTGCTGTGTATGTGTTAGCCAGGACATTTTGACTATGTGATACAGCCGTAAACCTGGGAGCTCCTGGACAATGTCTTCTAGTTTACAGAATCATTTTCCCCACTCTGGAAAGATGTCCCTGTCTGGTGTCCACAGGATTTCTCTGAACTGTCTTCATGCAGCCAAATCCTTCCAAGTGCCCAGTTTGGTGACTTCGCTCAGGACGGTTCTGTGTCACTTTTAGTCAGGCTTTCACAGCACTGCTTTTTTTCTGATCCTACTTTTAGCAAAGCTGGCAAACAAACAGAGTCTGAATTATTGCCATTTTATTTTGGATGATGTTTTTCATGGAGGGGGAATATGGTGGGTGCTTCTGACATTTTGTCATTTGGATGCTTCCAAGTACATACACTGAGACTGCACAGGGATCCAGCATGCCTGCAAACACTTGCACAGTAGAGCTAAACAATGAAATAGTTCAGACATCAATCACCCTCCTTAATTATGCATTTTCTTCACAAATGCACATTCTTTTCTGTTGTTCACAGAGGATGGCATGTGGGAAATACAGGGAAGACGCTGGGAGATCTGCGTTGAGATGAGATCTGTTTGCCACCGCCACCTGGCTCATCACATCCATGCTGGAGGTATCATTTACCTTTAACAGCAGTGTATTTTAGAAAGTCTTAATTCACTTCTGTCAGGCAATCAGATTGTTGCAAAAATATATAAATCTATATACAAATACCATCAGATGATGCAGCAGGCAATCACTGTGGTAATTAATCCCACATTTTTGTAGTTGAAGTAACAATTCTCATTTCAGGATAGAGTTTGAGTAAGAAGAGCCTATCTATATCTGTAAATGAATGATATCATTATTTTGGGAAATGAAAGTTTAAGCTCTGTAAAACATACAATCCCATGGAGATCTCAGCAGGGGAACTTGTACGTGCAGGTGTTTAATGTGATAAGGTACGTTACCATTTATCTGTGTACTTGCAGACAAATATTAACATAGTCATGAATTAAGCTTTTAATCCCTTTTATTATAAATTGAATATCTTTATTTTAACAAACATCAACAATGCACATTATTGTGCTCCAAACTATTCATTACTATTCCCCACAGTGTACCATTACATGATACGCCATAATACATGTGTTAATATAATGCCAAGCATCTGCTTGAGTATTCCATAGTATATTTCATTCTCTCCCTCTCTCTCTTTTTGTTTAAACAAAGAGGCAATCTCACAAAAGACACTTTTTATATAGGAAACCACAGAGTCATTCAGCCTCATGCTGGAGAAGGACAGTAACGCAGTATGTGCCATTTTCTGATGATTCAGGCCCTAGTTACAAGTCTTCAGATTCCTTGACAGCAAGAAATAGACTTGGGAACAAAGAGAAGGAGGAGGTAGATGTGAGGAGGTGGATTTAACTGATAGTGCTCAGATAGGGCCACCAAAACGAGGTGCGAGTAATTTGTCAGTGATCTCCAGGTGGCTTTCCTGCAAGCTGCAGAGCCAGGACCTGCTGGTGGCACCTGAAGGGAGAACCTTTACTCAGAGGAGTAATGCCATTAACTTCGGAGTTAATTCCTCAGGGAGATTAACTTTGGGTTGTCTAGGCGAGTTCTGCTCACTAAGAGCCACAACCACAGAACTGTTGCATGTATAACCCCACATCAGAATTCGTATTGAAGAAATGCAAGCAACACTAGCTCTACAGATTAACTGGAGAAGTGGGGCTTTATTTAAAACCCACAGAATACTGAAGGAAACTATGAAATTGGTCAATAACACCCCCCCACCCAAAAAAAAAAAAAACCACAACCAACCACCCAACAAACCCCAAACCAAACAACCAAACCCAACCAGCTGAAAAAAACACCACCACCAGAAATGAGATGATGAAGAAAACGAAGCAGCAGGACCTTCATGTTTTTGGTTTAAATCCCATTACACCTGCTAATCGTTTCCGAGGGCAGCTGACAATAACTAGAATGACATGGACTTGCCATGGGAGCTTCTTTAAATAAGCCAGATGATACTTTAATAGAGCTGCACAGTGCCTAAAACTGGAAAAAAACTACTTGCTTTACTCGCACGCATATAACTCCAGGGAAGTCAATGGAATCAAATGAGATAAAATTTGATGGGAGAGGAGAGGGAAAGGGGAAGGGAAGGGGAGGAAAAAGGAGGGGAAAGGAAGGGAAGGGGCAGTGTTCAAACTGTATTATGGAACAAGTACTATAAGAAAAATGAAATAATAAATACTCCATTTTGATCAAAGGTTGGGCTTGCGTTTCAGTCTCCACAGAAAGTCTTATACTGAAAATATTACAGTAGTAGTAACCCTTGATGGCTGCAGTTCCTCTGTAACTCAAACTACCAATGGCAGTTTTGAAGCTATTTAGCTTGCAAAGGGATTAAAAAACCCCACTTGGAGTCAACCAAAACACCCGAGCAATGTTACTGCCATCACAGAAAGTTGTGCAGTTCTGTCTAAGCAGCGAGCTAGCTTGCTTGTTTTCTGTTCACAACAAATATTTTTCTGCTAGTCAAGACTGTTAACAAAAATGACTAATGACTGTTACATTAAATGAAAGGTTGTTGTTCCAAAGACATTATCCCAGAGATCTCGTCAATTACTGTAAAGGAATTCTGCTGAAAACATATTCCAATAGTTCAAATAAATTGTAGGTAAGCAGGAAGAAAAGGGAAAAATGGATGATGGTATATGGGTTATGTTTTAAAAGCTGTACATTGAGTTTAAACAATTCAGTGTAATCTTCATTATCCCCCAAAAAGCCTTTTGATTATTTTATTCTTTCAAATGTGCCCTATTTAAATATTTTTCAAGCTTTACATATGGTATCTATGTTATTAGCTTTGTAAAGTGTTTACATGAAGTCTCAAAATGCAATCCTCAAGGCACTGTAATTTACAGAGAAGCTAACACTGTCATAATAACATCTTTATCCTACAACAGATCAGAGCTTAAAGTAATATTGCAAAGTAAAACAAATCCCATTAAAGAAAACAGAACTACCAGCAATAAAATGCCAGTACGCTGAGCCACCCTTGTGAGAGCACTGCGGAAGGCAGGCTGTGGAAGGGGGCTGAAGGAGAACGATAAAGCAAATGGGCATGGGGAGCGAAGAGATTACGGACCCTGTTAGAGGTTAAATATAGATCCTTTCGCCTCGAGGTCACAGGGTACAGACATCTGTCCGTAGTAATTAAAGCTTTTTGGTGGCTTCTGTGGAACAAGTCAATGGCCACGCCAAGCCCAGGACTTAAGGAGTAGGTCTGTATTTTCTGCGTTGCAAGGAACAAACCTCCACCACAACAAACAGCAACACTGAGCAAACACACAGAACTTTGTTCCTGCAGCTGCTAGTCAGCTGTGCTCAAACTGCAACACTTTAAAGATTTATTGAGTTTCTTTAGCAAATAAAGCACCTGTCCCAGCACATGCAAACACCTAGCAATAAAAAGCCACAACTAACAGTGCAGGGGAATCATCAGGTTAGTATTCTTGTCAAAAAATACCTGGCACAAACCCGTGACTGTAGTGGTAGGGTACTAGGAATAAATGGGATTTCCAGTCTGTTTTCTGCTATGTAGTTGCATCACTTCTAAGGGGCACTATCAGTGCCAGCTTCTCCCTCACCCCCTCATTCTGTGAGCTGCGGGGTGGCAGCCCCAGGCTGGCTCACCACATTATTCACTGCACCCTCTGTGAGACATTAAAAAAGTTACTTCAGGATAATTACCGCAGGAGAAAATTTGACATGTTTTCTCAAAACTTACTTACGGAGTAAAGTCTTAGATCCTGTGAAAAGTTTTGCCATTGATTTCAGAGAGTCCAGGATTTTACTCTCTTGCTATTTACGTGCATGTTAAATGACTGATACAACTCTCTTTGTAGATGCAAATAATTTCATCTTGTTCTGAAGCCCTGAGATATACCAAAATGATCCTAAAAAGTCGGAATTTGCTCTATCTCAATTTGCCTGACTACATCACTACTGAATTTTCTTTCAAATGTAAAATATCCATCACTGTACTGATTGCATTATGGAAAAAATTAATATTGTGGAATAAATAATTCTTTTTCACTGAATTGGGAAGAATTTGGAAAGGAAAAGATGCTTTTAAGCATAACCAACAATGACTTTATAACAACCACTGCCATATATTTAGGACTGCAGACCAGCTTTTTAATATGTTCATAATGTGTTCTGATAGTCATTTCTTCTTCAAAGTTATTTTTTCAGATTTGAGAAGTCAAAGCAAATCCCAGCTGTCTTGAGAAACTACAGCTTTCTCATTTTTACACAGTTACTTTTTCCTCCTTGAAAAGTTGAAATTTTTGATGAACATGTCCTCTAAAAATCAGGAATAGAATGCAGACAATTTTTTAAAAAATTGAATTAGACTAAGGTAGTTCCTTGAAGCAAGAAATGCCGCATTTTCTGTTTTGCGTAAACCCAAGAACCTGGTCAACACACTGTAAGCAACAAATTTATGATCATGCTTAACTACCCTTATCTCGGATACTGAGCAAACTAAAGACCCCTCTGAGCCTTGCAACATTATTAAACTTTCTTCATTTTCCATACAAAGGAGACCCCTCAGACACAGGTATTACTGTGGTCAAACAGCCTCTGAGATGAGAGAAACAACGACATGTGCGTCACAGAAAAAAAACCACAAACCACACCACAAAAGCCACAAAAAACCCCTTAGCAAAACCCCTTCTCTACCCATTTCTCTACACATAAAGATAAGAAACAGACAAATAAATCCCGGCACACTGCTTTTAACCTTAGAAACTGGATGAGATCATGGCTATGGGATAATCATAAGGTTGAATGGTGCAGATACTCATAGAAAGTTTTTCCTCCTTCTGCAAGTACTTCCAATCCATTCTTTTCCCTCCCCAGCAATATATAAACAAACTAACTCCTAATGCCTTCACACGTAAATCATTCTTTTAGAACAACACCTCTAGCCAATGGACAACAAATGCAAAGGCTGGAAATAAACTCTCGTCTCTCAAACTGAACCCAAAGACATAGAGTATGTCAGACCAGGACCACAGAAGGAGTAAATTTTAAACAAACAAAAACATTTTACACTGAAAGGAGGGCACAAAGAGAACTCAAGCTCTTTCTCCCTCTTTCCAAGGCATGAAACACAAAACTGTTGAATAAATTTTAAAGCAAAAAAATTACTGTTGTTTCACCAGATGAGTAGTTCCAGATCTTTATCCCATTCATGGACCTTCAAAACTCTTTTAGTAGAGGCTGACTCAAACTCCTTCACATGCATAGGCTGTTATGTTACATAACATGAGATTGGGGGGGGGGGTTAAATAATTTTTGTAGAAGTAGCCCAAAATTTACCAGGCAACCATGGACCTGAAGTTAAAAAGCAAACTGATACCTGTTCTGTCCTCAGCACACAGCAAGCCACAGGATTTCTTCATCAGGTCCTTCATTGTTGAGCCAAACAAAGGTATGTGAGATACCCAGTTTTGATCTAACGACTTACAATCCACTAAACCACTTGTAGCTAATTATCACAATTAAAAAAACCCACATTCATTATCTCTAGTCGAAATCTATTTAAGCTGAACTTCCAGCTGCCTAAACTATTTACACTTTCTCCTGCTAATTTACATTGCCTTCTGTGAGCCATCTTCCCTCCATCTCATACAGACCCCACACATCCATGGTGTAAAGAAGATCTAGACCAGTAATCCAAAAGGACAATAATTGTACTATAGGAGTGTCAAGAGGAAGTCAATATGGCTTAAGTTATCTTGACACTGCCATAATAAAATTATCATTATTCCTCTTTCTACTGCTGCAGTGTCAAGATGAACCAACCAATACTGGAACAGCAAAGTGAAAACTGCTGTAATAGCACATGGCAAAACACAGTCACCCCATGCCCAGTTTAACGATGCTGAACAGGGCAGGTGGGGCAGCTAATATTATCCTCATTTTACAGTATGAGAACTGAAGGACACAAAGACCTGGCGAAAGCCTCACATGCAGCATAAGAGTCCCAGGATTTCCCAAGCCTTTTAAATCTTATCCTGTTGTGTTAACACAAGTTCTTCTGAACTTAATCCCTGATTTATTTTCTCAAACCTATCACTCTAAAGTTTTAGGAAAAATAATATTTGCAATTCATTCTTGGTCCATCGCTCAGATCTGAGTAGTTTGTTGTGAAAATATTCTATGTTCAAAAGTCCAGCTTCCTTTGAAGAAGACTGTTCTTCTCTGTAATGTAGCTCTTGGCCGTTACCGGGGTAGCGCACAGAGGTTGTGGAAGCTCTGCAGCTAGCCAGGGAAAAGAGCCGTAATTCCAAGCACCATACTTAGGAAAGAAAAATTACTAATTTTGCTTTGCAAATCACTCCTCTGTGCCACTTGTCACATCTTAACTAGAAATATCCTGAACTTCCCATGTGCAAAATGACATTCAAATATGAACTAATTAATCCTGAATTGGCTCCATGATGTGAAGAAGCAGTGTAAGAAGTTATTACAGTCCCTTTGTTGATGGAGGAAATGCAGACACAGAAGTTAGGAACCTCAGTGCCCAGCGTGACCGACCAGTTTGAGGTGAGGTGGCACGATACCCGGTGCTGGGTACAGAGAGGTTTACAGCATGATGTTTCCGTCACAGACACTTTCTGAATGACACACCAACAGAATTAGGCCCATCTTTTAACAGAAAAAGCTGTGGGTTTGGTTTTTTTTCTCTTTTAAACAGCATACAATTGAAAAAAAAACCCACAATTAACCAAAGTGGAATAGGATGTGTACAATTGACATTGCTGTAGGAAGATGGGTGCTGTATTTATCTTAAAAAATCTCATAGGTCTCCTAAAGTATATTCGTAAATAATAAGCAATCTAAGCTGGCTTATACATTAATAAACAAAAAGACTTTAGGCCATGCTCATATTAAACTACAACTGTGCCATCAGTAAATGAAAATCAATTGAAATCAATTTAGCTGGGATAAAAAGTCTCCTTCCCCTGCTACAGCTCATCTGGTGTGCTAACAGCTCCCAGTGATGAAACAGGTGCTTGTAAATTAATTAGCCTACTGAAACACACCTTAAAATGAATTTCCCAGAACACCCTGGCAGTGAGCCATCCTGGTCCCACGAGCTGATCAGTGTTCTGTAAATATTGAGATTTGATAAAGTAAACGCTACTCTGGCAGCAGATGGTTTGGAATGCTCTGTTGACATTGCCTGCGATTACTTGGATATGAAGACTTTGCTTCTCATAGACCTCCTTTGGGAGCCACTGGAGGACTTGATCCCCTCTCCAGCTATTTGCCTTCTAATTGAAAATCCTTATTCCCAGATGGAGCATAATGCTGCTGCTTCAGGCGTCTAGCTCTGCACTGCTTGACTGTTGATACATGGGTAATTGCTTTCAGTAATGCAGGTTAAATGTGACATTTAGTGCTTAATAAAAATTATCAAGGCCAAAGCCGTTTATCATTCTTACACTTGGGCTGTCAGTTCTAAAGGAATTTTCAATTCATTTGAATTCTTGCTGAAGAGGCAAGCAGCTCCTCCCTGGGAGAGGGGGAGAGGCTGGAATCAAACTTGGGCATTTTTCTGCTTTATTTCTAAGATTTGTTTGCTAACAAAACCCCTTTAAAATTAACCTATCAAACATGGCAACTATCCGCCTTTGTACTTAGTATGTTGGTGAATAATATATAATCAGCAGCCGCTGCGTACACAAAGCACATAAACCAGATGCACTACACTGCACCTTCTGTGGGTGGCTGGAAGCTGAAAGTTATTCCTCTTGTAGCGTCATAAAGAAATGAACCTGAAAGGAAATGGACTCCGCTGAATCGAGTCATTTCAACCTCAAAGTGTTTCAAAAATAAGGAGGACAAAAGCTTCCATGTCATGGTAGGCACGGCAGCTCCGCTTCACTGAGAGCATTTAGGATAGTTGCTGCAGTGCTTTGTTTTCTTTTTCTTTTAAAAAAAATGGTGATCACTCCTATTGGGGCAAACAGACTAATATTCTCATTATGGATTAGCGACTTGATAAGGGAGCGATGCTGCAGTCCGCAACGCTTAGAAAGAACAGACTTAAAATGAGGGTAGGCTGAAATCTGCTGACTGAGCAGTAACAATGCAGTCACATCCCGGCTTTCCAGTCGCATCGTCTGAGGTTTACAGCCATGGTCTTTGGGGAGAGTTTACGAATCTCTGAGTTTTAGCCATCATTACATGGGTAGGCAGGCCAACATTTAGATCATTCCTTCTCCCAAAAGCTTCTTCTTTAATTTAGAGATGGAGTCTTGCTCTTGCCACATTTTTCCAGAGAGCTGAAATAGGTAGCTGCCAACTGACCAAAACCCATCTCCATCCCCCTTGGAGGAATTTTTAAGACATCTCTTGCTAGACTTTGTAGCAGTCTAAAGGGAGAGAGATACTGTCCTTTGTGCATCACCCAGTTTGAGAGGAACAGGAGCATAGGAAAGCTTAAAAGGAGATCATCAGTCAGAGTGGCATGCCCCGCTGCATCCTTCAGCTACCATGAACCTTTGTTAATCCCTTTCTGTAAATCCCTTCTGTCCCTCATGTCCTGAACAGTCTCCAGAGAAGCTCTTACCTGCCTACCATACAGCAATTAGAGCAATCACAGAGTCTCCCTCCAATATTACATCTGTTCTCAGAGAACTTCACCTTAGTGCACTGCACAACTAAATCTGATCTAGGTTTGAATAAAAAACCACATGCATTACAACAGGAGAGTCAAAGGAGAACCCCTTTTTTCATATTTGGAAATTTTGCTGAAGCGTGAATGGTTTTTAACAATAACAACAGCAAAACCCAGAAAATTAATCCATATTGTGGTGGTATGCAACTTTATCTCTGCACTTCATCTAATTTGGAGGATGCCTTCAAACACAGTACCCGTGTATCATCTGCTGTAATACTTTAGCACTTTAATGACTAAAGCAAACCTAGGCACACTGGTGAGTTGGGCAGCTGAAAGCCAACGGAGTTAAGAAAGTGATAACAGTAATTCAGGAAACTGGAGAAAAAATAAATTTCTCCAGATGCTGTCACTGATGGTATTAACTTCAAGGCCATAACCTGTCCCCGAGCGTGCCGTTTTCATAAGTTCCAGCTTCTCCTTTTGGAAGAAGCTTTTATTTTCTTCCTTGCTTAATTAATTTTGTAAAGCTCAGGCTTCCTTCTCTATATCTCCATTAAAATCAATAACTAATTTTCTTAGTTTCTGGAATTCATTGTCCCTCACATTTTGTTCTTCGTGTTAGATTGTTTGCCTCATCACAGAAAATGTCAGAATTTTGATCTCACCTTTGCCTTAGAACAAACCTTGTGAAACTGAATATCTCCCCTTTTGAGAACCCTGACCTGGGTACCTATCAGACAGCCCATGCAGAGAGCCTGGCAAGTCAGAGCAGAAGACTCATTTCAAGAGTGGCATGTAAAGAGAGTAACTTCTTCTGGTAGACAGCTGAGGAGATGTGACTAACCCCCCGTCCACCCACCTCTTTTTTTTTCCAGGAGTAACCAGAGGGATGTCCATTTGGTTTTAAGGTCCATAATCTGGTGCCAAACCCCTTCATTTGTAGTAAGCTTCTAGGGTAGGCTTCTCCACAGAGGTTCTGCACAGCTACAACACGTACAGTGCCTTCTCCTGTTCTCCAGGAGTACCTACCCACCTGGCCCCCCTTCATACATGCCTACATCTAGACTTGCCCACTATAAACCAACACAGAATAATACCAGCTAAAGGAGTATTCTGGAAAAACAAAGAAATAAGTATTTCCCCTTCTTATAAAAAAGACAAAGAAACTCTGCCATGTTGCACGTAGAGAGGTCTGGGACAGATCCTAAATTTAAAGAGGTATCCTATGGATGTCTCAGCACTCCTACTGCTATCTACTACACTTCCCAAATTATAAGGATTGAATTTAGCAGATACTTTGTAGATACTTTGGTCTTTTTCCTCTGTGCTGGAATACCACATATTAGGAACTCCTCTGGGGAAAATAACTTTAAAAAAAATATAGTGGATGCTAAGTAACTTAATGGATAATAAAATGCCTTGCGCTTCTGGGACTGCTATTTAAAGACCAACCTGATGTTTTATGTAAAATATGTATTGCAGTCTTGGGACCTCACCCCACATTTCTGTAGGATTGACTATAGGTAAAGCACTTTTTCCCCAATAAGAGCACACATTTGTAGGAGTCATTAACAAGATCCCGCAGGACAAGTGGCCTTTCTTGCTTCCACTCCCCCTCCAAAAAAGTGGGAGTTACCAAGTGAACAGTAGTAAAAGGAAAATCAGTAATGAAGTATCAATACAGGCTGGGGGGGAAGAAGGGATTGAGAGCAGCCCTGCCGAGAAGGACTTGGGGGCACTGGTGGATGAAAAGCTGGAGATGAGCCGACAATGTGCGCTCGCAGCCCAGAAAGCCAACCGTGTCCTGGGCTGCATCCCAACTAGTGTGACCAGCAGGTCGAGGGAGGGGATTCTGTCCCTCTGCTCCGCTCTGGTGAGACCCCACCTGCAGTACAGCGTCCGGATCTGGGGTCCCCAGCGTAAGAAAGACATGGATCTGCTCGAGCAGGTCCAGAGGAGGCCATGAAGATGATCAGGGGGCTGGAGCACCTCTCCTGTGAGGACAGGCTGAGAGAGTTGGGCTTGCTCAGCCTGGAGAAGAGAAGGCACCAGGGAGACCTTATAGCAGCCTGCCAGTACCTAAAGGAGGCCTGCAGGAAAGATGGGGAGGGACTCTTTAAACAGGGAGTATAGTGATAGGATGAGCGGTAACAGTTTTAAACTGAAAGAGGGTAGATTTAAGTTAGATATTAGGAAAAAATTCTTTACTGTGAGGGTGGTGAGGCACTGGAACATGTTGCCCAGAGAGGCTGTGGCTGCCCCATCCCTGGCAGTGTTCAAGGCCAGGTTGGATGGGGCTTGGAGCAACATGGTCTGGTGGAAGGTGTCCCTGCCCGTGGCAGGGGGATCAGAACTAGATGGTCTTTAAGGTCCCTTCCAACCCAAACCATTCTGTGATTCTATGATTCCATGATTCTATGAATGCCTCTTCACCACATAGGCAGTTGTGCTAGAGTACAGACTCAATTAGATAAATGTAGCAACATGACCAATTCTGTATTAAAAAAATACTTTTTTATCCTCTCACCTAAAGTATGAAAATTTACCAATTAACCAGTTCCAGTGCATATAAGCTCATTTATGATTTGAGTAAGCTGTGCATCTGCTGTATTCTGCCTTGGCATAGGACACTATAAATTCCTCCAGCACTGATGACAAAGAGTGTTTTTACAAAGACTTCAACTATCTTCAGAAAGGGGGAAGAAAGCTGCACAGAAACAGAAGCAGCAAGTTACGCAGTGCATATTATCCATCCCTGTGAGAAGTGATGCGATTATCAGAGAAGTACCAGCTGAGACCTTCCAAAATGTCTGAGGACATCTAGGTTCAAAACGAAAGCTGTACAAGAGCTGGAAGCACCGAAGATGAAGAGCGCTTGGTCCCTGGGAAGGAGCCCTCATACTGTTGTCTGGATAACTGCATGCAGGGCATTGTTATCATCTGTAAAGGCAGCTGTATCTAACCATAAATATTGGGGTGGAGCCTCATTTCCAAGAAGGATTTAGGGGAGGAAACAAATGGTACAAAAAATATATGCGCTACTAGGTACTCAAAAGGGAAAAAAATTATATGCCAGCCTTCTCTTGCTACTTTCTTCAGGATGAATACCCTTTTTTCAGAATAACCTCTATCTTTGGGATCTTTAGAGAAAAAGTCTCACGGTGGCTGGGCAGGGGAAGCAGAAAGTTATAAGTGGGAACTGGCTACTTCTTTGTCCTCTTAGAACAGTGCCAGAAGATTTAAGTAGGTGGTCATGGGCCACCAGGAACCCCAGTGGCCTTACTCAAAGCTGAAAGAAACAGTTATTTCAACCATGTGAAAAAAAGATGAAATGCAGAAGAGATGCTCATTTAGATTTTGTGATCGTCACTGGCTTTGTTGCAGAAAGAACTCTTTGAGTAAAACTCACACTCTCCTGACACACAAGAGAAAATTAGTGCATAATATTCCTACCACTATAAAGAAAATATTCATCTTGTCTCATTTCTCCATGTGCTCAGTGATCACAGCCACGGTAAGTTAAATAGAATAAATTCAGGGAACGTTCAGAGAATGGCAACGCATTCTGACAATGACAGGTCCCACTTTGGCGGTCTTAAAGAAGCTGATGGAAGAGCCAGCTGTAGGGTTGGCGAGGCAAGCAGGGGCAGTAGGGCCACCTTCGTTAGCGTGCTCGGCAGAGATCTGGAGCTGCTAATGTTATTCAGAGAAGACACATCTGAAATCCCAAGGAAGTTCGTTACAAAAGAGGCTTGACTGGGGCAAGGCAGTCAGTTGGAAAATGATACTTCAATAGAAGTCATGTACGTCTCCCCTGTGTGAACATCCTTTCCTGAGATTTAAACTTTGCTTTGAATTCAAGGTCAGTTTAGACATGGCTAGCAAGGTTTGAGGGGACAATTTCCTCAGCTCTAATTGATTCCAAGTCTAAATGGGCTACTTTGGTCCAAGGTTTTGTTCTCTTTCTAGCCTTGGTATGAATAATGATACTCCCTCATATTAACATTGATTGGCCTCTTTCACGGTTGTATGTGTATGAGCCCAGAGTAGCAGAGCACCCCTGTGAGAAATCCTTGTAGCTTATTGTCTGCTTTCTACATGTTTATCTACCACCATCAAATCCTCTGAAAATCCACAGACTTCTCTGCTGTAGGTTTAGTTTGTAAGAGTTATTGCCTAATCTCCCTTTTCAGCTTTCCTCAAATGTTACCCCAAAACTCCTGTCCTGTTACTTTATTCTCCACCCTAAGACTCTCATTCCTCAACTTTCTTTCCACCTTCTCTTGCTTTTAACTTAAATAGCTTTAACCAAATTTAATCTCTCTCCAGTCTGGAAGTGACTTCTGGCCTGTATGTCTCATTCGATTCACAGAAAATAATTCTCAGGACTCCGTTCTTTGGGGTTTCAAGATGCTGATCTTCTGATTTCTTCAGAACTTATGGGTTTTGCAGTTCCTCTGCATCATCACTTTTTATTTTTAAATTCCACACGTGCACACAGACTGCATATTTATTTAGTTAGACCTATAGTATAATATGCATGTACATGATACTAATTCGTATTTTTATTAGTAATATAGGGTATGCATTACACTCTAGTGTACACCTGATACACGTAAGAGTGTATGTATGTGAGGTGTCTGTAATGATACTTTATACATGATATGGTAAGAATATAGATTGCCCTGAGTACTAGACAGTTGTTCAGATGTCACCACAAAAGTGCATCGGTGTGAGATCCCAAGCAAAAGTGATTGAGACAGAGTTTATGATTTGGGTGGGAGAAGTCAGTCCCTTAAATTACCATTTCTTTTGACTCTGTGCCTGTCTCCTGATTAATTCCACTTTTTTTCCCCACCACTTAGACTCCATGAACTAGCCCCTGGCAGTATTATTAGCCTCATCTACCCAGTAGCAGGCCCAGCTTTGACTGTATAAGGGAAAAAAATCTTTTAAATTTGTTAATAATGACTTAACTCCTCTTAAAAGGAACACAGATAACTGGTTCTGAAACTAGGAGAAATTTCACAGCCCCCTTTGATGGCAAAACACTCGTTTACAAGTGTTTCATTCTATGTGGCCTGGACAACTGTGTTTTCAAGATTATCTACCAATGTTGTATTATGAAGGAAGATATTTTTATGTCTATACATTGAGTGGGTAAAAGTATGTTTGACCACTAGTTTTGATTTTTTTTCATGGAAAGCATAATAAAATACAGAGTCTTACCACAGGCTGGCTGCCATCAACACGGGGCCACTGCTGACAACATCTTCCTCCAGAATCACTTTAAGACTAGTTTTCAAAGATGCAGATTTTATGTGGTAAAAGTCAAGAGGCACTGAGTTTCCTTCTGTAGCAAAGTCATTGTGAGGGAAAAAATACTGTTCTTCCTAACTGAAATTTATTTAGCTGATACTCATTTAGGCATTCTATTTGGCAGTCAATTATTACAAATTTAATGCCACAGATTATGGTTACCCAACACCATCTGTGAATCTCTTCCTACAGCTATTTTATTGTGAAATAAAAAAATCGTGTTTGAGGGCTTCTTTCTTAATTTATGCTAGCAACAATTTAAAAAGTTCTTAAACTTGTTTTGAAATAAATACTTCAAAAAGAAAAAACAAAATGGAGTTTTTCTACCGCCTCTTAAAGCAGGAGTTTGGTCTATTATCATCATTAGTTTCTGACTGGCTTTCACTGTGTTTGAACACATTTCATTTGAGTTCTTAAGTGCTGTAAAAAGTCTTGAAAATCTAAATAGGTTTTAAAATCTAAATGCTGTTATATAAGAAGGATCACAATCATTATGAGAGAGAGTTAATTATCTTTGGTTTATATTAACATTATACAAATAAAATTATGCATCCCTGTGATAAAATAAGAAGTTATTAATCAAAACCAGACACTATCCAAGCAGGTTAATTGTATGGTCAGCAGAATGAAACCAAGAAAAGAGAGTATTTTTCCTAATCTGGAAAGGACTGTCAACAGCAAGTGTTAAACAATAGCTGGAAAGGAAAAAAGTATTCCTGGCTTTAGATTTTCACCAAGAGTTTGAACCAGCTGAACTCAAAGGGGCAAGCACTATTGTTGTGCTTGCAGAGTGTTAACCACTTCCATCCCAAATGAGAACCTCAGTCTAGCAAACTGCTAAGGTTTAAAGCTGGGTTCTAGTAAGGTAACAATTTTTTTTAAGTGTGTTGATCTAAAATCAGAAATGGCTAACTTCAGACCACCAGACTGCAAAATGACAAAAGAAAGGACATAAAGCAGGAGCCAGGGACAAATTTTAAGTCAGCGTGATGTGTATGGTTACATAAGACAGTCATTGAGCCAGACCCTAAAGGAGGTTAAGAACATAGAGAATATAAAAGAAAAAGATCTGGAAGCCTTTTAGCATAGCTGAGCAAATTCATTCCTAAATTGTCACAGGCAGGGGCTTACCACCAGCTGTGGCAAGAGAAAAAAGTACAGAAAGACAAAGAAAACAAAATATTTGGAGGAATTACAGTAAGTGAATCTGAAGTGTAAATTTGCCATCTGAACAACATGAAATAATGATACATTCTAAAAGCCACCTAGAAGTAAAAATGTTCGACACTATATCCTGTAAGACCTACACATCCTCCCATCTACCAAAAGTATTTGGGTTGTCTATCCTAACCTCCAAAGGTAAGTTCAAATACGTAATTTGCCTGTTAGTAATAACTGTGTGCTACAAAACTCTTGAGTTCTTGGTTCATCTAATAGTTAGGATTCCTTATTTAGCTTTGCTGTTAAAAAAAATAAATAAATAAATAAAAAGGTTGTAGAAAGTTTGCCTTTCAAACTGACCTCACAGGTGGGGGAAATACCAGTGGCCACTTTACTTGTGTTCTCACTTCAGCAGAAGTACGTTTAAAGAGTTTGAAGCCAGGGCAAGGAGGTATCTCTGTCCAGCAACAGAGATGAGTAGCTTAGGGCAGACTAGGAATATTAAAAGTAGTATACAGAAAGTTTCGTCTTGGCATTCATCAAACCCTGTAAAAGTACCTACCGTTTCTTCGGGTACTGATTGTGTGGAGACTCTTACGACATACTTGAATTCAGCAAGAACAATCTAATAGCCAGCCTAACCATGAAAATTCTGTACATTTTTTTAACGAATTTCAAATTTATGCCGATTTATACATGTTGAGACCTCATCTCTCTGATTCTGATGATTAGACACTAACAAATGCACTGTAGTATTAAATATTGCTAGCACAATACTGAGAACGTCACTGAAATACCAGACTTGATCGGTCTTCCCTGAGTCAAAACAGACCCTCAGGGTGAGCTGCACTTAGTGTGAGTTAACGCAAAAGTTGACTATGACTAAATCTTTATGTTTTGAAGTAAAGAAGGCATTCACAAAGCAGCCACGTCTTTCCTGGTGTGAACTTGGCCTGGGAAACCCCGGGGACAACAGATGCCCAGAGTTAACGACTACATGAGGGTCAAGGGAAAGCACATCTAAAAGTGCAGCAGGTGAGAGCTGTGCTGCCTGTTCCTTCCAACCTCCAGAACTGTGAACACGAGGATGGAGACTTACGGTCCTCTCACCTAATCTCCTGTACCAGGCTGCAAAGTTTCCCCCAAAGTTCCTGAGTGTGAGCTGTAGCTGGTCTTCTAAAATTGATGCTTTGACATGTATACTGTCTTTCTTCTACTTTTTTGGTGTGGTTTTTTTTTAACCTCATGCTGTTCTCTGTCCTCATTCTGCTTGCTTCTGTTTACTCCCTGTCTCTCTTCCTCACATGACGTCCCTTTTCCCAAGTTTCTTGATAATCTCTAATTTTCTTTACAACACATTCTCCCTATCACCTCCAGCAGGCAGTCTTTATGCTGCAAGGCTTTGGTGGAAAACAAGCAAAAGCCTTCCTCCGGCCTTTGCTCCCCGGTCCTTGCCATAGTGGCAGTGCCGCTACCTTCAACGTCGGCTTGCGGCAGCTCCCGGGGTCCGCACTCGCCTCCGGGCAGGTCTGGGTCCTGGTCTCTCTATTTTAAATGTTTTTATATTGCCATACATATGATAACATTTTAAATGAGGCCATAGTAGCTCATAATAATGTTTTCAATGTTTATCTGTAATGTGGAATTAAAATAAGTGATTTCATTACATACTTCTCTTTCTCAAGGGTGCATAACTTTCTGAACACTTCCATGTTTTGATCCGGGAGAAAGAGAGGGAGTTTATTCCTCTACGTCCTATGTTCAGACCAAGATCTGAGTTGCAAAGTTTGAGTACTTCAGAGTTATAGTAATCACAGCCGAAAGACTATGGATTCCAGGTCTGTACTGGCACTCAAGCTACAGAGTCAGTACACATAGAGCGTCATGGAGAATTTGCTTTCCAATTAGTTAAAAATTGCCTTTTTCATCTTTTGGATATGAAGACTAAAATACAGCGTGTCTTTACAATTTCACATTTTCAAAGGATTTAGTCTACTCTAAAGATGAATGGTTTAGCAATATCTGTATATGTTCATTTAGAAATTATATCCTTCTTAAAATTACAATTTTCATGATCTTTCGCTGTCTTTAGAATTACTTACCAAGTAACAGAATTACACGTGTTCATTCCACTATACCTCAGTAGATTTTCAAGCATTATGTCTATGGTATTCTGGCATCATGTGTGTGATATTTAATTATTTGGAAACATTCTGTGGAAACAATCAGAACCATGTAGTTGGATCTGATTCTAATTTATCACACTCAGATAAGCATAGGCTTTCACTCATAATGTCATTCTGTTTTCTCCAAAATGACTGTATTGAAAGGGTTCTCAGCAGACTTGTCTTCTGTTTTTAAACAGAGTTGATTTACCCGTGCAAATTTCTCTGTATTGCTCCCTCCAAATGTTCCCTCTGCTTTCTGCAGGACTGAAACTTAAGTGAAAATCTTTTTTAATCCCTATGTGAAATGACTGTTTTCTCTAACAGAATTGCGAAGGAGGATGCTGACTAACAAAACATGGATTTCTTTTTACTTTGTTCTTAAAAAAAAAAAAAAAAAAGAAAAAAGTCTTATTACCAAGGAAAAAAAGGCTTTTAGGGCTGAGAATATAAATAAACAATCCAGGAATTTCAGTTGCATTGTGTGTATAGGACACTCAAAAAACATCTAATATATTATTTATCAGAGGAGCAGTCTGTAAGCGTGTAAAGATTTACAGGCTCAATTCTGATGACAAACGCGATTTTATGTAGGTCACAGAAAGCCTAGGCCTTAATTTAGCACAGCTTGTGGTTGGTAAGTGTTGGTAACATCAGACCAGAAGTCTGGGCAGCAAATGTGAGTGTGATGGATGTCCTATCAACAACAAACACCTTTCCTCACAGCCCACCTAGGTACCAGGTGGCAGCCACCACCTAAGAAAATCCCTTTCGCACCAAGTAACTAGTTTCCTGATACCACACGGTTTACCATCCCTGGGCCTACTAGAGTACAAAACCACTGATAATTAAAGCGCTGTGAGGACCAGGTTCAAACTGTGGACCCCTTGATGGTCAACGCTACAAAATCCTTAATTTGCCTCCTACCTTTTTTTTAGGTGCTCCAACTATGAATCTCCCAGAAGAATCTGGGTAGGGTTTGGATGGACACAAAGTGCGGTGTTGTACTTGGCCCAAGGGCCAGGAATCACCTCCAGAAGCACATGCATTTTAATAGCACAGACACAAATTTAAGCTTGTCTGGTCACCTAAGCACGTTAGGTGAGCAGGAGATGTCTACGCTGACAATTAAAATGGACCACGTGCCATGACAAAGTTGACCTTTATAGGGTTAAGCTTTCCTCCCCTACGTCAGAGTCGCCCTTAGGAATAGTTCTGGAATACACTATCCCTTGGTCCACGCAAGGGAGTATGCTAAGACTGATGATGGGACAGTGACCTAACCTGTGCCTTGGCTTTATTCTATTCCTAAACATAGCACCACCAGCTAGGTATCTCTCTCACACCATAGAAGCCCTCACCAATCTTGCCCTAACAAATATCATGGCATCTCTACCGTGATGGATTTTGTACTAAAGGCAAAATCCCACTGGCAGACAGAAGGAGGAGCTGCAATCAAACGCCTTGTCATTCAAACCTTGGTACATAAAATGTACAAGCGTGAGTTATCCTATTACTAACCGCTGCGCTGTAACCTTGAGCCATTGCTACAGAGCGAACTTGGGATTTCTGAACGTAACCTACTAGCCAAGAGTGCTTCAAGTATCGCTGTAGGGGTTGGTACCCGCAGGGAGGTTAACGGTTGCTTTGTCACTGGAGTGGTGGATGTCTGCAGCGGCGGAACCTGAAGGTTCAGGATCCACATTAGACTAATGACCTGCATGGGAGGAGCCCAACGGTGGGCTATGATGGGTCATTTTTATGTAATGAGTTAATTTTATTCAAAGAAAGAGAAAGCAACCTTGAAAATGAGATTTCTGCTTCATCACTGTAAAGCCCACATTATGGTGAAGTGTACAGCCAAATACAGATAGTTAGCCTTTTGGTTATTTCTCATCTCATTTACTTACTAGTGTTCACCATCTGTCAGTTTTTAAACAGAGATATGAAATCAGTTTAGTAGGCTCTCCTGAAGCTTGTAATACAGTTCACCATTTTGCTGAAAGGTTATATCATGGATGATCCAACCAGCGTAAAAGCTCAGTGGAAAATTGAAATCAAAAAGTTTCTGGTCAGGTTAAATGCAAAATAACTAAAAGCATCGAATATTTAAGCAAAATGTTAACGTTTAAAATTCAAGTAGTTCTAGCTGAAATATTCAAGTACTTCTAGCAAATCTCATGACAGGTCATCAATTAAAGAGTTAACTGCATGAAATTACTGCACAGTAATTTAAATACCCTTCTCCCAAGCTAAATTTCTCTCACATTTTAGTGTGAAAGATATTTCCGTGGCCACACTCAGAAATACCCAGTTTCACTGAATGTGTATCTTTGGTGTTCACAGTTTCATCTCAGAGACAAATATTTCCTAATGTGCAAATGTTATCCTATAAAGTTGAGGAAAAATAAATCAGTCTTCCTTTAAGGAAAAAAACATATATAATGCTGCAATGTAAATAAAGCTGAGTTACTGTTGCTGTGGGAACCATAACTTTGAATATCCTCACTATTGTACATTTAAATTCTCTACCATAATGTTGCATTAACTTTTTTTCTTTTTTGCATTACATTTATATCTAATGTGATTCCATTTCCCACTCTTTACAGATGCAGATTAGCTACTGTAATGTTCCTGATGCAAAAACTGTTTTTGGTAAATCATATCAAAATGTTTCATGGAACTCACTGAGAAGTGTTGATATATGGAAATTGGTCTTTTTAAAAATTGTTCCTAAAACCTAAATTGCATATTTTGAACGGCACCTCTCCCCCCCCCCCCCCCCCCCCTTTTCTATCATCACTTCCCATATTTCTGGAGAATTAAAGGGAATGGCACATCCGTGACATTTCAAAAGGAAAGTTCCATTATTTCTGGTCTAATGCTTATTATAAATACACTGTACAGCATGTTACAGTAATCTAAACAAACAAATGTTAGTAATAAAAGTTAACATCTTGCCAAATTTATCAGGCTTACATTGATAATGAATCTTTCCCAGTGAACTGTAAAGATTCAAATATATGAAAAACCTGCATAGTTTTGGAGCTTATTCAGAAGAAAGTAATTTCAGATTATAATTCATGACCGATGACCTATGAACCAACGATTGACTGTAAACTTATTATAGTATTGAATGTATGCATTTAAAACATGTCGTGTGGTACAACTTTCGCTGGAAACAGTCTCTCCTTTGTTAGATAAACCCTTTGGAAATTTTCTCTTCTTTCTCTAGTCATTTCCTGCCTTTTGGGTAGGCTTCTTCCAGTTCAGAACAAGATAATGACAAATTATTTCCAGCTAAGAGTCAAATTTTTTAGGTACTACATGGAGTATTTTTATAATGAATATAATTGTAATTATTGAGATTAATGTACTTAGGGACAAATAGAGTAGGTTCCAGAGACAGTACTATAAGAGTGCCCATTAAAATCAGGGTAGAGCATAGATCAATAGTACTTAAGAGACTGGTTGCTTTCAAACAATTCATATG
Source organism: Astur gentilis (assembly GCF_929443795.1). Classification (NCBI taxonomy): domain Eukaryota; kingdom Metazoa; phylum Chordata; class Aves; order Accipitriformes; family Accipitridae; genus Astur; species Astur gentilis. The sequence continues at coordinate 1,851,022 of NC_064910.1, read as the reverse complement.
AGAGAGGTTAAATTATATCAATAAATTATATTATTTCAATGAATAGTACTGGTAACAAAAGTTGAGAGCACAGAACTGAATCAGCTACTGCTCAGTTGATACCAAAATATTTTCCCCTTAGAAAAAATCTTACAAAGTTATGCTGCAGTGGAAACGAGGCACAGCAGCAAAAAGCAGAGTGGTTTGCTGCTCCCTGTGCCCTACCAGGAACAGCTCCGCTCTTCCCTTTCTGTGGCGTTGCATTTGCCACTGACGTCCCATGGAATCATTGGTGGGTTTGGGGTCTGGTCTCCTGGTCCAAAACCCATTCATGGCAGGTCTTCCCATTGATTTAAATAGTCTAATGGCATGCAAAATAATATTACTGAAAAAACCACCCCACCCTCGCGGAACAGAAGACTTTACTTGAAATCGTATATAAGGAGACGTGGATGTGCAAATATATGTACGCGTACGTACGTGTTTGTGTACATATATTTATACATGCACGAGTCTGTATTTCTACATTGGGTACCCACGTTCAGACAAAACTACACACCTGTAATTGAAGGCATTATTAAAGAGAGTATATGTAGGGAAGAAATGAGTGTATTACAAACTTCTGTAATTTGAAATTGATCACAAGTCATTCTTAGAAGATCCATTTATTACAGTGTCTTGCTAGCTTTGACTTATACTTATAATCTATCAAGCACTTAATCAAAATGTTACACAGCTTTGACAGAGAACTTTCCTATACTCTACAGGATATGACTGTAAAATGTCTTCCTTTCTTTGACTGCATGATTGAAAAATCAAGCTTTGAAATTTTATTTTAATAACATTGTTAGAGGTCTGTGTATTTCATTTCATTGTCAAAGTCTAATAGAATAATAAACCTTGATATTTCATCAGCCTTAAGTGTTTTCTTTTTTTCTCTCTCTCTTTTTTCCCCCACATAATGGTTTTAGGATTTTAGTTACTTAGTAGATTTAAACTGTATTCTTGGCATCTTTATTATTGATTCAGGTATCCTTAACCTCCTTGAACATGTAGAGACATCCTTTCATACTTACATAAGGTGGAAGTTTGCACAAAAGCTCCATCTACTTTATATGGATTGTCCAAAAACAAACCCAAAACTTAATCACTTTCTGGAATTTCTTTAACTCTTCTGCTTTGACTTTTGCTGTGTTTTGGCAGATGCTAATAAAAAAATGAGTGTAATAGATGGGGATAAATAATGAATGTTACACTAATATTCCTCTGAAAATGATCTCCAATTAAAAGTAATTCAGAGGTTAAAAAATTAAAACAAACCACCTTTTCATTCTAGTCCTTTTTTAAAATCTCCAACTTAAATGCTCTTGTGAGTTTTGCTTTGTATGTGTAACTAGCACTACTGATCACTAAAAGGAAAAAAAAATCAGAGTTTCTGTTGAGAGCTTAAGATATTTGCAAATTGGTTTAATTTCTATCATGGTCCAGCTACCACTGATACATAGATCACTTTTTTGTTTTGGTGTGTTGGGGGGGATGGGGTGGGGGGGTGCCTTTAATTTACCAATAATAGCATTCAGCATCTCAGCATTACATTTTTGCACCTGGCAATTTTAATCTGAAAAGTCAACATATCTAGTCCCTGGGTTCTATACCTGAGTTTTGCCCTAGACAACTATCTTTTCACTTCCTTGTATATATATATTTTTTTTTTTTCCCTTACTGGTATTATTCTGAAAAAGGGGGAGGAATAAGGAACTATTTTCTGGCATGTGCACCTAGGTATTCCGATACCCATTTGAAACTGAAACCAAGGTGAATGATGGGAAATGCAAGTGACAACAGGTATATTTTAGCGTTTTGGCATACAGCAGATCTTTAAGGAGTGCATTTACATTTCTTCGGGGAAGACTTCCAAATCAGAGCCTGCTTCCTCTGTGAACCGGAGGGGCAGGAGGTTCAAAAGGACTTTAGCACAATCTTAGGCTGTAAATATTGTGTAATTGCATCACCTCTGCTTTAACCTTTTAGTTCTTACCAATTCCGGATTCGTGTGCTTTTTTGTGTCCTTTCGCACAGCAAGGTGAAATATCTGTCCCAATTTGTACCCTGCAGCATGACCTATGATCTAGACTGCTCAGTCGGAATTCAGTTCCGAATGACTAGTGTTCTGTCAGGCAAAATCTACATAATCTGCTGTCAAAGACTGTCAAACAAATGGTTGACTTCATACACCCCATTTCAGTAAAATGATCAAAACATCAGAAAGAAAAAAAAATAAAAATCTTTCCTTGGATTCAAAAATATGGTACAAAGATTGAGAAAATGCCCTGGAAATGAAAGAAACCTTTGAAAAGGTAAAAATTAAATTATTCCTGGGAGGATGTAAATGGCTACAAAATGCTGAATGCAGACTCTTAATTTTTGCTTCAATTGTGGGAAGAATTTTTCCTGTTTCAGATCTGAATTATGTAAATTTATTTATTTATATACATATAAAAAAGCTCTCAGATCCAGAGCATAGTGCAATTAAGTTTGGGAAGAGGTACTAAACAGCAAGTAATTATATGTGATCCACCAATTGCACGGGAATAATTATTTAAGGTCCAAAGGTCTTTGTTTAAAAATGTCATCAAACTGGTTGATTGGATATAAGCCACCATTAAAAATAAGCTTACATATTAGTTTTCCTCAGGGGAAAAGGGCAGTTAGTACATCCATTTCTAAATGTAATTACATTTCCAGTGCTACGAGTATTTTATAGCGTAACTTGTATCTTAGTAAATCATTTTCTTTTGTTCTTGTAACAAAGTTCCTTGGAATGCTAAACGAAGAAGCTGCAGGCATCCTCCATTTAATCCATGTCCATTAGAAATTACATATTTTACTTTCTAAGAGCTGTACGTCCTTTTCATACCTGAGGTTGGTTTTTTTTTACTGGCTTTAAAGTATAACCATCTCACTTTATTCTTCCTCTACATATTTTTTAATTTTTTTATTAAACCTTCAGATTCTTGCCCTGAGAAACAGCAATTCACTCTGCTAAAGGTAATGTGCTATTTTGCCTCATTATAATAAACACCAATGTTTTTACAACTGCAACAGTTCTCCACCAGTATTAGCATATTTTGGCTGAGGTATTGTTTTACTGTGACCTGTATAATAAGTGTCACATTAGCAACACAACAAATCAAACGTTTGTTAATTTCCCTCGCTTTCCCACACAGCTGCTAGTGTTATCGTGTCACCAGATTTTAATTAATATGATAAGTAACACTTGCAAGACAACAGGCTGATTTTTCCCCCCTGTGTGTATGTGTGTCTCTGTGTGCACACGTGTAGACCAGAAAAGCAGCAAATAAGAGACTTTTGTCGCAATCGCCTAGTTCGCCTTTAAAGCAACTCAGTATTAAAAGATAATTCTCTGCCAGCTTGCCCTGAGAATCCAGAGCATGAGTCTGAACAGGCATTGCAAATGTACTTGATTTGCCCATTCTAGCGGTTAATTTTTGTATTTTTAAGCTCTCGCCGCCCGAGGTACGCACGCCAGACTATTTGAATCGGCCTCATTTCTCTTGCCCCGATGTAAGCAAGAACAAATACGTGCCCGACTGAGGAAAACCCTAGCGAGCGGGTTTTTTCCAGGTATTGCGTCCTACCAACGGCGTTGCTCTAGTACAAGTCAAAAGTGCCATCTATTTGTAAGAGCCAGAAATGCACCGGAGGCCCCAGCTGGAGTGGAGCCGGGGCGCTGAGCCCCCCCTGGCCCGGGGGCCGCCTTCCCAGCCCCGGGGTCACCCCCCGGCCCCGCAAGAGCCAGCGAAGAGCTGGGGGCGACCGTCGTGGGAGCTTCAAACGCGACGTCCGCGGGAACGCGTTGACCGCGCCGTGGTGGGCGTCCACGCAGAAGTTGCCCGCTGCCGCAGCGGCGCCTAACCAGCGTTTTAGCCTCTGCCCTGGGAAGTCCAGGAGAGAAACGACTTCGAACTACAGCAGGGAGCTTGCCACGTTTCGTGGAGGGCGAACGGCTGAGCAGCAGTTCATTACAACACGTTTTTACTTCAGTGGCCGCATTAGAGATAGGCGTATGTACATAAAGCCGTAATTGCATCTTCTTCTTGTGTAACTACGGAAAACTCAAATACATTCTTAGTAAGGATGTGGTACAACTGAAACCGCTGGTAGCAAGTTACCGTTTCCAGTGCAACTTCGTTAGGCACGGGGCGGCGTCCTGAAGATTTCACCTCCGCCACTGCCAAGGCCTCCCGGTAAGTGGAAGGATTCTTTTCAACATATATGAAAAGCAGGGCCACCCCTTGAAGAATTTTCACGTCAATTGTGTTCTCTATTTTAAGGGCAATATCGAGCTTCCTACAACCTTCAAGTGGGAAGGTTGAAGAATATAACATATATCAAAATGAAAGGAGAAAACCCAGAGCAGCAGGGATCTGAAAGCAGAAAAGTGAGATGGGAATGGGTCTCGCAGAGAAAATTCCCCTGCTGATATCAAAGGAAATAAAAGTGCACACAAAAAAAGACACAGAGCTGCCTTTTATAGGGCCCTGTTATAAACTACTGCTGATATTAGGCTGCTGAATTTTAATTCCCTCCTCCACTAAAATGCCCTTTTTCTTTTAACCCACTTCTCATTATAGCTTGCAAACTGACAAACTCCCCAGAAAGAGACTGCTGGGAGAAAAAAAAATGCCCTGATAAACTCCCAGCATCCCTGCACCAGGCAGACCCCAAGTTAAATCACATGCGTGTGCCAGAGGAAAGGAATGGCACTCGGTATTTTTTATTAGAGAAGAAGCAAATGTTATCGAGTGTTTCAGAAAATATGAAATAGGCAAAGGGAATGTATTAACTGTGATTAAAGTACTTGTAGATACTGTGAGCTTAAAGTAGTCCTACGGACAAGGCATTTCAGACCTGCACAATTCCAAAAGGAACATCGAAATACACATTTATCCAAGCTTGGTAGACTGAGTCTGTTCCCAATGAAGTTAATGTGATATTCCCATTCATAGCAGGAATAAAATTGCAGCAGAGTGCACAAACAGTAGCACATCCCCCAGAGTAATGCATTTTCCTGGCTGTCTGGACAACACCTTGGTTAAAGAGTGTTGTCTGTAAGACAAATGTAACACCAGAGGATAAATGGATATGTAATAATAATAGCCATGTCTTAGGTGTTTCAGTAGGATCAATAAGGGTTTTTATTCTATGCTTAAACAGCTGTGAAAAGGCTGTCCCAACATGGTCCTGGCTATTGGCGTCTAATCCCTCTGCAGAAGAGATCGGTAAATTGATGTTTCTGTGCCTATAAATTAAAACACACAAGAATATGCACGTGCAGAAAAAGCATCTGCATGCTTAAAACTTCTGAGGCTAAAAACAAACAGTTTGAATAGTTTCAAGTTTATAATTGGGGGAAAATGTCTAGCATCTTGCAAAAAATAAAAAGGAATAGCGACCAATCTACTGTTTAAGCAGAGAAGAGTTACTCCTGTGACCAAAGGAACTAAAACGTAGCCGTTCAAACTTTGCAGCTCCATGAGCCATATCAGTAACCTACTGAAAGCCAAGTGCCAACTTAATTTCCATAGCTATTTACATAAATCTAAATGCAAATCATACATCCATACAGGCATAATACTGTCATTGTTTGCATTTTTATTCCCTTTGACTGACAAACAGCAACTGCTTCTCTTTTGAGTTCGCTAGCAATAAAAAAAAAGCCAACAACAACAAAATCAAGCCCAGAGTGGCCTAATGGTTTTCCTTTCCATGGACGTGTGGAGATACAGAAAGTTTGGGGCAGATGCAGTCCCAATTCCAATGAGGGTGCCAGCATGCCCCCCAGCCCCCAGCCATATTACGTGTCCAAAAGCACGTCTTGGCCATCAGTGCAGATGGGGAGAACTAAATCTGCACTTGGAAACCCTCGGACTGGGTTGCGAAGGCAAAGCCCTCGCAGAATAGCAGAGCTAGAGGCTGGAGCCTGCCTCCTTGCCAGAAGCTGTACGCCATCCCACTGCAATACTTCCAAAGGTATTCTTCACTGACCTCGCAATGCTGACAAACCACTCTTAGACAAGTTAATAATGAGAAAGTCTTTTCTGTCCCCTGTTACAGCTAAATAAATATTGATGGTTCTTCAGAATTCCTGGAGAAAAAGGCTCAGATAACTTTATTAAAAGACAAATTTGAAAAGGAGTTACAGCCTTCCTAGGCACAAAACTCTTCCAGCACTCCAATTTTAGGGACAATTGTGCAGCCAGTTAGGCATCAAGTAGGTGACAATATCTCAGTTTAAGACAAGTTAACAACCATCAGAGACAGGAACTAGCTCAACCAGCTTGCTAAATCCTTGCTTTCCTAAAGCATTACACCAGGTCTGTTGAAAACGAGGAGACCACAAGTGTACCTCTTCCAACTCTCCAACCAGCAAGTCAGCAGTTTTCTGAGCTTTGGTGCTACAACTGAGCTAAAACATATGCCCAGGATGTTCCAAATATAGACGTAAGTAAGGACACTCCCAGCCCCATGGAAAACTTTCACGCTCATGTTTGTGTCTAAGTTAAAGTGTTTAAACTGGATTTTTATGTACAGATTTGCCATTCATCTGATAAATGTCTACAAAGAAAGACATCTATGGTCTGCGTGAGCTCAGTGTTGCTGAAATACAAACTCTCATTCAGGCAAAAATGTCAGCTTTAAAATTTTGTTTCCTGAAAATGTTAATTCATACCCTCCCTCTGTTAATTCATACATTTGCGTCAGTTGTCGGCATGAGCTGGTAAAAATCTCTGCAAAATTATCAAGTGGATCTTTCTCCAGCTTGTGTCTGAGCTTTGCAGACAAGCCAGCCTTGCAGGAGGCATTTGTAACTGTTCAGCAGGAGAACTGACCGATTCACACACTGGATCAGTGAGCTCTTGCCTCACCCATGTAATCTGTGCTAAGTAGCTAAAATAAACAGGAGATAATAGTGTGAGTAATATGGAAGGGGTCCTGTCTCATCAGTTAAGGTGTTTCTGTATTTTTGCAAAGTGTTAGGAAATATGTTTAAATGATGATTTTTTTTCTATTGAAAAAAATATGCGCTGTTGAATCTAGTGTGTTTCTCTTTAAGAAGGTGACTAGTCTACTCTGAAGGCGACACTCTAAACACTGTATTATGTGACATTCAAGAGGTCTGAGGAATCATGTGAGAAAGTAAATGATGCAGTAAAATTGTGTTCTTGCGCTTCTTTTTTTTGTTAAATTCCTACAAAATTGTACTTGTAATGCAACAATCGCTTTGTCATGAATAGGGCCCTTTGTCATTTGTTAGCTGACCCATCTCTGCTGTTGCAAAAATCAAAAGGGAATTGATTTTGATGAACTGACATGCAGCTTTAGGGTAACACAACCACCAGATGAACAAAAAGCCAGCTTCACCACCAGTAGGCAGATCGATACTGTACCTATGTCAGGTATATGGGGTTGTAACAAAAGAAGAAAAAAAAAAATCCAAAGCTACACTCCTCTTAAAATCTGAGACCTTCATTGTGTCTTGTATTCATCCGGGGTTTTGCTGGTCTTCTCATCAGGTAATTTTTATGTCTTAAAAAAGGAGGACCCTCACCTACAGCGATGCATATCTATGGGGATGCATGTCTGGTCAAGAAACCTTGAAGACATAGTCCTCACATGTAACCTTGGACATTTCACTCCCCTGTAAACAACGCACATGAATAATCAGAGAATACCATTTCTCTATTTAAACAGGCCTGTCCTCATTAACAGGCGTAGTATTATTCATTACACAAACCATTCAAGTCAGTACTGGAGAACAAGTGGGAAAAAAATAAAAGACCTTTACATCATATGTGATACCTCTTGCTTCTGCTAATTTTAGTGATTGCATTTAGACTGGGCATCTCATTAATTCTAACATCCCTGCATCTCTTATTTCAAAACAGAGAGAAAACTACTATTACTCTGCCAATGTAAAGTTCAGGAAAGGATCGGCTATGTGGCTTGCTCGTAACCTGTCTGCCAGGTTTGGCTCTCATTTGAAATGGAAGTGGCAACCTTAACTGTTAAGGCTGGGTGGACTGGTTGATTGTACTGTAAACACAAGTTATTATGTACTTATGTGTGTCATGTTGTAGGGCATAATTTTTGCTTGTACCACAATGATATCCATATTCTGTATCAGCTGCAGGTACTTTTAAACATTTTTAGCATAATGTCCCCAAAATACTAAAAAATATATGTGGGTGCCAGGGTAAAGAAAAAAAAATGCTCTCAGAGTGGTTTGTAAAGTATAAACAGATAATTAGATGTGCTGGAAATAAACCATACATTCATTATGAGAGCATTAAGGGAACAAGCAGCCAAAATGAGAGCTCTCTGGATCATGGGGGAGGCAAAGGGGAGGCAGTCCTACAGCCTTTACTAACATGAAAGTCTTCGCTTACATTAAAGGAAGGAACCAATTGAACAAAGACTTTTGGATTGGGTTGGGAAGACCCACCATAGTCCGTTCACTTGCCTGCTGCACTGTCTTCCAGGAAAAAGGAGACAAACCCGCCTCAGTTCCCACCGCTTTGTGTCCTTTGTGTATCTTAAATCATTTGTCTACTCTATGTGAAAATAAAAATTCCATCTTAATAAAATTATGTAGCAAACAAGTTCTTCCCACAGTTCATTAATGGGATATCCATAATTTTTATCTCACAAACCCCAAAATAGACATGTTCCTAATGGTCCAATTTACTTTTTTTACTTTTCTATAAATCAGTTACCTATTTGTTCTTAGATGTGTTCATTTACATCTCATGAACGTTAAGGATATACCTGTATTAGTACGCTGACATGTGAAAAACCTTGACATATTGGTGTGTAAAAACTTGATAGCATGCATAAGAATAAGCAGCAGTTAATTTTACTCATAATTTGTAAGAAAGGCTCTCAAACATATCACAAAAGCTCTAACACTTAAACATTATTTCTGGTTTATTATTTAACAGGGGGGAGCATGGGCTTGTTAAAGGTCTCTCCAGTTACATAGATCTGTCCTTACTCCTTGGGAATGTGCCACATATTTTCCTATGTAAACTAACATAATCTAATGTAAATCATAGAATCTAATTGTGTATTTATCTGAAAGACCAGAATTACTCTGAAGCATTTATTTTATTCTCTCAGAGCTATGTGATATGCCTTTAAAGAATTACATTGTTATGGAGTATTTGCCAAAGAGACTGGACCCCAATTCCTTTTCTTTTCATACCCAGCATTGAACTTCTTTTATGCTTCTATTAAAAATACTCTTGGGTAAATTAGACACAAATAGCTGTGATTAAGTAATATTATAATGGTGACAGAAACAGAGAAATCAACAGTTAAAGCTCCCATTAATGTATGCACCTACTTCACAAAGGTACGTTATTTTATATATCAGTGGAATGCGGGTGAACAAAGCAGAATGTTTTTCTTGAATTTTTTAACCTATGGCTGTTTGAGATATTTACACAGCTAAATGGGTCATCTCCCCACGGCAAATCAGCTGAATTCTAAGAGTAATAAAAGCTATACCCAGTCCCAATTGTGCTCTGAACAGGTCTGCTTGCAAAAAAATTAAATGTCTTTGACACTTTTCATGAGCCCTAAATGGTACACAGTACTTTAGGTGTAGTGGAACCTCAAGTAAAGACACATTTAACTTTATAATACAGGTGTTTTACAGGGACACTCCATATCACATCTGTCTGATCTTGCCATTGTTGAGCAGCCACGATTATAGATAAATCAATGCACTAGAATATTAAATGCAGCTGCAGTAAACTGTCTCAGCAGATGTCAAGCTGGATGATGAATGGTGCCTAAGAAATGGCAGTCTTCAGTACCACCTTGGAGTATTGCTGGATAGAGATGCTTCAACTACACTTTCTGTCAAAAATGTCTCAAGTAAGGGAGCGGTGCTCCGGTGAACTCCCATACGACTCTGGAAGATAGGGGCTGATGTGGCGATAACAGTGGTTTAAATGAGTGGTACATAATAGGCATGTACAGGGCATAAGAGGCAGTTTCATATCTTCACAAATGCTAAAAACAAAGCAAACCAAACCAAAAAAACCCACCCTGGACCTTAGATCAGGTGAAATAAATGAGTGATACCTCGTATCTCAGGGGATTAGATACTAAAAATGGACATTAGAGTTGTTGAAAGGATAAGTTAATTAAATATACTAATTTTTTGTTCACTGATAAACATCTATGAACTTACAACTTTTACTTCCATTAAAACCTTTACTTGATATCATGACTTTTGAAAGAAAAGGTTTGTTATAGGCTGACACTATGCCTATGATGTACTTGGATGTCACCTGCCATGCTGCTGTGCATCATGTCTGTTAAAGGAGCTTCCCATTTCTAAACAAAAAGGGGGGCAGAAGAAGGGAGAAATCCCGTTTCTTAAAGTAATAATAACTGTAAAATTGCCATTTGCTGCTTCCATGACTCCTGACTGAACTGTTGAAACCAGGAATTGAACTGCAATCCTTGAGAGCATTCCATGTTTCTCTTTAGCCCTTTAGCACCAAAGTCATTACCCAGTTCTAGTTTTAGATGCATTTTTATATTGCTCTCTATCCTCCGTGAACTCCTCCCTGTCTTAAAAGGAGAGCTATTAACTCAGAGGGGTCTTGGGTTCACTTGTGTGGCCTATTCTGCCCTAAAGACAGGGGCTGGGGAAAACATTTCAATGCTCTTAGATTTTAGTGTTTATCCGGGAGGACTGGTAGGCTGTAAGATTATATATATATATTGACACCCACTTATCTAGATGTAAAATAGAAGAGCAGGACTCCCACTGACTTTCTGAATATTGGGTATCAGGCTGTCACCACTCTGGAGGATAAAGAGGGTAGAAAGGGCTGGTCTGAGAACCTGAAGACAGCTCACTGCATGGATCTGGTGAAACCCTCTATTCATGCTCAGGCTGTCCAACACCTTGCGCTGGGCAGGCTGGCAGCCCTCGCCAGGGAAACGGGAGAAGATAAGCCTGATCCTGCTCTGCAGCTCTGGCACGAGCAGAGACTGGCTCCGAAAGGAACGTCTTCCCACCTTCCATGCCAAAGCAAAGAGCTGCAGAGGAAAAGCAAAAGCTTACTGTAATCAGTAGGCCCTAGAGGAAAACTCATTTCAAGATAAAAAGACTGAGAAAAACCACTATTTAACTGGTCTGTCCGCAACCAAGTTATCTACCTGAATGGAGACCCACGCTCATAGGTTTGCAACGTTTCTCCGTCAGACAGGAGAGGTTGACACTGCTCTTATATAATGTAATGGGAGCTTGAGCGCTGTAGACAATCATCTCACTTGGTTTCTTTTTAGAGCTGGTTTACAGAAAGCTGAAGATTAGAAGGTGACTTAATAACTGACTGCTTTGAATTCCAATCGCCTGTATTTCCACCTACAATACTTATCACTTTGGAATTCATCTGTAGCAAGTACTACTGCCTTAAGCCTATTACATTTTATTATCCATTTGCAAAATATCACTAAATCCTAATATAGAGTGGCAACTTTCATTCTCTTTAAGGGAAGTACAAATTAAACCGAGTAATTGAGAATGGAAATTAAATCCCGCTTTCCTCAATCAAATACTTTTCCATTCAGCTGAATTTTGTCTTTACTCTATTTTGGTAAGAAGCTGGACTCCAAAGTCATCCTTCCTTAACTTTGGGCACTTACCTGAGGCAGCCAAATTAGAGCCTAGTTGTCCTTCCCTCTTTACTCTATGGAGAGAAGTGAGAAAGCTTCTCACAGACATGCCACATATTCATTCATTATTCATATTCTTTCATTATTAAGTTTACAACATTATGGGGATTGTCTGAGATCAGATAAGAATACTCTTCCATTGCATTTTGATTTTTAAGGGTTGAATTTTCTGAGTAAAACAAAATGCATAGGTTGGGGTTGAAGCATAAAAGTTTCATGGGTCTTAGCAGCATCATCTGCAAGTCATTTTCAGTGTGCAACACACACTTTATGCTGTAATATTTAGCCTGTTCTGCTCCAAAGAGTGAAGAGAGCTGCTTTCTTAAACAGCTCTGCGTGCACAGAAAAGGGAACCAGCAAACCAGCTGAAAACTCCAGGATGCTCCAGGAAAAAGTTCTTACGATTGCCATTTCAGTAACAAGCGCTTTCCTTTGCTTTCCTTGCAGTTGTATAGAAATCCTCCATTCTGGAAGCCAGAACTCTGCTTATCAATTTGAGAAGACAGAGCACCATCTATTCCTTTCTGACAGCGCAGCCAGCTAGAGCTCAAAAAGAAAGGAGGAATGCTGTGAATATGGAAGTAACAAAAGTCCTTGTGGACTTAGTCCTCTGAAGGTACGAGCCAAGCTCAAGCAGGTCAGCTTTCAAGGCTAGGTCTAAAAATTTGCCGTGCGTTGCCTTTCAGCCTTTACCTACTAAATGGGTTGTAGCTGATGGAGTTAGAGGCTATAGTTTTTATGGAAACTGGTTTAATTTCTGTTTTATCTGAGGCTTTATTTCACCATAAGAGAACAAAAAGCTCCCTACAAGGCCAAAGAAAAAAATTTTGTAAATACAGGTAGTAAGGAATGTTTCAGCTCCACTTTTTTTTTTTTTTTTTGGTGTGTGAGAGAAGCTGATTTAAAACAACTGTAAGGACGCAAACCAGCTGAATCAAAAACTAGCCTTTTTTTCTGCAAGAATAATGCCAATGTAGTGGAAATTTGCATCGGAATAATCTTTCAGGTCCAAGGTGTTTGTTCTGGAAGACGACATAAACCGTGGCATAGTAGTTAGGTCACTGCCTTGAATGTGCTCATGTTCCTTTTCAAGTCCTACTCCTAGGAGCAGGCAGGAGGAGGGTGTCATCTCTAGCACAGGACATGACAAGACACCCAGCAGCAGCCCCCAGTGATTTATACGTAAGGGGATCAAGAAGGATGGCATATAAGGGAATAAGAAGTACAGCAGAACAGGAACTTGAAACCAATTCCCCAATATCTTCAGTGATATTCTTTTTCTGGGTTTGATGGGGAATTACCTGTTGCCCCCTTTTCACCAGAATAAGGGGAGGGCGGGGGGGACTTTGTCCTGACATAGAACAGGGACATTTTTCAAATCTGAGAGACTTTTGTTAGTATTTGTAAATCCTTACTCAGTGACATATGGAGAAAAAGACAATACCCTTACAGAGAGGAATTCCTGCAGGTACATCCTAGAGATGAATATTTCGAAGTAGTTATGCTTTGGCTACCAGTAAATTTTGCTTTGTTTCAACAGAGTGATTTGATTGTGCTCTACTGATCTAGCAAAGAACTACAGGACTACAGAAACACCCACCAGTTAAGTTTCCTATTTGCTCTGTCAAAAGTGTTTTCTCAGGGAATTAGGGCTGTTGTAATTTCATTCCATTCTGAATAGTCCAGGAGATATATACTACACAGCAGACCACACTCAAGACTGAAACTGCCTTTGAAATAAATGTAGAGGAAGAGAAGGTATATGCATGCCAGGGTACAGAAATACTGTATTTAACTCAACTCTTCACTTTGCAAGCCATATGGCAGAAATGAAGTTTTTATTCAAAAGAAGACAAAAAGGTTTATTAAAGACAGTATAGCCAGGGTAACGGAAGACTTTGGCTTAAATGTCACTTAAGACTACTGCAGAAACTATTGAATAAGATCTAAATTGAGATACTCTGGATACAGTAGTCTGGGATATGACTTGATAGAATGTTTTTAAGAAGTTCTCAAACCACAACTTTGGTGCCAAAGACTAGATAAAATTAAACACAATTTATGCCCTCACATCACAGCATGTTCATTTCAAACATGAGTCATTAGTCTCTTCAGTGAAGTACAGCCAAACACTAGGCTATGAGCAAGAGCACAAGGGAGGTGGTCTGTCCCTCCTACTCAGCACTGGTAAGACCCCATCCGGAGCGCTGTGTCCAGTTTGGGGCTCTCCAGTAGAAGAACAACACTGACATAACTGGAGCAGTTCCAGCACAGAGCCACCAAGACGGTCAGGGGGCTGGAGCACACGATGTACAAGGAGAGACTAAAGGAACAGGTTTGCTCAGCTTTAAGGTGACAAAGATAAAGGGAGGACTTATTGCTGTCTACAGCTGCCTAGTGGGAGGGTGTAGAGAAGACGGAGCCAGACTCTTTGCAAAGGTGCGCAGTGGTAAGTCAAGAGGGAACAGACACAAGTTGGAATATGGGACCTTCTGATTTCCTGTGAATTAGGAAATCTTTTTTTATTATGAGGGTGATCAAACACTGGAACAGGAACCCAGAAAGGTTGTGGAGATTGTTGCAGATACCCCAAACTTGACTTGCCTGTACCAGTTCCTGATAAACCTCAAGTAACTGAACTGCTTTGAGCACGTCTCTTCCAATCTGAGTTACTCTATGATTCAGCAATCAAAAGTACAACAGTAAGAGTGCAAGGTCATGCTTCTGTCTTCCCCCAACATATGTGTCTGTCAAACAGGTGTCCTGATACAAGAGACACCAAAGCCAGAAACTTATTGCAAAGAAAACACGATGTTACTACTGGTAGACAACACACAAACTGTCAAGTCCTTTTCATAAAAGAATACACTAGTAGAGCCATTGGTCTACAAAGGCGTGTATCATTTAACTGCCTTTTGGGGTTTTATTTTTAATTTATTTTCTTTATTCTGAGAGCAAATATGTAAAAACAGCCAAAGGATCCTCTCAGGTAACTGAGCCTAGCAATACGAAAACCTATGCCCAGACAGACTTCTGGCAATTCTGTCTGTTGTCAGCAGAGGAGAAAGGCCATGAAACCTAAGATGGCCAGGCTATACATGTTAGTGAAAGTAACAAGGTAAAAGAGAAATTACAAAAGGGAAAGGACAATGGAGAGAGAAGCACAAGCAAGAAGATGATGAGACCACCATTAAAAAAGCCACTCCTACTGGCATGGAAAGAGGCGGGGAGGGAAGGGGGGGAGAGAAACACTTCGGGGTTTGTCAGTGAACTCGGCGCGTCCAAGAGCAACATTACTTCCAAGAACAGGAGGGAACGGTCAAAGCTGCACACCGTGCCAGCGTCGGGGGGCTTGTGCGGTGAAGTGGAGAGGCTGCTGCCCTCCGGAACAAAGCAGCACGAGCTGCACCCCGGCATACCTTTCTTGCCATCTGTGTCCCATCGTTTCTTTTCAAATCACCAGCATAGTCCTGAGAGGTACAAAGGGTCATGACTCCTTCAGAATGTAATTGCAAATATTTTCAGACACTCTCCAAATATTGCAGAAATATTTTGCCCTTATATCACTGTGCTATACATATTTTTCTACTTAGCATGTGAACATCGGATTTTTTTTTTTTTTGTCCCTTTTTTACTATAGTCACCCAGATACTGAATTTTTCTCTCTGCTGAGTGGAACAATGAGAATTTTTTTACCATTATTTCAAATGTTTTTCACAAGCTTGATTCAAAAAAGGATAATTCCCCACTATATTTTCGGTCTGATTATCAGATGATGATGGACAATAGTTTGATAAGAGTCACTCAAGAAGATGCAAGCTCTTGTGTATAACAGCCACTGCAATTATCAGACACTACTAAACTATTATTGATCCTGTTCACATTGGGAGATAACTGAGCATTTTCCACTTATTTAAAGTGCTGTTAGCCAGAAACTCCCATCAATGAAAAACAGTAGATGAATTTCTTCAAATGCGGTTCAATAAATAATAGCACATATAGAAGGTCCATAGTTCCTTAATCTCAGTGAAACAACTAACGGTGAGGTACAAATATACCATCCAGTTGTTGCTAAATGGTTGATTACAATAAAACAGGAACCTCCACAAGGTCATTTAATATGTAACCCAAGATCACTGACAGAACAATTGTAACCCTCCAGAAAATTAAAAAAAAAAAAAAAAGTCTGTTGCCTCATATAGCTTCAATAATATCAAGAAGAAAAAAATCTGTCCAGATCAAAAAAAGTGGACTTCTCCCTATAACACCATGGGGCAGATCTCATTGTCTTAATCTTGCTAAAGCAAGGTTTCTTATATATAATTGTATTATTTCAAAGATATGTAAATCTCTGCTTAATATTAGACTGGTACATTTTGATAGAACTATAATCACAGCAAAAGTGGCCCTTATCAGTGGAATTCATATTACTTTCATTTTGTTCTCTTTAATACTGGGGACATACAGGATGTGATCTGATATTCAGTGTATTATATTTCTCAAGCAGGGCCAGTGGCAACATAGCAGTGGACTACATGTAAAACTGGCTATTAAGGATATTAACCAGTAATTGCTTAGAGTAATCTCTCTAAATAATCAGTAATTAAAAAAATAAATAAAACAGCTGACCACTGTGATTTAAGGTCAGATTAAAATTGACCAAAAAAGTCAATTGGAATAGTTTTAATTATTTATGGTGCCGTATTTTCCTTCAACAGAAATGTTTTATATTTTAGTGTGGACAAAACAGATAATTTGTAGCAACAATGGCAGTTCTTTTATCAGTTGAACAAGTAATGAACAGGATTTCAGGTCAAAAATATCCTTTCTTGATTCAAATAAACTGTTAACAAGTCAGGTTTCTTTTGATCCTCTACCATCACACCAGCAAGCCCATCAGCAATATGTGGGCGAGAGACCCAGCCACCTTCTCAGCTACTTTTAGAGACGAACCTTTGCAGCTTACGCCCAAGGGGAGAGAAATAGTGTACACATTATGTGTTTGCTAGACTACAGCTGCTGATGATAGTCAGCATGAGACTCGGCTTTGCCTTGCTGGAGTCCACCAACATGGAATTAGTCTTGAAAGGGTGACTACAGGTCTTCAAAGAGTGCAGCTCCTGCTCCTCTTGATCCATGGAGAGGCAGAGCAGAGCTCCCAGCACTTTTGGCATTGGTGGGTGCTGCCTTGCTAATAGTCAGAAAGGATGGTTGGACCCCCTGGCCCCAGCGGATACTCTTTTGACCTATTTCAGATGCTGTTCAGGGAAAACGTTCAGCACTGGGTTAAACCTCTGCAACACTCATTTCTAACCAGAACAGCAAGACAGAGAGCAGGAAACATCTGCTAATTACCAAGAATTAAAAAAAACCCCACAACCCAAACAACAAAAAAACCCAAAACACAACCAAAAAAAACCAAAAAGACAAAAAATCCCTCCAAAACCAGTAGAACCCGAATTAAACAAAATTTAGTAAAGTTCTTCTGAAAGTGGTATTAAAGTGTTGTAGCTAAGACTCATACATCTGTAGTACACAGCTACAGAAAGTACCCAGTTACCGTATAGCACCACCTTATGAAAAAACTCCAGACTGCTCACTGATAGCACACCCCTCAACAGCACATACCACCAGTCTGGAAACTATGGAGAAGGTCATTAAGAAATTACAAACTGTTCTTAAAGGAGATCCTACCTTCAAAGATATAATCCCAACACGAATTTTCCTAGCCTTCAAGTAACCTCCTCATTTTATTACACTACAAACAGATGAAAGTTTCTATAGTCCAAAAAGTACTGTATGGAACTAGACTACGTCAGGTCTGAGTAAGCAGCAGGAAGCTCGCCGATGCTCCTGCGCAACGTCAGAATAGATAAACAAAATAATCAAGATCCTCGGATCCCAATACTTCTCCGCACACAGAGTACTTCATCCAGAGCTCTCACAGAAACTGAGTAGGCAAAACTTAACAAATGCTACAAACTAGAGTGAGCTCACGCATCCATACAAATCAGTTAAAGACCCAGGTATTCACCAATTACTCCATCTCTGATCTCTAATCCTGCTCTTCAGTGGAGACCTGCAAAAACCTCTTCAAAAGACAACTATGAAATAATGTTCGTGGTGTCCCTGGATACCAGAAATTATGAATTCCAGTAAGATACAGTTTTTGTTTGGAGTTAAGGCGTGCGTCTCCTACTCCAGACCTAAAGATGGGTTTGTACGCCCAAAAGCTTGCCTAGATTTTGCAGTTATACTGGTTGTTCCAACAGAGAGATATTGTCTCTCTCTATGAGACTTCTCTTATCTGCTTCCTTAGACAGCTATAACAACAGTAACAGAAGAAAATAAATGTATCTACTTGATTTCAACCCTTTTTATTCTTGGCTTTGTGCAAACACATTATAAAAGATCATCCATGCAGCTTAAATTTTAAAGATAAAAAGAAAATCACAGCTTTGCTTGGGGACAGAACTAGGAATAGCAACTGGTTCGTGGATTCATTTGTTAAATTCCACTGCCTAAGCCCATGGAAATAGTCCTGCAGAAGTCCTTCACAGTGCAGAAATGCATGTGCTCCCTGCTGTCTCTCTCCAAATCCTACTATCCCAATGCTTCAAAAAGCCACTAGCTCTGCATTAGTGGGACCCTAACATGCCCCATTTTACTATAGTTGCTGGTTTATTCTGTTGAAGTACTGCATCTAACAGAAAAGCTAGGGCACCTCACATTCCACGAATACTTGTGGAATGAGTAAAGGTCTGGAAAAAAACAACTGACATGCTTCTGAATGATTCTGATGGGAGAATTTCTCTGCTAATTCATGAAGACTCCCAAGTCAACTGCTCTCCTAAAACCAGCGCAAAATTGCTTTTACACTGAGACAACCTGGATCTGAAAAAAGGCCGCGTCCCATCCTCCATTAAAAGGCTTCAAGCAGAAGAGCCCTGTGCAAGTGTGTCACTATCAGAGCTTGAGTTCTTCAGCAACAGGAGGAGGACATCGCTCCAAACTCAGAGATGTGTTAATATTACATTTTAGAATTGCGTGACTACAGGCTTGAAAAGTAATGCAATAAGTACACAGTTTGCTACAAAAGAAGACTATTTATACCGATGTCATTTTAAGAAGTGTAACAACTTCTGCATCAGTGAAAGTTCATTACAGCACTATAGTTGCACATGGTAAAGAACCAGAGAACAGAATTATGAGACTAAAAATATTGAAGGGGCTTCTCGTTAAATCTAAGCATATCAAATTAATTGGGACTGCGACTCTTTCATTTGGGCAGCGTGTATTTCTGCTACATTAAAGTTGACGAGGGAAGCAGAACACCTCTGCCATGTACCGTAGGCACTATTCGCTAACAGCCGGACACTAAGTCATTCTTATATGAAACTGAAAAACACTTTTCAAATGTAAACAAATGTTGCTATTCCCATTTTACATGTAAGAAGGCTAAAAAGCTGATTTCCAATGTGATTTTGTCAAGATTAAACTGCTCAGACCAGTTAGGGAAGGAGTTTCAAGGACTTGTGCTTATTTTGAGCTCAGTGGTATCACACTAACATCAGACCAAACCCTACAGCAGTAAATCAGACTCTAGGACTCCAAATCCGTAAAATTCTGCAACACATCCTACAACAAGCATCCAATTAGCATAAACCTGATTTTTTTTATTTTCATAATAGTGTAAACTGTAGGTTCTCTCTCCACCACACACACCTTTTGGTTTTCAAGCCTTCAAAATCCACTTGGGCTTGTTTTTCAGACTTCTTGACCAACCATGATTATTTTTCATTTTTCTCATAATAAATACTATTTCTTATTCTGCATTCATCTTTCTGACATATTTTAATACAGGCTGAGATTTTCCAATATTTACTTTATTTTCCGAAGCTAGAGCTTTAGGTATGATGTCAGATGGCACGGGACTGCTCTGATGCTCCTGAGGGCAACAGTGCCTGAGCTGGTGCCCCCCCCAGCCCTCACTGCAGAACTTGCCCCACTTCAGGCTGCTAGGGAGGTCCACCACTGCGCAAGTAAACTAAAGGTCTGGCCCAGATGCCAGGTGGAAAGTAGACAGATTATCTGCAGGTCTACTTCTTCAGTGCCTTCTGGGAGAAGCACTCAAAAGTGTTTAATAACACAAGCTGAAATTATACTTAGGAACAATCATGAACTCTGTTTTAATGATTAAGAGGAAAGACTTAGTCGCCCCCCCCTCTTTTTTGCTTTTTTTTCCCTTCCTTCCCTGATCCTCATTCTTCTTTGGAATAAAATTGAAAAAGAATAAGAAAAAGGGAATTTAAAAAAAATAAATAAAAGGAACTCCTAAATTAATCATAAGAATAAGAAGCATTTTGATTGACCACTGCCATGTCTTAATCTGGTCCAGTTAGATCTCCCTGCACAACCACTTAAGCAAAAATAGAACAGTAGACAAAAAGAAATGCTTCAAACACTGACCCCCAGTTCACCGACCCTGGTTTATCTTCCAATCCTTTTGGAGGCCCACTTTGTTGGATAGTCTCTGAGATGTACACTGAAAAAAACTTCTTGAGGGGCATTTCAGAATGGCAGCAACTCTAAGATCCTGGAGGACTTTATTTGTTGAAGTTCACTGCAGATGCAGCACGCACATCGCACAGCAGAGCTGCAAGAGTAAAGAAGTGACAGAATCCTACCAAAGGCACCCCGCAAAATTAACGAGCACGACAGAACAAAGTTAGGCTTATAAACCTAACTGCAATAGCCTTAGCATTAATTACAAACACTGTTTCTGATCATCTAGCAGCAGGGTGCAGAAATGCGCGAAGAACTAGTGAACAAAGAGAGTCTTGACATTTGCTTCCTCTTAATACGGGCGCAGAAGGCATCAGCGAGAAGCTACAGTTCGGTATCACACAATTATGTGCCTCATTCATTAGTACCACATCATTGACTACACCATGAAAGAAATGACAAATTAGCAATTTCACAGGACTAGCATAATACTATCATTTGTATCACAAAGTCAGCAAAATCTAACCTCCAATAATTCAGCTCGCCATTCTAACCCAAGGCTGGCCATCAATACGGTTTTATGTGCCTTGTACTAATCACTAAAGTCAGATAATATGCAAGGTTAATGGTTGCAGACAGTCTGGGGAAATATCCAAGATCTGATAAGGAAACCCCACATTATTGCTGTTCTATGTGTGTATATCCCGATCAAGAATAGGCAAAGGAAGGAAATCAATGCTTAAGGCAGTTATAATACATCTCTTGGTGTAACATATAAATTGGCCCTTCATTGCCCATTCACATTTCAGTTAATAAATAGTTCAGACATAGGACACATGGATAGTGAAGAAGTGTAACCATTGTATGTTTGTCTCCCTTACTTTAGATTTATGCTGTCTTAGTACAACAGACTCTATCCAGTGTTTTTCAATTACTTCACTAGCCTTTTAAAGAAAATAAGAAGTCATGCTTAATCCTGATCGGTAGTTTGTTATAGAGTCCACCACCTGAAAGGAACTTGATGCATTTTACCTCATTTAAACAAACAGATAATCTACCAGGATATTCTCATTCTAATTGTATCCCACCATTGCTTAAAGTCACAAATACATATTTCATCTCCATTGCTGATAACGAAAATTCCTTTTTGCCATACTAGCTGTAGCAGACTAGATGTTGATTTGCTTTTATAGTTAGCACTGAGCTATCCAAGGATACTCTATAGTAATTTGCAGAATAAGAAGTCTGACCTCAATATGCTTATGCACATTTTTTAAAGTAGCATTGCTGATAATATATAAATTCACATCATTTAAATCTGTACCTGTCCAGTGTTCCTAAAATGTCAAACCCTACAGTTTGAAACTTTTTTTAAGTAAGCCCTTTTTCCCCTCTAATGTAATTACATCACTTTACCCTCTGCAAACCAAAACCAGGCAGGCAGTGTATTTAATTTGTAACTGTACCACTAAATGCAAATGTAAAATTGGCAGCTTTGATGTTGCAGCATTAAATATAGCTTATCTCACCAGTGACAGTGAGAAACAGACACTCTCTTAGGACTGTGAGTTATGACAGTCTCTCCAATGAGTGAAAAATCATCCCTGTACAGCTGTCACTGATGAGATTTTCCTTTTCTTTTTCTTATGGCATGTGAGTGCTTCAGCATAGTTGGACCCACCACACTGGTCGCAAAGATGGAGACTGCTTTAATGCAGTGAAGTGTGCCCTTTTGTTCTGCACAGGTTTCATTGCCATATTAAAAAAAAAACAAAAACAAAACAAACCCACACCTTTTGCTTGAGGAAAAAAAAATAATTATGCTGGGCGCAGTAACTAGCTGATATTAAACTAATGTACTATTTGAAGAAGGGATTAGATAATAACAAGCATACAGAGCCAAGTATTAAGAGATGTCTCCAGTGCTCACATCATGCAGAGCATGACTTCTTTTTGCAGATGTATATAGGCGTACCTTTACTCACTTTAGCATAAGAAATACACAGTGTTGTCCTTTAAGGATAGCACCTTAGTCCCGAGGAGCTTCAGTGACAACAGAGCGTACTGTTGTTCTGGGCACCATGTAAACAGAATAAAATGTCTTTCCAGAAAGTATGCAGTCTGAAAAAAAGAGTTCACACACTGTTGCAGAGAAGAGAGCAGAACAGTAAGAAGTCCGACTAAATCCTGGGAAGTGCGGCTCTTTTCGTTCTGTAATGGTGAAATAGAGACACCTCCGTCTTTCAAAACACTCTTGGAAGTCTCAGTCATAGCAATGTCAGACAAACACTCTCACCAGCCATCATCCCCCGAGCCTTCCCTTTGCCCAGGGCACCTCTGAGCGAACCCCCCCACTGCCCTCCGCTTCTCCCCTACCCTGACCCGGTGCCTGCCGGCCCCTCTGCCGTAGCCACTACCTTCTGCCCGAAAGCAAGAAGGGGAGACTTGCCTTCTCTAGCAGGCCATTACTCTAGAGGTAAGATTTTTCAAAGAATTATTCTTATGTGCTTTTTGTGATCCTTATGGTTAGGCTGACAACTGCGTGAATGCCCACAAAGCAACCCTGACGATCTTCTTCAAATTCTTCTTCAAAATACTCATCCAAAAATAAACGGGCTACCAGTGGCCTATGCTTACAGATGTACATTATGACCAAAATGCTGTCCTTGCTTTTATGCATTCTCCATGCACGTGTTACCTCTTGTGTTTTACCTAGGAGGAAAATGTTGGGGAACTGAAACTTTATTTGTTCTAGATTTTTCTAGGAACTTGTATAATGGCTCATTTCAAAACTGATAAGCTAGCCCAGTGGGCTGGGGATTTCCATTTTAAAATACTTCAGTAACTGGAGAAAAGGTCCTTAAGTTATACCTTTCTAAAAGTCTTCAAAAGAGAAGTCTGATAAATATTCGTCCCTGCTTTTTCTCGCTAGATCAAGACAGATGAAAAATGTTTACTGAATTCCACTAACGGAGGACTCATACCAGGATCAAAGCTAACCGTTGCCAAATTTTGACAATGTGGTCTTTCTCTGGAGACTACCCATCTCCTGCTATCTCTTGCATCTTCGTGGTTTGGCACAGTCAAAGCCTTCTCTTTCAGGAGCAGAAGTTCTGTGGCAACACGCAGCAGCTCTCTGGTAAAAATGCTACCCTGAGAATTGCTCAGTTATTAAAGCAAGCAAGCTAAAATTGAATTCTAGAGCTGCCATCTTACTGAAAAAGCAGCCAGATTTCAAGGGGCAGAGAATAATAATGCAGTTATTCTTAAAAGTACAAGAGAGAATTGACCATCAATTTGAATTTTCCTTCTTTCACTCAGCATGAGAATGCTGCAGTCTTAGATTAACACTATCTGAAGAGAAACAAGGATGCAGAGCGTTAGCAGTAAGGCCAGGAGACCTCGAACAGGATGAATTTACTCTAGCCCTTTTGCCATCATTATGCAAAAGATCTGCAGGGGGAGTGGGAGACAGCAAGGCACGAGGCAGCCGGGGTAGCGGCCGGAGGAAATCTGAGCCAAAGCAGCAAGGCCCAGGTGACAAAATATTTTACCATGGTTTTGAGCTCCCGTTGAATATTTAATTGCACACAAGATAGAGCTCTCATGTAATTCTCAGCCATATCTTGGTCCCAGGTAACAGTGGAGAGGGTTTTCCTGTTGACCACAACACAACTTTCAACCTCAGCAAGACCCAAAAGCGGCGTGCGATTTACAACAGAGTCCCAAAATAGAATGCAGAAAGACTATGCATGCAGGAATCCCCAAAGGCCAGATGATTTATTTGAATATGAATAGGAGGATCACCTCTCCAATGTCAATACCTTTCAGTGTTATTTGTGTTTTGGTAGGGACATCTGAAGACTAAAAGAAGCTCTAATTTTTTATATAAAACAGTGATAAGTTTCACAATTCAGCAGGACTAGAATTTTTCTGCAAGTGAGCAAGCCCTCACTGTGCAAAGTACTGATACCTTTTTTTAGGCTAAATTAATAATCGCTCTCTCCAAAATCCTGAAAAGAAATGTTTTGCATTGTTTCTCTCAAAGCAAAAAGAAAAGGATGCAAGGGTTGAAAGAAGAATTGAAAGAAGAGGACAGAAAATTCTCCAGCATGTTCATCACAACAGCTAATTGGAGCTGTTTTATGATAGCCATTTCAATTCTACTACTTACAGTACTTTTTTTCAACTCATAATAATGCAACAACACTTGAATTTTTTCTCTTGGTCTCAGAGATACTGTATTAGGTCATTATGTAGTTATGTTCTATCTTTATTTCATTCATACCTATAGCACATAAATCAGACTTTCACAAAGTGTGCATTTTCAACAAGAATCTGATCTCATCGCTAAAACTTCCACTTTATCCCCCCTCCTTTTTAAAAAAAAATTACGATGGTTGGGTTGGTTTTTAGCACGCTTTTTGTTAATTTGTTTTTCTAAGCAAGTGGTTAGATTCCAAGAACAATCTTTGAAATACTGCTTGAATAAAGCATTTCGGAAGATGTCTGCCTGAACCTGCAGAGGCCCTAAAACACTAGATGTAGGTTACCCCAACCACTGCAGGGGCTGATAACTCTGCGACTAATCACAGAGCTGTATCTGTCGCTGTTGTTAATTATGTCACCACTAATCAAGGCATAAAAAGAGAAGCATTGTCAGAACTGGTGCACAGTTCTCATCGACACAAAAGGCTAACCAAGGAGAGACAGGTTTAAAATTCAGAGGAACAAGCTTTTGCTAAGGGTTGATACATTCTGGGGGGAGGCAAGGGGTGTGTGGTGTGAACAGGTGGTGCAAAATTAATTTTACTTCCAAGGGCTGGAGACCACAACATTGAGAATTATGGTGAATGACCTTAGAAAACAACATCTCTTATTAGAACATTACACAAATAAGATATACTGGGAGAAGCAGTACATCTGGGATTGGGAAGGGAAACTTTCTACCATTAGAGCTCATGGCAAAACCCCTACTGATGTCAACAGAATCAATGTTTTATGCCATCCTCTTCTGTGATGGTGGTCAAAGTAGTTGCACATGGGATAAGTTGGAAAGAATATGTCTCCATTTGAAAAAGGAGCTTGTACGTGGCAACTCAATATGCTTTTTCTCATTTTCCTGTCATATCTATTTTGTGTTAATTAGATTAAAAATGTTACTGATGTCAGTACAATGAAAATGGTATCTAGAAATGATATGCTGCTTAGACATATGGTAACAGCTTTCAAACTAAAGAAGGTGTTGAGCTTCTTTCCTGTCTTCTTTAATTTGATAGTTATATTGTCAGAGCCATTTCTGATGGGAAAGAGAAATGAAATGAAATAAAATGAAATAAAATGTGCCAAATCATGTGCTTCTCTCCTCAGAATTTTCTCTTTTCTTCCTTTTTCTTTTTCTCCTTTTCCTCCTTCCTCTTCTCCTTTTTCATTCTCCCCCTCTTCTTTTCTTTCCATGATCTTCTTCAAATATTAAATAACATTTCTTCTATTTGCTTGCCAGCCACCAGCTTTACACAGAAGGCTAACTGAGCAAACAGATTGATCTTGGATTGGTCACTAGACAGGACTTGGGTCAAACAAGTACTGGTCAGAATCCTACAGCAAAAGTCCTACATTCACAATGTTTACCATATTCTCTAAGGAACTTTCTGTGTTACTATCCTTGCTGATGAGGATAATAACCCTGAAGCTACTGAGAATAACCTTAGAAGTCTCCAAGTTTCAGCTCTGAATACAAGGATTAGGACAGCTTGTGTTCTGAATGAACATCCTGAAAATGCAGTATAAACAAAAAAATGTGATGTATAAACATGTGAAGCTTTCCAGCTTTCAGATGAGTAATTGTGTTAAGGAAAAACCAGTCCATTTATCATACAACGTTAACCATTGAAGCACTGCTGATCACACTCTGAAGGAGTGGAGTAAATGTCCTACTCGGCCGTGGGAGACTGGGGCTCGGCGGGTCTTTGGCAGAAGCTCCTAAAGTTTGCCTTTAATGTTGGTGGCTAGATAATGTTTAACCTAATAACCTTTTTTTTGGAAGCCTATCATCAGTAGCTCCCCCACTCCAAATTTTCTGTGGAAGCAGCAGGGACCAAACATAGCTGATTGTGAACTTGAAAAAAAAGGTGTAAAAAGGTTTTGATTGTAAATGTCAAGACTGAAAATTACAGCTGCTCCTGGAAACAGAGTGCTTTGACAGAGGAGTAGCTGAGTGAATATACAACCTCAGCTACAGCAGCATCCAGCTGTACCTTCCCTGTTCAAGGTGGTATCTCGTGCTTCCCCAACCTTCTGCCATAAGGCACAGAGCTCCTCCCTGGAGAGGAATATTTTGTCTGAAGATACCCAGCACATGGAGTTTGCAGTTCAGCCTGATAACTGACTTGAGTCGGAGCCTACATACTCCTGGAGAATTATTCTTGGTGCCTTATGTGTGGTCTGTCCATCCCAAATTGCACTCCTAAAAAAAGGAACTCAATTAGTAGTAAGCTTACCTATCACTTATCAGCTGACCATGTAAATAGCCTGCAAAATAGTAAAAAGGCAGGTGGTAATCCAATGGGATAATAGCTCAGGGAAAAAATATGCTATTAGCCCTGCTGGGCTCCACACGGCAAACAGCCCTTTCCACTCTTAAAACCATGAATAGATCCGCTGCACAGCAAGAACACAGCCACGTTCAGCAGCATGTGTCAAGGCAGGGAGGGAGTGAACCTGCTCTTGTGAGACAAAAGGCTACGCTCTGTGAGATAAACAACGCTAAGGCAGCATGATCAAAGAATATTTAAAAGTAACCATCACAAAGAAATGCAGAAGAGAAGAAAATGTTCGAACAACACGAGTGGAATCTCACTGAACAATAAAATAAAATATTCCTCATGCCAAAAGGTTGAACCTACTACCTTGGAGTCATACTTTGTGTTCTTCCTCCTGCTGTTTCAAGGCCCTAAGGAAACCAATTTAGAAAATGAGGGACAGAAATGTAATGTTTCCCAGTTCACCCAACATTGGTGCTGGATGCTGGGAAGCAGGGTGTGGGTAACCGCTGCTGAGATTCACCCATCCCTAGCTCTGAGAAAGTGCCAAGGAAGAAGACAGAGGTTCTAAACGACTAAAACACGTGTCAGTTATTTTGCTATTTCAACTACGAAACAACAGGCTAAGTATTTAGAAACAAAATTGTATTCTTGCAAACCAGCGTGAGATTCCCCTGCCTAGCCCGAGCTTTCCTCTTCACCTGTAGCAGGTGTATGGAGCCAGCACGGACAGTCTCAGCGTGAATATTTGGGGCTGGAGCCAAAGGAACAGTTGGCTGAACCAAAAACTTTCTCTGTGGCCTTCAGCACGTCATTTAACCCACTTTTGTCTCCCTTGCCCGCCTCATCTGTAAAATGGAGATAATGCGACTTACTCACTGGCTACTCCACAGCCACATTAATAGCTGCGTGGCAGTTTGGGATCCTCAGGTAGTCTGGCACGGACATCACAGCAAGGGTGATTAGAAAGCGATGAGCTGCCTGTGCTTCTTGGCGCCAAGAGAAACGGTGTAGGCAAACCAAAGCTGCAGGCAGCAGGTCACCAACACAAATATTAAATCAACAGTCAACTTCCAGTAAACCAGAGTATTTGCTAGCATTAAAGTCCCAGTGTTATGCAAGAAACTGATTGATGTGTTTCATGGAACGGTAAGGTATAGTACAGGTTGTTTTCCTGAGAGATTTCTTTTACTTATCCATGTCTTACATTTACAATTTTCAAGGCTCATGTATGTACTTACTGTAGCAAATATAAAACATTTGAATTTTACTTCATTGGCTGTGGGAATGATCTGCATTTAAATCTACTAATTCCTAATGTCACTAAAAAACATGCACCTCTTTTATCTGCTTATGCACAGCTTGAAGCAGCTC